>NC_142714.1:13786111-14093240 GCF_055471065.1 Atractosteus spatula
TTAGATCTCTTTAAAAACACCAGGTATTACAATTCTCGTAATAGAGAAAGTAACTACACAAATATAAACACAATATTAGCCTATTTTTTATATTGAGGGGTACTGCTTTTCTTGTAACATTTGGGAGACAGAGGTTGTTTCATCACACATAAAGTCCTGAAATGACATAGCCCGTTTTCTAGAAGCTATTGTTTAGTTTTCAATTTTAGAACTGCAATAAAAGATGTTAATTTCCTTAGCATTCAGAGGGAAAGGACATCAGTGCGCATGCCCTGATGGTATCTGTAAATAACTGTGCCTGTACAGCCCATCTGTGCATGTTTGTAGTTGGTTGAGAAACCAAATTAACTCCTTAGTCATATTTGAGTCAGTGCTCTGGATTAGTAAAAAAGCACCCACAAAACATGTGAAAAGATAAAATGGCAATTATAGCAGGAGGATTATACATGAGAAATATTCTTCAAAAAAGTCAATATTGGATTTATTTTCAGATCAAGAAAAGATTATTGGGCGTGATCACAGGAAAATAAACATAGAACATTTGTGAAATATACTGGTACGTAGGATGGAAATGAAACTGAATATTGTATATTTTTGTGGCTGCCCATCTCCCATTCGCAAAATAGAACTGCATTTATCTACCTAGAAGGTTGCTTCTTGATACAGATCTTTTATTAAAACTTTCATTTAAGAAGCAGAGGAGTTGAAAATGCACTTTCCAAACAAAATCACAAGGTTAAGACAGAAAGCTTTACAAGACTATGGATGTTCAGCCCTGTTGCACTTTGTAGTTTTACACTTACTTCTTTGCTGGTTCTAACATCTGTTTGAGGGATATGCTAACATGTGGTTTGAGTGTACAGTATATCATAGATAGTGAGTGGGTTAACATTTGCAGGCCTTTCAATATAATCCATTGCAGAATTGTGTAATAACCAGCTCAATGTGACAATTAGTGTGCTGGTTAAATATAATGAAGATCTATAGGACAGAGCATTGTAAGGGCTTTAAGTGAAGTAGTCCTGGTTTAAGGTGTGTAATTCAATTTATTCTGCACCAAATATAAAAAGAAACTCACATGTCTGCTTCACTTCTTCAGATATCAAAATATTTTCCAGTGATTCGAGCTGTCTATTTTTCTGCTTTTTGTTTAAATCACAAAAGTGAAATGAATCTCACTCTGTCCACATGAGGATCCAAGTCAGAGAAACATGGATTGCCAGTGAAGGACACCTTTAAACGCTGGCACAAATGGCCAGAAAAGAATGAGATAATGGTATCTAAGTGTATTAGATATGTAGTGTGGCATCTCTATTTTTAGGCCTGAGGAGTGAATACTTCCGTTTACAGAAAGATACTTTTGCCTGAACGTCACACAGAACTTGGTAGTTGAAAGCTGGCCAACACAAAGGTAAAATCAAAAGGCAAAAAAGGCGTTTCTCAAGAGGCAAAGTCTTCAGCCTCTGCTGAACAACCTCAACTTAATCCTGCCCTCTCACCCCCAGGATATCCTGTGTGATATTCTAAAATCTAGTGTGGAATCAAGCAGAATTGATAAGCAGCTATAAGAGGACTTCCTGATAGTGCCACCCACAGATAGGGCTGTATGCCAGGCTGTGAACCCATGGAGACTAGCCCTCATCCTGCTGGGACCATGGCAACCTGCCCTGTGTGAAGAGGTATGATTTCCTGGCTCCAGGAGTCACAAAACTGTTTTCCTTTGTTGAGGTGCCACAAGAGCACAGTTTAAGCCCAGTGTGGCCCGGATACTTGTGATTGGGTTGTATGGGGGACCATACTAAGAAACCTTTCCTTCCTGGAGTAGTGGGCTGTTTCATACTTATTAAATATGTATGGTCATAACTTTTTTAAATCACTTTGCATGCAAATTAGAGACAATTCCTTGGATGTCTCTAAAATCTCTAAAAAATATTAAAATAGAAGCAAGTTGGCAAATCCAGCAACACTTATCTGTTTTTTTAGAAGAAATTAGATAACTGTGGCATTGTACACTTGTACCATGGTAATTATAGTTTTGGGTAGTTTTTGTTTAGAGGGTTGCAAGATACCTTCTTTCTGGAAGTTAAAGGCCTGAAGAGTAGAGATCAACTCAGGGACTTATATTGCAGCTAGTTTGCAAAGGTGTTGATCACCTTTGATTTATTAATTTTTTCACTGTTATTTTAGTTGTCCCAATACATTATCATTCATATTGATCAATCTTGAGGGCAAAATGTAAATTCTAAAAAGACTTTTCTAGGCCTAATGCTTAGGAAATGTAAGAAGACCCTCCCACTGTCTCTCAAAATGGTGTGAAACTGGATTAGTGATGTGCACAGTACGGCAAATGTTAGTTTCTGCAGAAATGCTAACAAAAACAGATATGATTTGGATGACCAAATTGGGCATTTGTACAAATACAGATGGCATTTCCCATTTAAGTGTTATCAGACTCAACAGAAACGAAAAATTACTTTCTGCAGAATGGAATGCTACATGAACTCCCTGGATATGGACTTTGTTGATGTTTTAAGCACACAGCTGAGTGAACAATTAATAATAATAGGAGAAATTAAAACCATGACTGTTAATGTAAACCCTTGCAGATTGTGCTACAAGAAATACATTATTTGTCTAAATAGCATGTTAATATAAAGCTTCATTATGCACAAATAATGAATATTTTACAAATTCCAATGGGTATTTCTAACATTCACCAGAGCCCATAGACATTGGTATTTTTACATTGCTATTAACAGATGTTTATCTTGTAAACTAATACAGTTTTTACGGAGCCATGTTAGATACACATTTTATTTACATTTAATAAAATGCCCTGACAAGTCATTCAGTGATTCATATTGTTATTTTCAGGATTATCATTTTGCAGTATTGTTACATACCTTGACAATGAATTATACTGCAGAAAATCAGATTTGTAATTTACAGAAGCAAAACAAAGATATAAATAAGAACAACGCAAAGCAAAAGAACACCTTACACTCTGGGGTACATTAATGAATGAAGTTGTTTAATGAATCCCTTTTTCCCACAGCAGAGTGAACTACAGGCACAGACCTTTTTAATGAATTCCACAGAAGGCTGGTCTTGGTCACAGAAACTGTTAAGTCTCCAGATACATCAGAAAATTTAAGAGCTCTATATAGTTAGTCTATAGCTATTTGAGTATACTGCATATGCATAAATATATAACAAAAACGCAAATGGAATTAAGATTGGCTAGGCTAAATTATGATAGTAAGAAGCCAATGTCTTGTGATTTGACCCTGGGCAGTAACTGTAAGATTTTGTGCACCAAGGCTTCAAGCTGACATCTAGACAAAAGAAGTGAGAAATAAATGCAGCTCACTTCACCCCCTTATTAATGGTTAGCTCATCACCTGCTAGTTCATGTTGACTTCTCATCATCTCGTCTTTCTTGGTTTACAACAGAAGGTACTTCCGAAATATCAGACCCTCACTGTTCATGATAGAAATGCTTTCTAGGAATCAGAATAACGTCAGTTTCAGGAACTTCATAATACAGTTCAGCTACATCAGATTAGATAGATGTGTCCTGACAGATCTGCAATGAATATGGAAATTTAATTTTCCAGAAAAATAAATCCCAAAAGGGGCAGTGACTTCATCACATACCTAAAGTCCTATATACACACATGTAGGATAAACCATCAGCTTATTGATCAGCCACCCTGTTATTCAACTTCTTAGTTTTAGTAGTAGTCATTCCTAAATTTCATAACTAACAAAAGGAGATCCATTGACCCACACTTTTGTGATTTTCTAGTTGTATTCCTCCTGTGGAAAATGTCCTCAGTAAATCCCCAGATCTTGCTTGGCAGATTCTAAGGTATAGAATCAGACTCCGGTAATTAAAGAAAGTCTGCAATGATCAATCCCTTGCCCTTCCATATGGACCACAGAGAATTAATTATTCATGTATTGTTTTCTGTGGTGAGCTGACAGGCTGGGGCTGACCCCCACAGTGCACTGAAGCAGCTGGGCTCTAGTGTATCACCCGTGACCCCAGACACTCTGGGAACCTAACACATGCTGGTCGGGCAATCAGGATTTTCCAATCTGCAATCAATCCATGGGATTATCAACTGATATCATATATCAGGTTGATATTCCTACTGCATTGATAGCATTCAAATATGATTTCTGTGTCTGTAAGTATAAACTGCATAGAAACCAAATTAGATATGTCAACATCTGCACAATTACACTATAAGATGAATGATAGCGCTTCAACAGCATTTGAGCTCACAGAATTCTCTTGGTTCAAAAGTGTAGTGCTCCACATAGTTGGTGGGCACTGCTTTGAACATGGAGAGTGGTGGAATTTAACTTCTAAAGAGAGTCCATTTTTAATACTGAACCAAGTATTGTTTTTAATTTGTAATGCAAAGAAAGGTTGCATTGTATCTCAAGAGATATTAGTGGTTTAGAATGAGTCTGGTGTCCAGGCACTTTAGATATGTCCTGCTGCAAACCACATTACCACTCCATAAGCACAAAGCTAGGAAATCAAGACAACTTGCATAAGCCTCACTTTCACAGGAAGAACACTGGCACTGCAAGTTAGAAACAGCATTTTAGAGCTGACATTTGAAACTACTGGCATTTCCATCAAAGGCTGATCAATCGTGGTGGGCTCTCAACAATAATATTGTTTTAGGGAAGTGGCTGATGCCAAATGTTTTGACTGTGACATCAGCACGGTTTCGTTAGTCAGGCTAGTGCAGAGAACAAATGAAACAGAGGCCAGGTTTCAGTTTGTTTTCTAATCTGGACTGTGACAGTGTTGTGGCTCGTGCTTGGAGTAAGACAGTGAGCAGTGGCAGTGTTCTCAGCAGGCAGTGATAGGAGATTGGGGGATGTGGTTCTTCAATGTGTCCATTGAGCTCTGAGCTCTGAGGGGCTGTTATGTGCTAACAAAGAGGGCCGTCGATAACCTCTCTGGTTGTCTCCATTGTCCAGTTCCCTGTAGAGAACTGTGTCATTTCCCATCTCTGCTTCAATAACAAAGGATCACAGGGACTCAGAATTCACTAGGACAGTTAAGCTGTGTGAAAATACCATGTACGCAGATTTGAAACATACATTGCATATACAGTTGAAGGATGGTACTTAAGGATAGGCATTTCTTCTAAAATGTTTCACCATGCCACAAGCCAGGGGCTGTTATCTCTCAAGTAACTTAAACTCATGATGTAAGTGCACTTTTGAAGCCCAGTGTTTTTTATCTACTGTCGGTTTTATACTGACCCATTCAAATACAGAAAATCATACCCATCTAAAATTTTTCACTCAGCCCTATAAATGTATATTAGGAGACAAGTTAATGATAGCAACCAACAATGACAGCTGATTTTATTCTTTTAAATTTTAGTCCTTAACCAGGTTTAATTGCTGAATTGTAAGGAGGAGAAATCATCAAAGAGGCAGGCAAAGATCTAACATACAACAAAAATGGTTGGAAATGAATAAAAGAGAGGGTGCTGTTTACTCCAAATGGTGCTTAACTGTCTGCTCTGTGTCTGATTACTCATATATACTCCCTGCTGTCCACGGTAGCCCATCAATCAAACAAACACCATGACTACTGAGCCCTGGGTCTGATTGCTGGAACGAATTCTACCAGTAATTGCCAATAAAAAATAAAACGGAACGAATGATTTTGTCAAACCACCCTCCAATATTAACATTTTTTCTAGTGTTGATCACATTCAGCTGATCGCAGGCTGTGAGAACAGTTTGAACCCTGAACTGATGAGAGAGTCCCCAGGAGGATGGAGCCAGATGGCAGTTCGAAGCACAGATCATGTCCCCCCCTCTCTAGTCGGGGCTATTTGATATTCTCAAGCACCGCCTGAGTCATGACTGACAAATCAGCACAGACAGCACTGCCATGGACATCAAATTACCCTTGCACTTTTGGGCACAGCCAGTCTTAGACATGTGCTTTATCAGATGTTTGCAACTGTTTAAACATGATTTGTGTAGGAGTTGAGGTGGTGACAATGTTTCGGAATGGGCGGGGTGAGGAAAACAGGAAGCAATTCCAGATTACATTTTTTGGAGATCAAGTATTTGGCACAGCCCATATTAAATATGGAATTCTCAGGATTATGGTATTTCGTGCCTTTGTTGTTAATTCTGCTGTTTTATGTGCAAGTTGATTAAGAAGACTTAGATTTTGATTTTGGGGAATTTCCTTTTATGCCACACTCTCTCTTGCAGAGAAATTGGCCCATTTATCACACTCAGAAAAAAATCACAAATGCAAAAAAACATGTATTAAAGAGAGGGCCCAGCTAAAATGTATGGCAATCCAGAAGCATTTGCTTGGAAAAATGCTGTTACTGCATTGTTGTAATAATAAATGAAACATTGTGGCACATACCTTTTTACATTTACAATTGATTTACTGAAGCTGTTCACTTCTATTTGAATTTCAAATGGAAGAGATGCCAGAGGGTTGGGCTTTAATTTTAGAGAAATGCTGTATGTCATTGCCATGAAAAGGTTTAGACAGCCATTGACATTTCAAAAAACATGATTTTCTTTTCATTCCAGCTTAGTCCAATGAAGCAGAACACCAATTCTTTTTACTATATAATTACCATTGCTAACAATAACTACAGTACATGTTGATAATACAAACACACCCCTTTAGATTTTAAAGAAAATCTGAATATTTAAGTATCTTTAGTGAGAAAGATAAACACTTTTGACTAAACCTTTTAAGTCAATGATTATAATGATTGTGTTCCAGTTACTATGATATAGTCTGGGGTAAACCCTAGATACACTAACCACAACCTAACTGAAATGGATCTTCTACAGGAAAGCCTAACAACCTACTCCAAATTAAATGGTATGGATCCAAACTTCTGGTCAAGCTATAAAGACCATGCTTTCTATTTAAATACAAGATGTAAAGCAACAAACACCGACTGATCTGCAGCCCGATGCTGTCTGTTTTGTCAGCAGACATGGTGAATAGCCAGATCAGTGAATTGCATTGTGTGAGTGTGTGCATGCATGTGTGATAGAGAATTCATTGTAAAGCTGGGGCTCTGTCATATAGATTGAAGATGAATGAAATATGCACCATTATAACATACTATAGGTGGTCAGACACAGTTCTTTGCGGACAAAATCTCAAAAGTGACAGCATTCTGTATGGCTGATAATTAGCGGCAGACAGTGTCTGTATCAGCTTGCCTCTTGTTGAAAATATCTGTACTTTTAATAACCAATCAAATATAAGGGCAACAAAATTGTAAATTGCTGTCTTCACAGCTTACAGAAAGGGAAAGGGCAGACCTACAGTAATTAATGCTGATGATAAACTGGAGGCATGCACTTCATATATTTTAGATGCTACAAGTCTCACTGGCTTTCAAATTACATTTGTATGCAAGAGCTACAGTAGTGCATGTAGTGTATTTAAGTCTTTTAAAATAGAGTTCTAAGTCAACAAGAACACCTGAAGTTTTTAGACTGGTTTCAAATATTTGCTTCATAGATTATACTTCAAAAAACACTGAAGTGAGTTTACTTTAAAATGATTTAAATGTGGCTTTTCATAGGTCCCAGATGACTACAAAAAGGCAGCACTTATTTTTCAAACTGTATGTTGTATGTTTTTCATTGCTTCCAACACTTTGAAATTAGTCGTGAGTTTTTGTAGTCACTTTTTGTGTTTCTTCTTGCAAAAACCTTTCCATATCAGCTAGATTCCAAGGTACGGTTGTAAAAACACCAAAAACACTTTCTAGTCATGGAGTTGCACTATTCCATCTGCAGATTGAAGTACCAATTTCACCATCTTGTTGGAGTGCACTAGTGGACATTAATGGCTCTTTAAACGCATATCGGAGAAACAGCCCTAACTAACCTGTGGTTGGAGCTCATGCTGATTGCTATTGAGAATAGCTCATGCCGATTGCTAATGCTATTGAGAGGTCTATCAGAGTGATCTTAAATGTTAGATCTCACAGCTTTTAGATATTTCTCAGTGCTAAAGCCCAGAGATCCCTATGGTCCGGTAGATGGCTGTGCATTGGTTTTTAAAAATAAAGTTCCATGCCTTAATGACTGAACTGATGAAGGTGGATGAAAGAACCTGCCAGAGTTAACACACACACAGTTAATACTCTCACAACAGATAAAGCAATGCTGCCTTCAGTTATAATGCACAGCTCCCTCAAATATGAGAGATTATCTTGACATTTACACCGAGCTTATTAATCATACCTAACAAAGTTACATAGTGACTTGGAGTCCTGGACACAAAGACAAACAAGGCAGGATTTAATGAACTACAGGTCTAACAATGGACCTACATGGGGTTCGTTTTATATCTGAAAGTTCCAAAACTTGACCTTTTATCTTAGGAAAGTCTTGCAAAATGACCTTTTGTGTTCTAAGAGAACACTTTCAGCATTATACGGCCTTCCATTCTCTTTTTGTTACACTCAGCATTACGCAGAAATTGTCTAACCACTAGCGTGACACAAAGTTATGTAGTGTCACAATTGCTTAATGGGCAACACTCATCATATTAACCAGTTATCATGTATACAAACATTAATAATATACAGGAGTTGGAATGACTACATGTATAAGAAACTCAGATTGGTGTAGTTATTTATTAACAAATGTAATTCTTTTATGTTATTCTTTTAGGCTTGTATATACAGTAGGGCAAAATAAGACTTACAACTCACAGTGGATAATCATAGTAAAATAGCACTATAAAGGTGACCTGTGCTTGGGGAATATTTTTTTCCAAAAACAAAAACAGGTCTTTCTGTCAATTAGCCATCAGGTAATTGTTGGTAATTGTAGGTAAGTGCTGTTCAACAGGTGGCTGTTTTACCGTTTGAGAAAACAATTATCTCTTGATGTTTTAAATGGCTTAAATAAGCCCCAAAGGGAGATGATGCTATTAATACTTCTCTAGTAACTAAAAGACTCAAGTCAAAGAAGAACCTGTTTCTTTATGTAACCTTATGAAGATGAGAGAGCTGCCGCCTGGTCAACGGATGATTTAATGTCACCCTTCTTTAAACTGTTTATAATATTTAGTAGCATTCGTTTGGAAATAGCCATTTTTTAAACAGTTATGAAACTGTGCTTGCACAGATGGTTGAAAATATGTCTGGAAGATTCCAACACCAAATGGAAAAGACATGCGTTCCTAGTTTTTCAATAAAATGTCTCATTTTCACATTGAGGCAAACCTTGTAACTAGTTATTTACACATGCATGGAATTGACATGATGCATTACAAGGCCTTTTACTTTAAAGCCATATGGCACCAGCTCTCAATATTTAACTGCTTCTTTACAAAACCTTAAAACAAACACTACACAGTATATACTTTATTGAGCAAAGACAATTATTAAAATAATAGGGAGCTGTTATTTATAAAATTGTTCATAATAAATAAATTGCCCAGTTGCAGTTGGTTACGTCTGGCAAGCTGTTGATCACCATACAACCCAGAGATCTCCAGACCTATTAATGTCTACAAAGCTTTTAGAGTCAGAGGAGTGACACTGGGATCCTTCATGTACACAAGACTGCTAATAAACCCCAAAACACAGTCCTCAAAACAGAAAGACTGCAGATCATAACCATTAAGAAATTGTGCACCATGCCTAACTAACACTTAACATGCCTAAAGGGAATACTACATTAGCCTTTAAAGGCTTTATTTGACACTTTAGAATTTCATTGAATTTCATTCTTTCTCATTAGGGAAAACAGGTGTAAACTTTGTAATAAATGTTTTATCTATACGTTCAAAGTAAGAAAATCATACAATGGTGCTTTTTTCAAATCGTGATAATTGTCAGTTACTGAAAAGGCAAAAGTTGGGCAGAGCTTCAAAATATCCTTCATAACCATTTTTTTGCATTCTTATATGAAATATTCTAGACTTTTTCGATGTCTAAAACAGCTTCAATCAAACTGAGTCCACACATTGGTGTGTTTGTGTTTGAGTATTCCATTTAATTAACGTAATGGCAGAATAAAGGTCTCCCTTATAACTCAAGAACAAATATTTTCTTGTTCTTTTTCCACCAGAAAATGAAATACATACTGTAGTGGTGTTCCAAAGCCTTGCTGTTGGCAATCTGAATTCAGAACAAAATCCTTTAAACATGAAAGTTGAATGAATGCCCAAAGTTGACTTCTTGTTTTAACCTACTACACAATCACAAATTCGCAGTGTCAATTTTCCAGATTACCCAAGAACGGAATAGCCCTTCTATTTCAATTCTTCCTCAAACCCTATTCTTCTCTGCTTGGTTCAATTGTTTCATTAACGTTTTCAAGTCTTTCTGAAACAATTTTTGACAGTTAGTAAGAAACTGATCCATACAGATTCTCACCTGTCCAGAGTAGTACTTTGGCATCCAATAGGTAGAATGATCAAATATTTTTTTTATATGTTTATGTCTTCCTGCTGCCCTAACCTGGTTTGCTTTCCATGCATCTTTGTAGAAATTGGAAGTCTCAACTGGACAGATTCCAGCAAATTGCACAGGCATAGTTCAGAAAGGAGAAATGAAAGTCAATGTCTTACTTAGGAATTCATTTTTACCAAGTTAGCAAAATCCAAAAGGCCTAGTAAAGTAGGAAATAAAAGAAATAACATGATTTTAATAGTAAGTACCAAGCAGTTACAATTCAGTGTCTGTTCCTGAGTAATTTATCTGAAATACAGTATGCTTCAAGGTAAATACCATAGAACACAGTGGGGAAACAGAAATACTGTGGAGAGATTCTATAGAAGAAGTGGGAGAAAAGGCACTTTTAATAGTCCATTTTCAGCAATTTGTAGAAAACTAATTCCAAGGGTCCAACAGTAATCAAAAATGCAGGGTCCCAAAAGGAAATCTAAGGTATTGTCCCATGAGGCTATGTATGACACACACTCTGTCTCCTGTTTATGTGTAGGACTCATTAGATTAGAAGTGGAACTTCACACTCCTAGCCACTGGGGAATGTGACGTTCCAGAATGTGTTGTTGGCGGAGTGGAAATTCCCTTCTCACCACCGTCCTACTGGATTAATTGAAGGCTAAAATTAATACTAAAACAAAGTCATCCCTTGTTGACGCAAGAGTGAAAGAGAAGGAATGGCAAAAAGAACCGAGCAACTTCTTTGGCTCCTTTGTGATTTTGCCTATCCCCGAGCTTCTCCAAAGCTGGGGCTCTAACATTTTTTAATTGCCTGATGTATCCAAGGAGAGGAAACGAATGCTTATGAGAAATCAGCAAAGGTGAAAAATCTGTCAGGGGCTGAAATTCCCCATGCTCCATCCTGAAATGCAGTAGGGCTTAATAAATTCAGTTTGGCACCCTGCCTGGGCACTGTCATAACTGGGCTATGAAGGGTCTGTTTTCTGTGCTCACCCATTCCTAATTGAGCAGAGGAGCTGCTGGCCCAGTACTCTCTTGTGCTGTCTGACATGCCTGTCATCCATGTAATATATATTGTGCAGCACAGCTTCCCTATATGACCAGGAATTGCAGACTCTGAGGAAACCCTCAAAGTAATCAGTCTTGCAATTATACTCACTGTATACAGTTCATAGCTTCTTTGGTCAGGGAAAGGAGAAGTGATTGCATTCATTTTAACCTGTTTAAAGTTTGAGTTCAGGGAGCAGGGATTATAACACTACATACTGTACTTCAAAACATTAAGTACAACTACCACAAAAACTTTAGCTAATGTATTAATTTAGGTGGATTTATTGGGCATTCAGGAAAATGTAAGCACTCTCCCAAATGTAATGCCATTCAGGTTTTTTGGAGAAATAATAGTTCTTAGGTTTTCTTTCACAGAGATATTCCTTTTGCTTAAAAGCAGTATTCTGTTTAAAATTAATGTTTTTTATTAGATTGTGGTCAGTTTTTGGCTTTTGTAAGGTGGTAATCTGTGAACATGTTTTAATTCACAGATGCTTTTTTTCTGCATTTTGCAGGATTCTCCCCACGCTGTGTTGCTAGCCCTTGTCCAGTGGTTCTGTCACTCTCTGAAAACACTGTCACGGTTTGAGAACACGTGAATTTCACCAGACATGTTGAGACCGTTCCTTGTGCTGTGGGCCATTATAAATTTATACCCTGTTTGGAAGAGGCTAAAAATACACCAGGCTGATGCTCTGCAGAATGTTGTCCTTAAGGTGGTAAGAGACATCCCAGATTTTCCTTGGGCTGCCTCCCCTAAGCATCTTACTCCAGACTGTATCCCAGAAGCCAGGCTGTCAATTTGTCACTGTCAGATTTTGTAGCCTAATCGTCTCCCAATAAATGCAACGTAGAAAAGAATGGTAATGAGACATGTCAGTCTGACATTAGTCCTTGACTTTTACTTCTTGTGATGGGTTCGGCTATCCAATGTTACCAAATGCTCAGACATTCATGAGTTTGCCTTATGAGGTTATACTGTATAGAGTTTCTCACTGCCCATTCTCTTTCCCCAGAATTATTATTTTTTTTTTGCAATTCAAGAGTGCAGTCCTTTTTAACTACCATTAAAGGGTTCAAATCCTAACCGTGCACCATGAAGCACTCATTTCAGGATGAATTAGGAAAACAACATTGGTAAAAGAACATATTCTTGTTGAAAAGTGGTAAGATTGCCCACGTTTTCCAGACTATCTAGGATGTGATTACTAGATAGCTAGAAACTAGATAGATAGGGTTCTGTTTATAGGAAGAAAAGAAAAAAAAGCATAATTCAAAGCAAGGGTGAGAGTGGATACGGTAAAGCTGTTAATGTTTTGTAGTTGTAACTCCAAAAACTCCATCATTACATTTGTGAACATACTGTATAAATACTAGATGGAAACAAAACTTCTTTACCACGGTGCAACAGTATTAAAGAGGACTGTAATTGTAATTGTTACTATTTTTTTCTAGTTTCCTGGGTTCCGCTAGGAAGAATGGAGAAGGGAGTTTTCACATCTGTTTAATTCTTCCCTCCCATATTAAAGGGTTCCATATGTTCAGAGCAATTTATTTTCTCATTTAGTTTTGTAGCCTAATGAAGATGTATAACAAAGCCCAGAAAAAAAGTCCTGCTGGCATATTTAATACTAGCATATACAGTATTTGGTTCATATCTGTACTTTTCATAGTGGAGTTTGAAGTTTTATTTGTATATACAGGTATGTACAGTATATTTGAGTTGTACTGAGTATACAGCGTTATTTACGATGCAGTGATTTTTAGAGAGGGAAATTAGGTTGCTGTTCAGCATAACATTATGTCTTCATAAAATAACTGATTTTAATAGCTGTAAATGGGGCTGTGAGTCATTAATTGTGTTAATGCTCGACAAATGCATGTTTTAACATTGGACAGAAGAGTTAAAATTGTAAAAAATACATTTAGCTCAATAGTTTATTACTTTCTGTTCATAACACTTATTTCCTTAAGCGATTTGTTAATCTAGCTGGCTACTAGGCTAAACGGTTTAATTTAGTTTAGTTTCAGAAAATGTTAAAGTAAAGAATACAGAAGGGTGTTATTTGCTGTAGATATGGGAATGGTTAAGGTCAGTAGCAGATTTTATCTCTGCTTTTCACATCTCACCTGATGAGAAATACAGTACAGTAAGAACATGAGTGACCATGCAGTTTGTCCCTGTGAAGTAAGACTCTAATAGTTATTTGTGGGGAATGCCGATTGTTCAGAATCAGGTATAGGCAGCAGCACTGCAGGACAAACCTGATCAATAACTGAAACACAGCTCAAGAAAGAGCTGCAGGCGTGAGAGATGTAAGTTTTGCAGCTGCTAAAAAAGGTACCCATGTTTCTCAGAGCTTTACATAGGCACTGGGAAATGGAGGATTCACAGAAAGGTATTTCCTTATTTTACAAGGTATTGGCATAATATACATGCGGTGAGCATTTACTTGTCATAATTTTCAAAAAGACACCAGAATTTGATCTTTGGGCTAAAAGAAAATTTATTAGGGAAGAGAATGCTTTGTTGGACTGTTTGTGGCATTAAGATATACTGTATTTGGTTCTTTTTAAGTGCATTATGGTTATATGGCATATTAGTGCTTCTCTTCACAAACCTAGAATATCTTCATATGCCCTGTTATGTTTTTATTCTTATATAGCTCCTTTCAGTCAAGAAGCACTTTATATAAATTATATATTCAGGATATGACCGATATGACCTTCACTGCATGCACATTCCATTAGCATCCTGCAAAATAAAGCAATTTTAAAAAATTAAGCATGGTTGCAATGATTTAAGAAAAAGACAAATACTGTAGCTATTCCATTATGGCAGTCTGTAATGCAGCCCAGTTCTTATGTTAGATATATACAGTATAACTTTATATATACAGTATTCAAATATTATATATTTATAGTTTGGTTCTGATGACTTGGTAGTCACGTAGTCTGTATGATTGATTAGCACTGTACTTGTCAGCACAAAAGGAGGTGCACAGTGGGTGAATCTGTCGAAGAGAAGAGAATCAAAATTAGATTCTAGCATTCTTGGCTGAGGGTTTCCTGGGGCCTAGTGAGTGGCTCAATCGGTAAACAAGTGTACACCTCAATGTAGGCTGAGATCTGTGATCACAAGTTCAAGACTTGGTCGTGTCGCCACTCAGATGTGAGATGGATTTCCCAAACAATGGCACACAACTGGCTGAATGCCACCAATGGTAAGGCATCTATTGTCCAGGGCTCCGGGCTCACAGTGACTCCTGTGGCCTCCTGGGCAGTTGCAGGTATGCAGTGCTGTTGGTGAGGGGTGCTCCTTTCCTCAGTACTGAACCACTGGTAAGGAGCTGTGTTGCATGTCATGCATTAAGAGATGATGGGTAGGTCAGAGGAATGAGTGTACTGTACATGGACACAGGGCTCATAGGCACTGAGATGTGGTGAAAAACACACAACTGGCTAGTTGGAATTGGGGTAGTATAATCAAATAATTATTGGCAATTGTGAATGTGAAAAGTAACCCCTGCTTTCAATTGGTAGAAGCTGTCCATTTTACAGGAAAATGCATTTTGGAAAAAAAATTAAAAGTTGGAAGTCAAAGATATATACAAGCCACTTTCATTTTATTTCAGACAGCAGTGGCGGCTTTCTTTTGTTTGACCTGGAGGTCATTAGAGAAAGAACAGCCACACTGGAAAACTCTGTGGGTGTAAAATCATCCGAAGAACAGACAAATTGTTCAGTGTCAGGAAGCGAGGTCCCTCTAAGCAATACTGACAGACTTTCTGAGTCCCTCTCACGAACAGACATGTCAGCCCCGGCCGTAAGCTGACGAACCCCTGTGAAAACCGACATGAGCAAGTAAAAGAGACAGGCAGTGTAGGGAAAACCCTGGAGAGGGAATTTCTAGAGTCTGCCCCCAGCTGGGACACCGTGACAGTGCAAACAAGTCCGGCTGAGTTCTCTGTGATCTTCCCTTGCAGTCAATAATAGCAGGAGTGTCAGAGGATACATCAATATTAATATTCTAACACCCTGCTGGCTGTCATCTTTCTAAAGTGTATTACAATAACGGAAGTGACCCCAGGATATACAGAAGACTGACATTTATGATTGTACACACTCAGGACAAATCTGTTAATCTACCATTCATATATAATAATGGGAGTTTGCAGAGTACTGTGATTTTCTTGTATGCATTTTTCTTTCATGTTTGTTCCAACTCCTACAAACGGATAAGAAGATATTAGGCTAAGAAGCTTTGATGAGACTGTTGAGATCCTCAAAACTCATGTGGTTCATAAGCCTTTTTAATTTTCCTACGTGACACTAAATTGATCTGGAAGGTTTTTGTTTGTATTTTACGTCCGTTTACTGTATCTGTTAAAATATAAAACATTGCATTCAAACTTTAACAGCTGTCATTTTCCTGTGCAGTTGCGATTTCACCCTAAAGTAATTCTACAAATGTAGCTTGTGATCCTCTAAAGACTGGTGCTTGCTCTCTGGCTTAAGGAATATACATGTAACTCTTTTGCCTCTTTAATCACACACATGTGATTAATTTTGCTTAGCCAGCACTCACATTTACTAATTATCTTTGATGCTTATATTTCTGATTAATTTGTGCTCTGCATTACCTACCACTAAGCTTGCAGATTCTAAGTCCAATCAGGCATAGGCAACTTAAATGGGACAGAGATGCACCTCCTATATACTGTAATAAAAAGAACCTTTTAAACCTTTGAAATTATTTTCACTGCCACCTGGTGTTCAAAAAGAGAAGTTGCTGCTTTTATGTAAAGCTTGCAAAGCAATGGGTGTTGCCTGTAGAGTCAGCAAAGAAATCTTACTGTTTCAAATAATTTAAAATCTGTATTTTACAGTGTTCATTTACATATCATGATATGCTAAACAATCCGGGGCCATTCTGGACTGTGCAAATTTCAGCTGTTTTGTCTGAACTATTTAACATTAACCTGAGATTTTTGTGGTAGGATCCTCCGGCTCTGACTCTTTTGAAAAAGGAAATAACAGAGTTCTGGCCAACCGCAGAGAAACACCTCAGCAACAGCCTGGAAGATAACTCACATTCAGTCCCTGGTAAGCTTGCATAAGCCGTATTCAATGTCCTGATGCTTTGTTTGGTACATAAGTATCTTCAGCACAACCTCATAGCTCTTAAGACGGGAGATCTGCCACGGACGAGGACTTGTCCATCATCAGAAGTTTCATCAGAACGTACTGGTTGTAGTTACTCATAGCCATCAGGATAGACCCACACTGCCTACAGCCTACACAGCTTCTTTCCCCCTTATTTTGTTCTGTATTATTTTAACATGCTGAATGAACAAACATAAAGAGAGGACTCAACAGTGCAAAAAAAAAACAATTACAAAAAACACTATTTCACAAAGTAACAGTTTTTATAAATTATCATTGGTGGCCTCAAGTAAAATTATGCACTCTTCCATTTCTAATAATATGAAATAAAATGTATTTTGCTGTTATAATCTGTGAAATCATCATTTCTATTTTTACAGTGTAGTGCAAAATAGTCTTTTAATATTTTTCGAAATAGAAGAAGTTAAAGTTATTATCTATCTGAAAAGTTGTGGAGTGTACACAGTTCCAGAATAAATGTAATATTGTTTCCATGGAACGATTACAGAACGTAGTTAAAATCAAAATCAATATATGTTTTTTTCAGTTGCTTTTAACACTTATGCATGTTTTTATATTTAACCTCTATAATGTTTTTCATTTTTACACATAGGATCGATATATTCTCCATTGGATGTTTATCTTCACTTAAATGCCAAATTCACTTGCTAAGTCAATTTATTCCAGAAAGTTTCTCATGTTTCTTCTTAGCACAGTAAAGACATAGTGCTTCAATTCAGAGTTCTATTGTTTTCTCTATAGTTCAGTCTTTGATAAAAATTAGGGCTCTGATTGGGGAAATTAGGTTTAGAAACTACCAAGCTCACTGGGCCTCCTGAGTGGCTCAGCTTGTAATGGTACTCAAACTAGCAGAAGCTGAGCCATGTGATCACTGGTTCAGGTCCAACTGATGTCAGTAACCTAGTCTATCCCAGACTGTTGGGAGTCCTGCCAAGGATAGGCTTAGATAGTCAGGCAGGGCTTTCTCACCTGCCCTCGACACAGTGACCTCGCAGTGCTGTCTGTAAGGGCCTGAACACACGCAGCAGCCGGACGATTCTGCATACAGTACATTGTCATCCTTCACCCCTCTCTGTGTCTGTATTTCGTATCTGTAAATTGAGACATGAGAAAAAAACTGTTAGCTACTCCAATTCATGCGATTATATCACATACACAGTAACTGGCATTTCTTAATTAGAAATAAAATAATTATTGCAGGTGTTTTGTGTGCACCGTCCATGGTGACCACTGGCTTTCTCCATGTGGTGCAAATGTACCAGGATCACTATTAGTAATCTACCATTTGTAATGGTACACACTAAGGCAACGATGACATTAATAACAGTTATAATGGAAGAAGGGGACAGTGTAACAGAAAACAATACTGATTATTTCTGAAACTGTCTACCTGTCTGAGATATTTTACTGGTTACTATACATTTCATGAAGTCAATATTTTTAATATTCCGTTGTAAATGGTCTAAAAATGTAATTAAATGAATTGTTCAATTGGCTACTCAGGTTGGAAAACAACAGAAGACACTAGGCCATCCAGAAGCATAGTTTGAGACTGCTCTAGAACGACATATGTTACATAAGTACGCCTAACATCTGTGTGTGCAGGGGCAGAAAATCACACTGTTTCAATCTTGTCCTGCTGTTCTCTCTCAGACTTGAGGAGCCTCTTAAACGAGCGAAATGGCCAGCAACAATACAGCAAGCATCGCCCAAGCCAGAAAACTGGTGGAGCAGCTCAAAATGGAGGCCAACATTGACAGGATAAAGGTGAACAAGAAAAGAAATCAATCCCTTACTGTAAATACCAGACAAAACCCCAAAAGTACCATTTTGAAATAATGAAGGTGCTGCATCCATGTAGGATGATAAGAATGATAAGAATGTCTGGAATGGATTCAACGGTTTTAGGCAAACAAGATCATAGTGGGAAAACAGCTTAAGACAAGGGAATGTTCAACAATTTACTCCAGCTCTTGTAATGGCAACTTAACTCAGCTTCTTGATTGCAGTATTAACGTTTTCCAGCAGGTTTAGTCTACCACAACTTTCTACAACTTCTTATATACATTACATGCTCTACTCAAATTTCTACTAAAGCTACAGTATATTTCTTAAGGTAGATAATGGAAATAAGCCCATATATGGGGGGTCTTCCAGATTGTCTGACATGATCTCTAACCTTGTCTGACTTACAGTGTGACACCCAGTAACACTTGCTTCTGCTATGTGTTTTGGTCGTGGTACTCCTGCATTCTTTCTCTGTAAAGTCCTAAATTTGTACCTCATAATTCAATTTAAACCTTTAACCTTGAGCTACACACCCACATGAGTGTTCTTCTTACTTATGGGAGCTTGCAAATTAAGTCCGACAGGGTGCACAGACATCCTGGTGCAGGTCAAAATATCCTGTTCATGTCAATTGTCATGCCGTGACCAGTTCTTTAACCTTTAATCTCTTCGATTTTCAGGTGTCCAAAGCGGCAGCAGATTTGATGTCTTACTGCGAAGCACATGCCAAAGAAGACCCCCTGCTGTCGCCTGTCCCAGCGTCTGAAAACCCCTTTAGGGAGAAGAAATTCTTCTGTGCCATCCTGTAAATTGCAGGGGCCTATAGTCGGTGCTCATCAGACATTGGACACTGAACAAGTAGAGTTTTCTAGCTGAGGTGCAGAGGACACCTTTCCAAGTCCTCACAAGCAGTGTGACTAAAAAAAGTAATACACATAATTTTTAAAAATGTCTGGGCGCTACAGGGGTGTGCATGTCTCAGAGGAACCATGTGGTTTGCAAGAGAAATAAAGATCCAGAAACACAAATTTCACATTAAAAGTGGGTCTTCAAAGTGTGCAGGCTAGCAGCCCATGATGACAGATGTAGAGTTGTAAAAAAATAACATTTTGTGACACTTTTGAATAAATAAAGGTTAGCTTTGGTAGTTTAATGGCAAACAAGAAAGCTCCGCTAAGCAAGCTTCATGCTGGTGACAACATTTTTATTGGAATGTTTTTTTTATGATAAGTTTATTTTTAAGTTAATTGGTTGGGAATATCAATGAGATTTCTGTTTTTCTGTTATGTGGTTACTTATTTGGCTATGTACACTTTTTTACTATACATTCATAGATTAGCTAAATCTTTTTTTAAGATAAGGAGTACAGTTCTTTGCAATTATATATTTAAAAAAAACTAAAAAAAAGCTGGCTATGTGCTTTTTTTCTTCTAAAGGTAACTAGCTCTCTTTTTAACATTTGTATACAACTGCTAGCAAATGAACTGTGTTGTGCTCATTGTGCTGAATGTTTGTGTTGGTTGTCATTAATAGTGCATGAAAATGGGCAAACCCATGACTATGTTATGATTGTCAGTGATAAGGTGGTGATGGTTGATGATCACACTATTTACTTTAAACTGCTTAGATAATTTGCTGGTGCCAAGATGGGTATTCTATACGGGCCATAACACAACACATCCTGCAAGACTTCCCTGTTAGTGTAATAGCTGATGTATTTAAACTGCATTCACTGTTTTAATAGGAACGACTGTCTCAGTCTTTCTTGTCTTTATACAAGACAGAAAGGAACTACATTTGTGACATTCTTCCTCCACTGGAAAAAAAAACAATTTTTAGCAAGAAGAAAATTCCAAAAACCTATTTCTTGGGATTAAACAACTTAACAGTTTTTGTTGTTAACAAAATGGAAAACTTGCTGTATATAACTTAAATTTACATAAGGTAGCTTATTGTCCCCTAATAAGGTAGCAAAACTATTATTAGGCTCTAAACTGTTTTCTGAATGCAGCTCAATGGGTTATACTGCATGCATTCTTAGGCCTTTCCACTTACTGAACCAACATGGTCTAATTGTATAAAAATGTCCAATGGAAGTCACTCACAGTATCTTTTTGTGAGTGGTGTGATTAAGGCTAATTATCCAAGCACAACTGCCATTGCTTTTATACAAGATTTTTTTTAATACCATTGATTGTTAATATCATTAGTATCATTGATAGTTCATTGAAAAATGTTATGAAAACCCAAGGCAAAACCTCGTTCAAATCACAAAAGCTTCAGTTAAGCCAGTGCTTCTAAATTGTGTTTCGAACAAGACACCAAATGCACAGTCACGCTCTGATATGTCCATTCTCTTATGTGTCCTTTATCTCCTGTTTCATATATTAAGAAACTTTTTTTCTGAAAGCTGTGCTCAAATGTGAGATCGCATAACAGTTGGTTGCAATTAAAACATTACAGGATGCAAGCTAGGTGACCCTTTTTTCATCTTTTTTGGTAATGTCCAAACTTCACTCAACCCTCTGAATCTTCATTGTACCAGACCCTCTTTTGAACTAATAGCCCAAGATGTATGTAGAATAAGTGTCTTGTTATGATGCTGAGCCTGGGAAACCAGTCTTTCAGTCCCAGGGATCGCCTTACATTCTGATGTGCCATACAGGCTGGCGCCACTGCCACAGAAAACCCATCTTGCACCTAGATTTTAATTTCATGTATCCCATTTCAGTCAAGCTTTGTTGTTCCTTTAAGCAAACTATGGCTTATATTTATAGCTTATTTTCCACTATACTATGGACACTGGTTTTTGAATAAGCATAAACACACCCAAAACAAGGAAACTGTTACACAAACCAATGCGTTATAAAAGCAAAAGGAGCTGAACCTTTGTGTAGGTACTTTTAATTTTGCACTTTTTCTTTGTGTAAAGTTTAAAATATCTTTAAAAGCTAAACATTACCTTTAATTAAAAAGATTGAAAGATTTTGTGTCCGTTTATCACTTTATCAGTTTTTATTCTGGCTCTCTTATTTAATACTTATGCTAATAAAAATGTTTGTTTCTCTTTAGTAATTTATGTTATGGTTTCCAATTGCCTTTTATTCTCTCCACTAAAAGACTACATTCATTGTAAATACAATGTCCTTATGGAGTGGAAGTTAGACAAAGTGAAGGAACACCAATATTTGCAAAAAATCTTCAATCTCTGTCTGTTTCATTTAATGGCGATTTTCAGTATTTTAAAACAAATATACATTAAAAAGCATAGCAGTTGAATAGCATAGAGAGTTTAAAAAATAACAAACATTAAAGATAGTGGTAAATTAAAATTTTCAAAAGTAATTTAACATTGCTCCTATGAGTTTTAAAAACAGTTACATTCATGGCTAATAGTCCCAAACACAAGTTAAAAACGTAAGAAACATATTTGCAATTATTATAAAGGACTGTTATATCATGTTATTGACAAAGACATATTACATTTAGTGTAAATCATAAGACAAATTCTATTAATTCCACAGTTCCAGTTCACACATATTCAAAAATATTTCAATAGACTGAACAAGGAGGACAGAGTTTGAAACAGCAAGGTACATTTGTAGACTTGCTGGATTATAGACTATGAGAACTTGAATTCGCATCCAACACACTGGAT
This sequence comes from Atractosteus spatula, assembly GCF_055471065.1. Classification (NCBI taxonomy): domain Eukaryota; kingdom Metazoa; phylum Chordata; class Actinopteri; order Semionotiformes; family Lepisosteidae; genus Atractosteus; species Atractosteus spatula. The sequence goes on from NC_142714.1 coordinate 13,808,264, forward strand.
GGAAAGGCAACAATTCTGAGGAAGAAAATCTTAAAAACCATGCAAAGAAAGAAAATCCCAATGTGCTTGAAGAAACAACAGAGAATATAAATGGAAATTAAATGCACTTTCACTTCTTCACTGGTATGTTATGATGCCCACATTAGACATACAGATAGTTACTATTGATTGCAGATCTAGATCTATTGAAAAAAGGTGTTGGCCTCAAGGATACCACAGTGATCAGTGATACCCTTTTTACCTTTCTGGTTGTGCTTATTGAAACTTTGAGCACTTGGAAGTATTGCAGGCTGAGTACCGTGTTTGAGAGTGAGCTGTGTCAATTCCAATTTTGTCATTGCGATGCTTAAAAAAATATTTACAGTAGCTCTTCAAATTAGGTAATAAAGGGATAAGAGCTTCGCAACCTTGCTACACATAAAACTGGCATACTGTAATTGCAAAGATATTAAAAGGTTTCTTTCCAATATGTCACCTACAGTATCACACTATCACCAATCCACCTGCAAAGCACAGCAGAAAAACAGTCTTTCAACACCTATATACTGTAGTACACTGAAGGATAATGTTTTGGGTTGGGTCAGGATGCCCTGCTGTGTACATTCCTGTAACGTGAGCAATGTATTAGCTCTAAATAAACTTTTGGATATGTTTACATTTACTTTTTCATCTCTGAAAAGCCAGTTTTATATGTTGCTGTTCTGGAGCATTTCATGCACAAAAGGTTTTAAAAGACTGGACAAAAATAATTGTATTGCAATAAAAAGTTGTATTGTGTGAACTGTCAGAAATGAAAAGTTGGAAGATGAAACCTCTTGTAATGAGGCAATTTCTTCATCTGTTTAGAATGTTTTATAGCAAAGCTTTCCAGTAAAACAGGGGTTTTTCACTTACAGTCTAGACTGACATCATTTTACGTGATACAGAAACAGTACAAGTCCCATGAACTTGATTTTCTAGTTTTACTATGCAATTATCTTTTCTGATTCTTTTCACTCTATAGATAAAATCAGAATGTATCCTATGATTCCAATTCCAAGTACTTTCAGAGTATACCTCTGCCTGCAGAGATCTATGCAGACCCTCCTCTGTATCTTTCTGAAAAGATCACTAATAAAACCACAAGTTCCTTGGATGCTATTACCACTTTGTTTTTTGTATTGCTTTGTTGATTTTTTAAATTCTCATTGGCATACATGATCAATAAATCATCAAGGTCTTGAATTGTACCCTCAGCCCTTTAACTGAGTTATTACAGCCCTGTTAAAAATCCAAATTTACATTCCAACCCCAAGCAATATCCAACTTTTGCAATGCTTTTGGTAAATGTTCCAGAGCAAGTGGTTTGTAACCAAACACTGGTAGTTTGTACCTTCTGTTTTGTTTGTACCTTCTGTTTTGTTATTCCAAGACTCTCCCAGTGCATATCAAATCTTGTAACTCACCTCTATATTCAAGCTACAATATAGACTTTAGTGTTGGTTTCACTGTTTTAATTGGTGTATACTTCTCTCCTTCTTTTAATTGTACAGTGCACAGAGATAATGTACCAAGAAGCCATAGAATATTGTTGTTGTTAGCCTACAACATCTACAAATATTTTTAAAGCATTTCATTACTTATGCTAATAAAATGTCTGTGTTAAATCAATAGTACAATGGGACATTTATGACTGTCATTTGAAAAACACCATCATATTTTACTCTACAGGAATGTAAAACTCCATGTAGTATTCCTAAATCACTTGGACCATTTAAAAATTAAGGGATGTGCATTTATAAGTATTGATATACTGTATGTTTCTTTCCAACTTGTCACCTACAATGTGTACAGTCGGTGATATATACATGTATATATACTGTCCTCTTATAATGTATACTGGTACATATACATTAACTCTTAAGCGGTCGTGGTTATAAAACACATGGCAAGTGATACTTGAGAGAAATCCAAGCTCCAAAGTCATTCCTAATTTGAAAAACCAGTAAGATGTACATCTGTACCGTGTGCAATATATATACATACAATATACAGTACATCAGTAACACGTTTCTAACCATCCGAAGTATTTTTATCCGAAATGCCATTGAAACGATTAATTCTTAAAAGCTTTTGTACAAAATACTTTTCTTTTTCAGTCACGAAAAAAGACAGATCTATAATGCATCTCAATTATTATTTTTTCAAATAACAGCACTCATTCCAAAGCATTTACATTACTCTTTTATTGTTTTAGTCACAAGACTTTTCAAATATTTTAAATACCTTTAAAATGTATTTTCATTAAAAAGCAAAAGGCAAATGTTAAGATGACGTTTAGCATAATGCTTTAATTTTGAATATTTCTTATACATTTAAAACATAGATCAATGCAAAAACCTTGATTCATTTTTTTGAGTACGTAGGAAATACGTCATATGCAAAGAAAATTGCTCCGACAAATTCCTCCTACAATTAACCTCGTTTCCTGTTTTGGGAATGAAAAGCGTCGTCTGCCATTGGCTACTGAGGGACTGTTCTCTATTTCTATTGGTCGTTTGAAGTGTCAGTCACCCTTAGCGTGCAGACGCTGGAAGACGGTGTGCTGTGTGCTTTAATGGGTTTATGTTCAGATTTATGCGTTTGTTAAATAGCATTTAAATTCTCACCATGTTTCGAAGAAAGCTCACAGCTCTGGATTATCATAACCCCGCTGGGTTTGACTGCAAAGGTAAAACAACTTAAAAAGAGAAGGAAATAAGGTTAAATGAGTGACGTGTTCTATCATGCCAAAGGAAAGCTTGATGCAGGCCCCTAAAATAAAAAAAATGTAGCGTATGGTATTGTAATTCATCTTACCTAAATAAACAATTATAGATGGGGCAGTCATTCTTCTGATTTTATATTTAAAGATCTTGAACTTTTAGTTTCCTCTCTAGTAATGTGGTTTTGTTATCACATGTATTTTCTGCTTTCTATACAGTATTATGTACTAGGCTGTTCATAGTTCATAGTAGCTGTTAAATGACAGCCGAAACGTGTTTCCTTTCTTCTCTTTTCAGCATAGAATAAACCTTTACTTGTTTCTTTGCCGTTAAATAAAGTTGCATTAATACGTTTTGTGGCGATGTTCCAGTGTCCATGCAGGGTTGTTGGTAGTGGTGTTCATTTTGGTATGACTTTAAATTAGGTTCACCTCGAGTTAAATTATTTGTGTTCATTGTAATCCCTACAGGTAAGTAGTTGGGGAAAATAAGCAGAGATATGGATTTGTACATCGTGTTATCTTGATTTAATACCTGCTGGGGAACAAAACTTGTTGTTCAGTCACTAGTGATCTCTGTGGACATCTGTAGAGCTTAGAACTTACGCTGTGAAAAACGTATGTGAATTATACTTTTTTTTCCCCCAGGAAAGACGGATTGAAGTCAATTTGCTGTCAGTTTTAGAGTGCTATTTACGTTTCCTACCTGTTAAATCTGTGCTATGTAAGAACACGCATTCAATGAGTGTACTTTACTGTTGTGTTTTTAAAATGCTTTCCTGGCTCATGAACTGCAGAAATCTATCATATGTCACAGGCCGTCTTTCCTGAAGCGGTATCTTGGAAACTAATGGAAACAGAACAGGTGTTGAGTCTATACAACAAAATGCACTAAACATGAAATGAGACTGGTAATGCATTGCACATGTAATGTGCTTTTCTTCTTTGTATAATTATGTCACTGCACTATAAAGGACGTGTCTAGTTCCCAGTTTTGTGGTAGTGGTCTACCTTCTGTCATCAGCTCACTCATCAGAAGGGCATTGATTTAAGTGTATTTTTTCCCTTTTGTTTGTTGTTTTTTTTTGTAGATGAGACGGAATTCCGAAATTTTATTGTATGGCTGGAAGATCAGAAAATCAGGCACTACAAAATTGAAGACCGGGGCAATCTGAGAAACATACACAGCTCAGACTGGCCTAAGCACTTTGAAAAGGTGAGAATCCAACTGGAGAGACTAAATCTGAGGGCACCGTTGCCCTGGATAAGTGCCACTTCCAGTATGACAAATATGAAGTTCTTTCAGTAAGCAAAGACAGAGGACTTCATTGTTGTGGTTTTGTATTTCGACGTTACAGTACATTTACTTTTCAACAAAATCCTCCTGTACGGAAAGACGCATTTCTCCATGAGGTTTTGTATTATATGTTATATGTTAGATTGATAGCCTCAACAGCACAGACTGAGATTATCCCTAATGAAGGAACAGGCAATTATGATATCATGAGATATGACCACGATATGTTTCTACCCTCTGATAGCCCTGTATCAGTTTATCTACCTGTCATGTCACTTTACACAGCCCCTTAGATCACATGCTCATTACTCAGTCAGCTGTCCACTTCTACATAATCTGTACATAACCTAGACTGGTAAGTCATTTCTGTTCAACTTTGCTTTACCAGTGTTAAATAATGTTGGTGTCACAGGTAAGTGGAAGTATATTACTGCTGCTGTCTGCAGCAATCACTTTCTTGTGAGTCTTATTCTTAAGTACTGTTTTGTTTTTCAGTACCTTCAAGATGTCAGCTGCCCATTTAAGGCTCAAGAGAGACAAGAGGCCGTGGACTGGTTGCTGGGTTTGGCTGTGCGGTTCGAGTATGGAGATAACGGTACGGTGTCAAGTGGACATGCTATAGGAAGCTTGCTGATGTAGTGCAGTGGGTACAGGTGAAAATCACCTCTACTTTTAATAAAGATTGTACTTGTTTTAGATACCTGGGAGGGTGGCACGATGTGGTGCTGACTGGCACTTCTGTCTCGCAGCACTTGGGTCCTGGGTTCTCCTGTGCCCCTGGGCTCCTGCTGTGTGGCGTTGCCAAGCGTTTACCCTGTCCATATGGGGTTTCTCTGGGTGCTCCAGTCTCCTCCCATGCTCCAGATACATGCTACTTAGTTAGCTGTTGCCCCTATGTGTGGCGGAAGGCAGACTGGGGTCTCACCTAGGGTGTAGTCCTGCCTTGTACCCCTGCATCCAGAATAGGAGCCAGGTTGCAAAACATAGGAATAAGTGGCTTTCTGGTAATGATGTATTTTGTTTTGGAGTGATTTATTTCTTAAAGAGTTGCTGAGTGCTTTTTCTTAAGACTTGAACACTTTCCACCCCCTTTCCGGTTTTTGTTGTCTGCTGTTTGCTTTATTGGTTTTGCAGTTCAATTTTAAGGAGAGGCATATCTGAAGCCTGGAGAGAGCGCTTTAAAATCATCTAGTGCTCTTTCTACCAGTGACTGCCAGTAATGCCACAGAAGCATATTTCTGTATTTGATTTAGGTTACATTTGGATTTTTAAGAGTAATAATTGAGATGAAATAATGGTAGATTTAGCAAGCTACTTTTGACTGGTGTAGTACCAGTAAAAGCCCCTAGATGGCGGTCTTGCTTTAAGTATGCACTTGAAACCCAATTTTAAATCCAACAGCTCTGCTTATCCATCGCCAGTAATCCAGCCCTCTCCCCAGCTTCTAGTCTTTCAAAAATGATTCAGATCAGATTTTTCTTTCTTGCAAGAGATATTGACAGTGCATACAAAATGCGACTTAAAACATTCTGAAACTCTTAACAGAGTGAAGTGTTGAATTATTTTCAGCCTGAATAGCCAGCAAACTGTAATTATTTGGGGAAAATATAGAGTAAGGGTACAAACGACAGAATTTCTTTTTGGCATTAGCTTTTCCGCTCGGGTGAATAACCTGTTTGCTTCCAAACACACCTGAGACTCCAGAGGTCTGATGTGTGGAGGTCACTACCAGGGAGCTTGCACACTCAAAAGACTATAACTACAAGTGTGTTAAAGAATTGTACTTGTTTACTGTGACATAGAATGTGGAATAGTCCCCCTTTCTTTTCTACCAGGCCAAGCTGGATGAATGGTTTTCTGAAAGGTGACTATGTTGAGAATAGTATAAGTGGCTGGCTGGTTGGCTTCAGACTGGCATGTTTGTCGTCTGTGGCCTGCTGCCCACTCATTGTTTCTCATGTCCTGGACTTTCCCCATAAGTGTTTTTTACATCGTGAGGATGCCTGTGTTCGTTTGTAGGTGATTCATCTCATGGGAATGAACATTCTTCTTTGTATTCTTTAATTCCTTAGTAATCACACAGAGGTTTTTTGTGACGCATTTCTAAAATATGAGCACTTACATTTGTAGTTGACTTCTGTCTAGCTCAATTAATTAAGCTGCTCGTTTGGAAAGTAGGCTGAGCCCTGTGGTCCCAGTTTCAGTGGTCAGAATTTGAGCAGTGTCATTATCCATCTGTGACCCAGAATTCCACTGGGCACAGAGTGCTCTTATTCCCCCCACAGAGGGTACTGTGGTTGGCTGGGCTTGAGTCTGCTACTTTCCCAGCACCCTCTTGTGATTCATCAGTTGCCAGTTGCCAGTGTGTTTGCAGTGCTGTGAGAGAGCTTCACCACTCCTCAGTACAGATAATGCTCCTGGAAGGACAATGGAAAGTTCTTTTTTCACACTGAACTTTCTGAGTCCTTGTTTGTTTTCTGCTAGTACAGCAGTGATCTAAATTGCTTTTAAGAATAGGTTATTTGATTGGAGAGCAGAGTTATAAAGAAATGGCCAATTCCAGATTGTTAAAAATCAATTGAGATTAGAGAATTGCTAATACCAATGTGTTTTAGACTGAAAACAGAAAGGAGGTGCATTTTTTGTGTTTTTTTTAAGGATGTTTTGCTGAGTTGGTCTTCTTACACTTCTAACATGTGCCTGACATTTGCTTTTTCTTCACAAACAGCTGAAAAATACAGGAACTGTAAACCAGAAATAGCTGCCAATAATGCAGGGAAGCAATCTGATCCACTCATAAATCTGGACAGTAAGTTCTTTTCTTTTATTTCTATGAGGGAGATTGTTGTAATAGGATTTATTGTGGGTGTTCCCCAAGATACTAAACATGAAATGCATGTATGGTCAGACGCTACTCAATTTGGTAGTAGTAGGATGGTAAGTGAGTTATCTAATGGAAATATTTTGGTAACTGGACATTGTACTTTTGTTTAACATTTGGAAAAAAGCTCTCATTCTAGCTGATATCTGAAGGACAGTTTACTATATTTAAATTCAACAGGGGCCTGTTTTTTTTGTGTGTGTGTATTTTTAGAAGCATTCCTCAGGGTGTGCTGAAAAATGACAATGTTAAGCAAAAACAAAAAAGGCATAAAAAGTCCTCTGAAAGTGCTGAATTGGTAATGGTGGCACTGTCTGTCATGATCGCACCACAGCACATGCAACTGCTTTCAATGAGAATCTGCCGCAGGCAATCCTCCTGCTTAAATAAAGCTTGCTTTTCATTCTAGGACCTTTTTATTTTATCTGTGCTTAAAAAAAAAAGAGGCCAGGGCAGTAGGAGTAAAATAATTTGACAACTTGACCGTTTTATTAAATGAGGAATACATTGCCTTCATTTTCCATTGTTGCTTTTTACCTCAAGTTAATAATCCAGATTTCAAAGCGGGCGTGATGGCTCTTGCGAATCTTCTCCAAATCCAGCGCCATGATGACTACCTGGTTATGCTGAAGGTGGGTATATTACTAAATTACTATAAATGACTAAACTATACTTTGTGCTATAAGATGGTGCTTCTATAAAGCAAGTTTCCATCGGGATTTTCACTTTTTTGTCCTGTCATTTCAGTTGCAAAATTTAGCTAGGCGGATTAACATTCACTAAGATTTATTTTAGTTGTTATAAATGTGTGAAACAGTTTTTAAAAAAATGTTGTTTTGATTTCCTGTCTGACAGCTTGTTGGTTTGGGGGTTTGAACTATTAAGAACGCTAATGACAAGCTGCATCTGACTTGAAAGGAAGGCATTGTAACTTTATTTCATAAATGGCGATAAAATATCTAAATGTGAAAAGAATGGCTGTTTTACTATGATTAGGATAAAATGCAATACACCATTAAGTAGGTATTTGTAGAAAATTATCTCCTTTTGCCTTTAACTTTATTATTTAATTAAAGGTTAAATGATTCCCTTTAACTTTTTTTTATAGCTGTGTATTATTGTATTGATCAGAACTTTGCTGCTCTTTACAAAGTGCAAATATTTAGGCTCACAGGGACTTGTGTGATGTCTGGCCAGTAATGAAAGGCTGGAGGTTGTTTGCTGTGTTATGGGAAGCACTTACTATGTACAGTGGTGTGAAAAAGTGTTTGCCCCACTTTTTCACACAGGGCCATGTAGGTTTGGATTTTTTTTTCCTTAATAATAAAAACCTTCATTTAAAAACTGCATTTTGTGTTTACTTGTGTTATCTTTGTCTAATATTTCAATTTGTTTGATGATCTGAAACATTTCAGTGTGACAAACATGCAAAAAAATAAGAAATCAGGAAGGGGGCACTTTTTCACACCACTGTATATATATATATTTAATATCCTACTACATGTGAAGTTCTATACTTATGATGCATACAAGTTTGATTTTGTTTGGCTTAGCACTTTTTTAGCCATTTTGACCTTTTAGGAATTGATAGTGTTGTGGAATTTGATGGCAATTTTATGTTTTTGTTTTTCCTCTTTGATATTTGGCTTTCAGGCAATTCGGATTCTGGTTCAAGAACGATTAACCCAGGAAGCCATAGCAAAAGCAAATCAATCAAAAGAGGTAAGAAGAAAGTAGAGATGTCTGAAAGGAACATTTCAACAACTATTTCACAAACATTCTTAAAACGTCCACAAACGTGGTTAAGTCAGTTTTTTTTTTTAAAAAGAAGAATCTGAGTATTTCTTTGGCAAGTTTTCTTTGATAAGTTATAGTGCATACAGTACGTCTGTTTTGAATATTTGTGTTTTGTTGAAGAGTGTGTTTTTAATCAGTGTTTCTCTTGTAAGGGTTTGCCAGTTGCTTTGGACAAGCACATCCTTGGTTTTGATACAGGAGGTGAGCTGTAGTTTGTCACTTTCTTCTAATGAGTTTTCACGCTACACTTAAGTAACATGTAAGGCCTTCTTCATCATCACTCTTTCCTCTTTACCACTCAGATGAGTAATAGTTTCATTCTGTAGCTTGAAATTGTTATATATTTGAAGTTTATGAAAAGAAGAATTGGGAATTGGTGAACAGGCAGCTGAAAGGAGAGAGAATCTTTCATTTTCTCAGTATATTTCTCTATAAAAACAATTTCAATACTTCCATAAAATAAGAGCATACTAAGCCATTTCATTCTCATAATTGTGCAGTTTATCACGTTATAATGTATTATTACTTTCATGGATTCTTGAAACTATAAACAGATTTTTGGACAAAATCACATTTATATGTATTTAATTAAAGCTTTTGTTCAAATAACTGTTGCTTGCCTGTACTCTTGCCGAGTTTTTGCTAATGTTCAGGAATCTTAGAAATGTGCATCTCTTGGGAAAATAAATACCACAGTCACTTTCTATTCTTATTGCACATAAATATTTTTACATTTTGTTTGTTTTAAATAGTCATAACGTCCTTTACTGTGTACTGGACTGTGACTCCCATAACCTCTCCCAGCTTTGTGCAGTCAGTATGTCTTAATTCTCCTGAGACATGGCCCCAGCTTTCATTGCTTAAACAAGGATTTCCTCCATATCCATAACTTCTATTCAGCACCGGGATGTTTGGACTTGATCAGACAGTTTTGTTTGAGAAATGTCAACTGGACTTGATTTGACATTGTTTTGCACCTTCTGCAAGTGCAGGAAGGTAGACATGTCTTGACCCTTTGATGTGTGGATCTGGGATAGCGGGTAACTTGTTTCTTTTTCGTCTTGCGCTCAGACGCCACATTAAACGAGGCAGCTCAGATCCTGCGGCTGCTGCACATTGAAGAACTGCGAGACCTGCAGACCAGGATCAATGAAGCTATTGTGGCGGTGCAGGCCATAATTGCTGACCCGAAGACTGACCATAGACTGGGCAAAGTGGGCAGATGACCTGCCTGCCACACCCAGTCTCTGCTCTACACACCTGCTCTCAGACAGTCTGTAATCTTGACATCTCCCTGAGGCCTGCTCAGATTTGTTTTTGGGGTGGTGGGGTGTTAAAAGACGGTATGCAAAACATCAGCCAGTTCTATGGTAATTTTGAAAATAAACTTTAAAATGACTGATCCACAATTTAATGTGTTTAATGGTAATAAAGTATATAGAAAGATATTTTCATTGTGTTGTTTAGGAAGGAAATGATTATATAAATGCATTTTCTTCAGAAAACTAATATGCGACTACTGTCACAATGAATTTCAGTTGTAAAAGCCTGTTCACTGGAGTAATTGAGCAACAAACATGAGGAACAGCATTATGAAAACAATTGAGTTATATCTGAGTTTGTTTCAGATCAATCTGCTATACTGTACAAAGCTAAAAATTCTGTTGGGTGACAAATTAGTTGCAGTTATTTTTCCTCAAATTTCCTATATTGATTCTGGATCCTATTTTTTTGTTTGTTTTGCAAAAGGTAGATATTCAGTCTAAACATGACTGCATAGTAAAGATGTACCTGATAATTTCTATATTCTTCAGTTTCTTGATACACGACTTTAAATAAAAGGAGGGATATATACAAGCCCTGAATTTTATCTTTAATTGTATAAATATTACATCTTACAAAAAGATAAAGGAAAAATTAACACTGTAGTAAAAGGTTCTGACACATTTATGCCTCACAGTTAACTCTAAAGGACAATTTAGTGTGGTTAAAAATACACTGCATGTTTGTACACTTATTAAAAAAGGACTTGTGTAGAAATGACAAAGAACAGAGCAAGACCCTTAAGTACCGAGGAAGGTCTTTAGCACCCTGTCATTTCTTTCTTTTTAAAAAACACCAAAATACAGTAGTAAAACTGAGGTATAAAACAAATTTACAATACTTTAAAAAAATTACAAGAGGTTTGTGAATGTATTTGGCGTATGGGTACGCCATTCTGCCCAAATAGCACCTATTGCGTCCATCATTTTCTCCCTGGGAAAAAAAAAGAAAAAGGTCACGACACTATATCTGTTAATTACCGAGTCTTGTCGGTGTTAAATAAGTGCTCAAAATGAGCCACAGGCTGGAATGAGCATTACATGGTAATTTTCAGTTTTGAAGGTAGATCATGTTTGTGAAATGTATGGAGTTTTTTTGTTGTAAATTGTATTTATAGTGTTCGTACTTGTGCGACCTCTCGCTAAATTACACCTTTAAACAAAGGATGGGTTCCACACACAGTATTTTCAGGATGATTGTTCCTCATACTGCATGCCTTTGAGTTCCTTTCATGTTTTGCACACTTTTCTTGCATTTCATTGATCTTTTCTTGTTTAAAATAGTTATTTTGGCTGCAGCTGTCCTTTGTTTTGCCTTTCATTGCTCCTTATTTGACATATTACATAACAAGTCTGTGCCTGTCTTGCCTGGCTTTCCTTCAGATTGTTTCTTCTGCATCCTAAATTACATTTTCCTTTTCTACTATGTGGACTATTCATATAATAATCAGGACTATATTAAATCTTTTTCCCCAAAATATTGTTAGGAATGGTTGTCTTAATTGTATTCCATGTAGCATGGAATGAATCACTTTACTTCTTTTGAATTGTGTTAACAAAACTTTAGAACCACTGGTACAACAGTTATAGTAGTGGTCGAAGTTGGTTAAAAATTCATTATAGAAAATCTATTAAATGACCGAATAGTGATTACATTTAAATCATTTTGGGCAATTACAGTTTCAATCTGTTATAACTAGACAGATGGATTAGTTTAGTTAGTTTAGTGGATGTCTGAGAAAGGTGTTGCATGTAAATTGCATTAGGATGCGCTCTGTTAAACACCAGTGCAGTGGAGATACAATACCTGGTACACAACTGGAGTAGGCAACTGTAATCCCATACAGGTGAGACCTCTGATCAGGTAGGAATTCATCTGTGAATTGGCTTGTGCCTCTGCTCAGGCCAATGACACCATCCCTGGGGAGAAAAACAGAACCAAATTAGAAGAGAACCTGACCCTCAGCACCTCCACAAAGGATTACTCATTGGCGTCCCACTTTCACACAACATCATATTCATCAGTTTTCCACCGCTGGAAGGATTGGATTTTGCAGTGACATTGACTTCTTGAAGTAAAATAATCTGTTTATTGGGATGCATCTAAACATCTAATGTTCACAAGTAGTTGGATTCTGTACCTTAAGGGATGTTGTTGCCTTTGCCTGAGGCTGTATTGAGTCTTAACAATGACTGCAGGAACATGTGGAAGATGTGAGATTTTCCACGTATGGAAAGGAACAAGCAAGCCAGACCCTTATTTCATGTTTGATTTCATGCAATGGAACGTGTGGGAACAAAAACATGGAAAAAGTTCTGGAACTCATTGCCTCACAGACCAATGGATCTGTTTTCCTTCCAGGCTGTTGTTATGATCTTGACTGCAGATGGAAAAGCCTAAGATCATCACAAAAAATATACTGATGAAATGTTGCTAGTGTGTTTGTCAGACTTGTGTGCGGGCCCCCTGTCAAAGAGAAGAACTTGCTGCACTGTTGAGATTTAACAGTTCATTTGATTACCAGTCAACAGGTTTTTACAGATATGAATCGACTCAATAGGTCTTTCTTGTGCTTTAAAATAGTACGTGAAAAGGTTTTGGATAAAAGGGCTATATAAATGCAATTACTATACATGATTGTACTGCAGTTCATCTGTGAGCAGCTGGGCAATGAATGTAGGTGATGCTTGTGTTTTAATATCTGTGCTGCAGAAGAAGGGCCAGACCACCTACCTTCTCCAGTCTGTGTAGTAGAAGTGGTTCGAGTAAGCCACCAGGCTGAACGGGTAGTTCAGATTGCTGTGGATAATACGTCTTTCTGTTCCATCGGGGGCTATGCACTCCAGTCGCTTTGTGCCTTTTCATCAAAGGGAAGTCACCCATTAGACACCCATTTCAGAATGAGAGCCTTCTGCAGAGGTAGAGAACTTCTCAACCAGTACTGATTAGAAACCTTTTTGATTTCCATGCACAAGTGTAGAGTATATATGGTTATATTAGGCTTCATCTGCCCCAGTACCAAAACATGATCTGCATTTGCAAGAAATACTTAAGGTTTGTACTATTTTTTTCAAAAAGGATTGGCGATTTAGAATTTCATTGTTCATGGTTTTTGAAGTTCTGGACACAGTTTTTGTCGCAGTAAAGTGGTTTGAGAATGCTTGTCAGCTGCTAACTTATTTAATTACCGCACATCTTAGTGTCCATATTATCCTGCTAAGGCGCAAGACAAAATTATAAAATAAAGAGCCATACTGACATCAGTTCACAGGTATAATTTGGTGCAAGATGCCAAAACCATCTAAAATGGAATGATGTGGTCCAGTTCTGTTAGACCATATCCAGTATAAAAAAAACACCCAAGTGCTAGCAGATGCGGACATACCTGCGTCAGCCCAGCAAAGCTGTTTGGTTAAGGGGTCAAAGGTCAAGGCATTTGGCAGGCCGATGCCATCGCGCACAAGCACCCTCCTGTTGTGTCCCTCAACATGGCAGCTCTCAATCTTGGGGCCTTCACGGTTCCAGTCAGTCCAGTAAAGGTTTCTGAAAGAACACACCACGCTATAATCACATCTGAAGACATCTAAAAAATTAACAGCGCTCAGTTCTGAGTAATTGTAATAGGATATCCAGATTAATATAATTAGCATTTTAAAATGTTCAGAGATTGGGATGATATGAAAACTTCTTTCTCAAAATGTCTGATTTCCAAACTCCAGATTTATCCATTGATAAATTAAATTGCTTCATATTGAATATAATCAATCTAATTATATTTTTCATTTATTTAGAATACAAGGAAAAAATATATTATGTGGGATGTTCCTGTCAAAAAATTGTGGAACACATTTAAAAAAGGAACAAAATCCTTTGCATTTGTATTACTTGGTAAATACTGAAGAATCCTTCCCCACCCTCATCTCACTGTTCAAGCTTCAGTATTCCTCTCCTCACACATACATGTGTCTCTTCACTCAGGGTTCCTGATAGGCTCAAGGGGTGTAGGTCTTTTGTAATAATGAAACCAGTATTGCACTCCCTGTCAGAATGCAGATGATATACCTTACAAACATCTCCTGCTCATTCATTCTAAACCACGCTTTAACTACACATAGAGAAGTCCAGGAGAGACAACTTGGATGATACCATCTGCCTCTCGGAGCTTTGTGTAAACAATTTCAATGTAAACTTCCATCTGATTTAGCACGTCTGTACTAGCAGGGCCTCTTTGAAGAGTAACATGAAAGGAAACTAGCCAGGCGGAGGGAATAGTGTTTAATACTGATAGACTGGATAGAGTTGAATCTGCCTCTTTCTATTGCATTTGATTGCAGCCTTGCATGGCTGGAGGAGTAGGAAAGAGTTGGGAGGTGTAGCTAAAGACGATCATGACATTTTAAACACATCCAGGACCTTGTTTTTCTGTTGGGACTAATCTCACGGACACAGCACTTTGTGACATCTTTAATGATCCGTGTTCCTAAAAAGAGGTATTATTTTGGCTTTTGAGTCAGTAATCACCTAGGGTGTCCTAATCTCAGCGACAGCAACTTCCTGAAGCTGTCGAGAATACTTGCTGGGCTCCTTCTGCTGTTTGTTAGTACTCCAAAGAGTACTGAATAACATTTTCCTATGAAACAATTAAGACAACACAGTGCTGATTGGAAAAGCGGTGATGACTGAAGTCTTTTTTTTCCCCTGTGCTGTCCCTACCCGTGGAGTGAGTCCACTACAATAGCTCTGGGGTTGACCAGATCTGTGTCGAACAGAACTTTCCGCTCCCCACCATCCAGCCTGGCTTTTTCAATCTTGTCAAGTCCACTGTCCACCCAGAACATTGTCCTCCTCTGAGAATCTATGGCCAAGCCCTCGGGACTGAGGAGCCCTGCCAAGATGGGAGAGATAGAGAAATTATTCCAGAAGTGCAACAGTGACGCTCTTAAACATCTGGTATTACGTCAAAGTGGTTATTGTCAGCACATCAGCACTGCACACTGGAGCAGCACACTGCACTGGTTTGTATCCTGAGTAGAAGCAGTTTTGGATCTTGGGGGGGTTACCTGTGTTAATGACCGTCTCTGGCTCGGCTCCTAATTCCAGGCTTGCTCGGTTGATCGTCCGTCCTGCTAAATCTGTCCAGTAAACCTTCTTCTCTCTGCAGTCGTAGTCAATCCCAACTACAATGGAGCCCTGGGAATTACAGCAAAATCTACATGTGAACAAACATCGCCAGGTCCTGACTGTGCTGTTACCAACTGATAAGGAGCAGACAAATATATAAGTTACGCAAAATAACAGTTTTGAGGCTGGTCACTTTACCTATCCACTATTAGCCTAGAGCGATTACAGCTCACAGCACATCTAAACCCTAACCCACCCATCAATCCCAAACTATAAATTAAATAAGCGACAACGTTTAGTCTGCAGCGAGAGCCTCTTCATTGCTCAATGCCTTCATCATTTGCAGCTGCTGCTGGATCAAAGTTCTCATTTGGCTCAGGTTTGTGTATCTATCCCAGAAACAAATTCACGGAATATTTTTCTCAAGTGTAGGTCTTATATGGGTATAATCAACACTGAAACTCCAGCAGCCCTTAAAAGTATTTCTGCTCTTTCAATTAATATTTTCCAAAATGGAAAAAGACACCTTTGAACTAAATGAGATGTCACAAATTTGTAATTTAATGCCTTAACTTCTCTTCTACAGAGAAATAGCCAACCTGGCATGTGATGAAGCAGATAAAAGAAGTATGGACATGTAAAAGAAGGACAGAGAGAGACACATTACATGCAGTGCCAGCAGCACAGAGGCCCTGTGCTTGTCCATATCTGTGCCATTGAGTGGCAGTGTGCCAATCTGCTGGCCCTGGGCATACAGCAGTGCGGTGCCCTTGGGAGGCGGAGTCACATCAGGGCGGGGTGTTGGCCTCACAATGGGAGGGGCCACTGTTGGGACACCTGCCAATGAAAAGACAGCAATATTTAAGTTGGACAATCATAAGAGCCGGCGAGGCTGAATGTATACTATCCTGCATGACTCAAGTTCTTCAGTCTTCCTCAGTTTTAAATGTTTTTTTCTTCAAAGTGGCAATTTCCTTTGAAAAGTTCAGATTTACACATTTCCTGATGCATTATTTTTACTACAAAGACTGGGATGAAAGAAAAGTGCTACTTATTGGAGTCATAAAACAAAAGGCACTGCTTTTGTACTGACCCCCATATTATTATTTATACCTGTAGTGAAGCTTCTAATTCATTGCCCGTACCCTGTGTATATTCTGGTAAAGGACAACACCATTTCTGTAACCATTATAAAATAAAAAGATATGCTTGAATACAGTATATCAGCTTGCTGTGAATTCTACAAAAAAAAAATTCTTACAGGCAGGTTTGACAGTGTCCTGAGAGTGTGTTCCTGGCACTTCTCTGCCATCCTTGTCCACACACCAACAGTAATTTTCTCCGTAGCACTGGAGGGGTTTAAACTGGCCCAGTTCGTCACACTGAGGCAGGAATTGGTGGGCAGCTGGCTGACCTCCGTACTGCTCAATCAAGCTGGCTTTCCAGCGCTCGCACACTGTTTCTGGGCGTTGTAAGGGGCCTGCGGACGAGAATAACATATGATGTTACATGGAGCTGCTGAAAACCCCAACAGAAAATATTATATCCAATAATCTAAGGGACCCCCATTACGTCATGCTGCCATCCAAATTCAAGATTCCTGAAAACAGGATATATCTGATGGGATCACATTCTATTTCATATTAAAAACACCAAATATTAGAACGTCATTAACATAGGCAGAGAATGTGTTTTTATAAGAATTAGAAAAACAGGTGGTTTTTCAATTCCTCAAGGCCTCCTCTCAGACAATATCTTTTGTTTAGTTCTTGATTACAGCCTTTGAATGTCCATTGTTTGTTTAATGAGCAAACAAGAATATCACTGCTTCTCTACTAGAATCCTTAAACGGATACTGTTTTATGATGGATCACAAGGTTAAACTGCTGCCCAGCTGTTTTTGGACTGAAATAACCTTTAAGCACTTGAAAGCCAGTGAAATCATGAGGCCCACAGTTTAAATTCACAGTAATCCCTTGTCTTTTTTAAAAAGTTTTGTGTTAGTATCCTTCTACATTAAGCCCATCTGTGTGTAAAGACGTTGTCAAAATCTCCTTTCCCTTAATTTTTCTTGCAAATAATCTAGCCTTGATAATACAGTGCTCTGCTTTTTCAAAAAAGTCTGAAATACATGACCATTCTTTCCATTAACAAACTACCTTTTGTATTGATTAATGAAATTATGATCCATCACAAATCCCATACAATTCTGATGCTGATAAAGAGATGCCCTTCTCTAAAGATGGAATAGGCAACCTACTGTATTCTAGCCAATCAGAACCATCATGTACAGACATACTCACAGTTTTGTAGGGAAACATTTACTTGAAACAAGTAAAAGAATGTATAAAGAAGTAACATCTCACTATTCAAACCAATGTGCTCCATATCAAACTGGAAAACTGTATTGTCATAACAAAACTCCAGAAATGGCAATAATACCAAATAATGAGTGAAGACCAAGGACAAAATGGGATGTGAGAGGCAAGGTCAACATTTTCAACTGCCTTACAAAGGATTCAGTCAAAAAAAAAATCAAGGTTAACGTTTGAAATTTTTAAGGCTTGTTGACAAACTGTCTGGCAGAGCACACCTTGGTCTTTGTTGTATGCACTAGGCTCTTCAAGCAAAGGAAGAATTGTGAAGAATCCGTCAGTAACTGCTTATTAGAGTCAAGCCCTCCTACTGTATTATTACTTCAACTACAACTGATGTTCGTCCAACCTTATCTAAAAACATACCAAGTGGAACAACTCAAAAGAAACAACATAATTTAAGAGTGATGAAAAATGTGAACTATCTCGTGTAAATGTTGGGCTGTAAATAAAATGTTTAATCAGGAAGCTGCTAATGAACGTTGTCACCCTTTTTATTTCCTACACCTTGTTTTGTTAAATGATAATCACCAATGCTGATAAGCATTTACTATTTGTATAACATTTGGTATTAGTATTAGTTATTTTAAACCCATATTTGGATTTTACTTCCTATTTTGCCTTTATATAATAGTCTGTACAACCATAGGTTCAAGTAGGTAGCTGGGTCACACCTGAAGAAGGCTCCACAGTCGTGTCTTTTTCTTTTTAGCATGAAAGAAACCTTTATCTGCTCCTGTACAATCATAATATGTTCTTATTTTACACTGGAATATAATTGATTTATGTTCGGAAATCTTCCAAGAGAAAAATCTCATATTAACATATTTCCAGGAAGTCTGTGTTAAGTAACTGAATGCACATAAATGCACATGAGATGCTCCCTCAGAGCTGCTCTATATAAAATGTTGACACCTAAACTTCTTTCCCAGCCCCTCTGTCCTCATTTCATTGCAAGCTCATTTGTACCTGGCAGGTCACAGTCAGGGTGTGCTGTGCCTGGGGGAGTCCTCGTCCCGGCTCTCTCCTGCCCATTGCTGTCCACACACCAGCAGTATCCCGTAGAGCTGTGGCACTGCCGGGGCCGGTAACTGCCCCGCTCGTCGCACTGGGGCACAAAGGCGCCCCTGATGGGCGTGGCAGCGAGGGAGCTGAGCAAACCGTCCCTGTGCTGCTCACACTGTGTCTTAGGGCGCTCAGAGGTCGCTGTGGGACACACAGGGTAACAGTCGGGTCACACCACAGCAGCACTGACCAGCCACTCTTTCAGCTGACTTGCCAGTCCAAATTGAGCTGACCGACACAATCTCCCCACCTCACCCCTTTAACCACTTCCCACTGAGGAAGACATGACGGAGACAAAACACGAACTGATGGTACTAATATTACAGGATTATTTTTTCCCACTGCTCTGATCAGTACCCTACAGTATGACCACAGGAGCACATTAAGTAGTTATGCTTTACGGCATAACCCTGGCATAACTGAGCTTCCAATTTCTGGTTGAACAAAGAAAAATAAAAAAATTGTTCCCCTTTTGGGACAAAAGTCTACTCAATTACTCATTGAGGAGCAAAACCACATAAATCAATAAACAAAACAAGGGCACAAAATACACATTAATAACATCAATCCCTCGCATTTATATCGTACTTTTCAACCCAAAGAATCCCAAAACACTTTACATATAGAAGGGGATCCACTTTATCCACTGCTGAAGTGCAGCACCCACATGAGTGAGGGACAGCAGTCCCACTACACCACAGAGCAGACAAGAGAAGAGAGAAATCCTCACTGACAAGCGATACCATGGGATCTTTTATGATCAAGTAGTTCTCATCAGAAGGCCGAAGGCACCTACTGGTCCATAGACACCACTTAACATCACCAACACATGAGAGGTCTATACTTATTTTCTATGAAGCACAGTGTTTGGTTCAATTTATAAATCCTTGCTTCAACCAACAGGATTCTTATAACAGTCTTTATTTTTTAAATAGATATAATAATAGTTCAGACTTCGGAGCCTGACTTTCAGTGGGTGATCTACCTATTTTGTTTCTTGTAAATATGCCACAGATCAAAGCTAAGAAACCCTATAAAGTACATACTGTAGAAGTTCAAGAGAATCGATTCTATATTTTGCTTTGGATTGGAATGTTTATATAAATGGATGCTGTTTCTTTATTTTCTTCAGTCTCAGTTCTGTTTTCAATGTCAAATAAGATTGTTTTTTGGAATTGATTTTAAAAACGAAATTCAATCCAATTAAAATATCACATGGCAGCTATGGAAATGGAACATTTCATTTAATCAGGGAGTTGCAGTCTGTTCCAGACAAATAACCTTTTCCAGACAAAGTCAGAGAGAACAAATGAAGTTATAGATTATTAAGCTTGAAACCAAAAGTCAAACAATAAGAAGAACTTAAAGCTGCAGGACACTGAAGTAATCCACTTCTCAGATTTTCCAGGGCTGTCAGTACTCTTTATGTCCAACAGAGGGCTTTGTCAGTCAAGATGAAACGATTGTCCTTCACAACTTAATGGCTGATCACTATTAAGACATTTACGCCTAAGCAAGAGAGGAAGAGCTTAAGGGCTTAATTTCACTGCCACTTGCGTCTCGTCATAACAGATCTGCTGTGGTTTAATGTGTGCAAAAACCATCACAGTTCATCATATCATTAAGTTAGCATGGAAAGCACGTGAGGCTCTTTTATATAGAGATCTGAGTTCCTTACAAAACCATACGGCAGAGCATCAACATCCTGTTCAGTGATTTCAAAGCCCTCAAAGGCACTGACAGGGATAAACACTCTTCTTTCAGACCAGAGGAGGGGGAGGCTATAACACGGGACAAGCTGACAAGCTGCTTGTGCATTCAAAGCTTCTTCAGACAACAAGTGTTGAGTGATCGGAGCACATTACCCAGGCATGGGGATTCCTCACATTACACACTGGCTCAGACGAGCAGGTGTTCTTACCAGTCATACAGTCGACGGGAGGTGTCCCCGGCGGAGTCCGCGTCCCCACCCTCTCCTGGCCGCTGCTGTCCACACACCAGCAGTGTCCCGTGGAGCCGTGGCACTGCAGGGGCCGGTAGTTACCCTCCTCGTCGCACTGGGGCACAAAAGTCCCCACAGAGGGCCGGTGTCCCCGGGGCTCGAGTCCTCCCTGCAGCCCGTCCCTGTGCTGCTCGCACTGCGTCTTGGGGCGCACTGTGGGGAGACAGGGTGGGGGGCATCAGCGAAACACAACACGACTCCACTGCCACCCAGATGAAAATCATTATACTGTGGAGGAACTAGCTGCCAAAGCACTTGTATTTCAGGTGTTTGAAAATGTTTTGTGTCTTCTCTGAGGTAAAAAGGGAAAATGTCAGAAAATCTATCAACTGATTTTTTTTACAAACAAAAGATCTGAGAAAAAAAATCTCTTTCTTGAATTCTTAGAGCATTAAGTCAGGGATTCCCAATCCTAGGTTCAACACACCTACTGGTTTTCACCGCAGGTGACAGGTTTACTTAATGAATCCTTAACTAAACCAACACATTGTCTGGTTGGAATCTGTGCAAGCTTATTTTCTCCTCAAAGATTGGAGATCTTAAATCAAATCAAGCCTATTATCAGGTCTATGAAAGGGTTCAATTATTTAATTAACTCATCTTATTTAATTCAATTATTTAATTGAATGCTCACATAGAACTAAACCCACCAGGTGTGCATTTCCCCTGAACCAGGATTGGGAAACCCTGGTATTAATGAAGGAAGCTTTTCATTAATGTGTACTAGGAAATTCAGCTTTGAGCTCAAAATGTGCAGTTTAAATGTCAGCTAAAGAATGGTTAATTGAGCTCACATCTCACATTCCCTCAGCTGGGATGTGGACCTGTTACACCATGTTTCCAAGACAGACTCTCCAGCTGAAGACAGTGACTATATATATATGCCATTTTGCCAGGCTGTCCTGTTGGTCTTGTTCATTTCAAGGACTAAACTAATAAATCATGGGCTTACTCAAAAAGAAATACATCGCCCACTCTGAGGCAGTGAAATAAGCAGTGTCGTCCAAAAACCTTACCAGGATGCAGTATGCACTGGAACCCGTCTCCCTCATACCCCGAGAGACACTGGCACTCATAGGAGCCCAGCGTGTTATAGCATATGGCATGGGGGTGACACCGCTGAGTCCTGCACTCATCAATGTCTGTGACAGAAGAAAAATGATCTGGGTTAACCTGTAGGAAACTCTGAAGCTGGACAAGTAGAATGTTTACGTGTAAAAAATGTCCCACTATCACTAACCACTTAGGAGAGGCAGCTAGGTTAATTACACTTAAACTAATCACACAGGGCTCTTCTGCAAAAAGAAGAAAAGAGTTAAACTTCAGGCTCTTTTCTTGCCCAGTGTCATACGGTGCTGGTCTGACCTCTCCATTTCACCCAGTGCCCACTCTCTCTCCCAC
Source organism: Atractosteus spatula (assembly GCF_055471065.1). Classification (NCBI taxonomy): domain Eukaryota; kingdom Metazoa; phylum Chordata; class Actinopteri; order Semionotiformes; family Lepisosteidae; genus Atractosteus; species Atractosteus spatula. The sequence goes on from NC_142714.1 coordinate 13,830,269, forward strand.
ACACATTTTCCTTCTGCAGACATTCGAGCCATTGTTTCCCAGGCTGTGAAGAGGAAGACCTAACATCTCTGGTAAATTCAATTTAACAAAACTAGACTGTTGGGAAACAATGAGAAACTTTCATCCCAGACGTAAACTGTGTGGAACCACAATTAATAATTTATCTGAAATTTTTTTTCCAGCTTTTGGAAACTGACTATTACGTTTGTTAATAATTCAAGGTATATCAAGGCTCTATAGTGCTTGGTGTAACAGTCAGCTTCAGTCATGCTGAAATGAATCAGTGACCACATTACAAACATTAAGAAAACTGCTTCTCAAGATCTTACTGAATGATCTCAATTTCTGACAAAACAATTCCTGTGTTTCATTAACAGTCCTTTCTGTTGATCCTTCAGGTCAAATGCGGGTCATATCAGTCACACCCTAACAAAAGCACGCCCAGCTCCAATCCAGTATACTCTGGTGTACGTATGGGAGGCTGTTCGGAACACACATAAGTGTAGTACAGGAATATATCTGCACTGTGCAGGCCTTTTCTGTTCTTAGGCATTAACAGTATTATTTAAATATGTGCAAAGTAGGAAGAGGTCAGTATATTGATATTGGAAATCATGTGGCACACATTTTCAACATTCCTCAAAAAACTTCACAATAGTAGGCATTTGACAGACTCTCATAAAATGCTCATTATCATGAAGTGAACTACCAAGCTATACAGGCTACCATACTAGTGTTTGTGTCACAGCAGCAACTCTCTGAATGCTAAGAACCTCTGCGATTGGGGTTTTTCATGGTCTAGTTTGTGGCGGAGGTGATTTGACATGCATTTAGGCCGCTTTGTGTCCTTACCAATGCAGGTGCGTTTGTCGAATCCAAACTCATAACCATTCTGGCACTCACAGCGGTGGCTTCCCTGCAGATTGATGCACACAGAGTGAGCGCCACAGCTACTGAGGCCTTCTGTGCACTCGTTAATATCTGCCAAAGGAGAGAGAGAGAAGGACAGCCTGGTTAGGGCACAGCAAGTTAGGCCTCAGAAGAGGGGCTGAAGAATTCACACACTCAATACAGCAAAAGAAATTCCAAAAACAGTGAGGGAATTCAAAACGTGAGGGACATTAATCATTTTCTGTTTGGTCAAATGTCTGTATTTCTATCCAATAATAAAAAACTAAAGCATGGACTGCATATCTTTGGGTGACAATGCTAATAGAAAATGATTTTGCACATTCTGCACAGGGACACTGGCTCTGTTTGCTGTAGTAACAGAGTCTGATACCCCTGGGAACCTGCCCCAGGCCCTGAGCAGGTGATGAAATTACACAGTGTCAAGCCCTGGTAATAGTTTTGGAAATCAGCAAATCAGTTCCAGATTTCTCAGCAGGCTGGGTTGTGAATGAGCAGCTGGTCCAATTACAAGCCTGGTTGAAGGTGAAAACAGTGGGTGAGGATCAGCTTTATAGAAGGTAAGAACTGATTGGAAAGAGAGACTCTAGTAATGAGGTGCTAAACCTCTAAGATCATCTTTCTTCAGAAACAGCAACCACAGGTGTCCTCTCACCTGAGAGTAGAGCTTTCACAGCTGCTAGCATGTTACTTATAAGTGGTTTTGTCCTTAGCCTTAGCCCCAATACTAGACCACACTGGCTTTCCTAAAAATTCAAAAACACCCCCCATCCTCCATCATTTTCCACACAGATGAGTTTTAAAATAAGATCACTTTCTCTCAGGATACAAAACAATGTCTCCTTACAGGAGGCTATCAGGTTTTAAATGCAAGTATTTTTGAAGTAACTAATTTTGAAGAGAAGTATTTTACCTCTGACCCCTTTGGTTTACATTGGTAACCAAATATTTTATCTTACTCAAAGAGGTGTTAAAATACTCCATTGCTTTTATTGACTATTAGTCCAAGATGCAAAAGAAAGAACAATGTATTTTGACACAGATGAAGTTCAGTGTGCTTATGAAACATAAAATGACTAAGCAGCTCGGAGAATTTATCAGCAGAAAAAACTGAGCCAATACCCAGACAACCAAACCCAAGAAAAGACACGATTCTCTTCAGCTATAATGTAATTCAGAATAACCTGATGCTCTATATCACTTGATTCCTTACATGTGTACGTTGTACTCTCATGTTTTCATGAGAATGAAGAGGAAGCCAGATGTTGAAAGCAATCCAGCAGATTTTGTTTTTGATGTCTAACAGACTCAAGGACTGCATTTTAGACAAGATCAATATTTCACTTTTTGTCTGCAAAGGTCTGTTCAGCTCATGCACGCAAACCTTCAACGTAAGCAGCTCACGTTATCGGTTTATCACATCATGCTGAATCCAGATAACAACATGAAGTTTCACACTTGCAGTCAAAAAACAAATCTATATACCGAAGCAGTTGCGTCCATCTCCTCTGTATCCGGTGGCACACTGGCACTGGTACTGAGTCCCCTCACCCGGTAGGCACTGGGCACTTGTATCGCATTCATGAGTTCCCTTATAGCAGGGATTGACAGGTGTAGGTTCCACTGTCAAGACAAATTACATACCTTATTAGGTAATAAGACAAAAGGAAGAGAAAGCAAACTAGTCTCTAAAGTTTTCTAACTTAATATATACTAAAAGGCATTAAAAACACAGCCAATATGTATTGGAACCGATAGCATTTGCTGCATTTTAACGCCTCTCGGCATATACATATTTTAAAATGTCCTGATTTATACCACAGCAACACACCACAGAGGTTCCTTATCTTCTGACACTATCCTCACACAACAATGTGACAAAAGACACATCTCTAAAGGATACCAGGATGGGAACCACTTGTTCTGGGACTAATTCAGACACACTGAGGTTAGCGCTCCTTAAACAAAGAAGGACAAGGCATCTTTAATTTTCTCAGTGATGACAGGACCTGGGTTTCACGTGTCTCTGGCTGAAGACCTCCGTTGTCGAAAGACTCCTCTGACTCATTGGGGCTTTTGTCTAAGATATGACTGGTTGAGAGTGGGCTAAGGTATCTGTGTAAACAGGTTTTTTTTTCCTAAAAGTGACATATCTAAAGAGTTTTACTCCAAAAAGCATTGGGGAAAAAAAGAAAGAGGGTGCAATCTGGATTAGAAACTACGGCCTTTAGCTATTAATGATCTCGGACAGCAGAAAATAAAATGTTCAGGCACTGGGTTAAATTGTTCACGCACAGGTTCAAATTTTAGTGAACCAAAGGGAGTTTCTGCAAAGGAATGATGTCTCAAGTGGTCTGTCATTTTGCATCCTGGGGTCAAAGCACTTAACCTCCATGTAAACAGAGTTGAAGTGGCTTTAAAATTCAAGACCTCACACCACAGTAAAGAAGTGCCTTGATACTGCCTGGGGTTGCATCACCCCAGGGGGAAGATACTAACAGATAAAAAACAATTACTCCTGACAGGAGTCTCTCTAGCTTTAGCTCTTATTGGGAAGGGGACAAGAATGGAAGAATGGCCTAGTTGTACTTTCAACAAATGCTCCCTGGGGCTTCAGAGATTTATCAAAAGGCTTCTTCTCCTTTAATGAACACAAGGGTCCACACCCCCCATCACCCCCCCTCCCAACTCAGACGCCTCTATCGCACACATTAAACAGTTTGACTTCCTAGCCTAAGGCCATGAACCAATTTACCCAATTATCAAATGCAGGAGAACTTTTGTTTGAAGTGCAAGAGACAAGTCCCTTTAAAGTGACTTTGTGCTTGTGTGAGTGGTTTTGAGAGAGGCAGGGGGGAGGGGGCTGTGGGAAGATGTACTAAGAAGATGAAAAAGGAAGGCAAAACAGTGTGTTGTAAAGCAGGGAGGGAGCGCTCCCTTTACTTTACATTCAGGACAATTAGACAAGCAGGGGGGCCAACGAGTCAGCAAACAGCTCCGGAGAGGTTAGGAGGTGGAAACACAGGGCTTTGTTCACAGCTCCACAGAACAATGTGCCACACAGTGTAGGAGGACCCAACAAGCTTTAAACACCCATTGGCTGATAAAATATTGAGTGCTAGACCTTCACACCTTGAAAAAAACATGGCTCATTAAAAAGGGGCTTAATTTCCTTTTCACAATTGCACAGGAACACACCAGGACAATATTGTCTTGAACAGCACAAGACATTCTTGAGTACAAGGCCTTCTTTTGACCTTCCTTTAAAAAACATTCTTTTTCTCAAAAAACATAATTGTCCCCTAAACATTTGGACACATTTAAGGACAGAGAAGATCCAACAATCACAATTAACACTTCTACGTAGTCAAGAAAAAAAATATATCTACATAATCTAGACAACATTTACCACAAGAATTAGTTTTAAGCCTTTACTAAACTACAGGAATGAGTCAAAAATGTTATAATAATTCAACTCACTTCACTGTGTATGTAATTTCACTAATGTATTTATATACTTAGAACTTTAATGTGGCTAATCACATTGTTCAAAGTACTCAGTATATAAATACATTAGTGAAATTAATGATCACATTGTCCCATCTGAAAAATACAACTGTATCCTTACATTAAATGTAGTTTCAGGAATACCTGACATTTAAAACATTGCAAAACAGGGTACCTGTTATTTTAGTCACTTAACCAAAATCTTTTCCCAGTAAAGCCCATCACTGATCAATAATATCCTAACTGAAATAACTTGCTTTCTACATCTCACATCATCAGATTAGTTATAAATATGAGCTGTCTGGTACAGTATGTCAAAAACGAGTCTTCTTATTTACTAGCTTTTTTAACTACACTACTACAAAATGAATACCTCTCATTTTTTCTGGCAAAAGACCCTGTCACCTCCATACTGTATGAAAGACCATACAGGAGAAATTTATGCTTTGACTGGGGCTGAATGTTTGAAGTGTGAACATTTACCTTAAAAGGGTCTCATATTGATTAAGATGGATAAGCAAGAGCTCTGCCAGTTTCATAAAAAGCAAGTAAAAGAATGTCTATATTTTTCTCTCAAAGAAAATAGACCCCAATTCTAAAAAGTCACTAAAATAGACAAGTTAAACTTGTGGCACTTAGAGAAACAAAAATTACCTTGTCATCAAAAAGGCCAATGGAACATAATAGTACTCTGCAGAAAGATTAAACCAGTGTCAAATTGTATTAAATAGCCTTCTAGACATAAAATGAAGCCCTCTAATTAAAAGGGGAGACTTTATACATGCACCCCTCAAACTGATTTGGATAAAACCCATTGATCACATTAAGGGGGAAAAAAAGACGTGACTTCAGCTGGAACTGAGCTGATCGCAACACGATGCCAAATATGCCATGGAAGTGAAGTTTACCTCTATAAAGACAGAAGTGTTTGTGTGTGTAGGGGCTGTATAGTGCAGCAGGCAAAATAGCGTACACCCTGTCTATCCCCAACCTCCGCAGCCCAGCTGGTGAGGAGCAGCCCTGGCTGTGTGCAGCTGGCATCTGCAACACATTTACAGAGTGAAGCCCATGTCGGGGTATAGGCTGGGCTGCCAGCAGCTTTGTTACATTCCCATGACATCACTGGGCAGCTATTCTACCGCCTTCCTAGTAAATCTGTCATCTATGTGATATTGTTTCAGAGTGGTGAGCACAATAACCCCTTCCTACTGCAGTGACCTTACTGCTGCAAAAGTATTCAGGTCAACGGTTCCCTGGGATTAAGTGGCAATGTTGCCTAATTTTATTTGTACGCACATTCTACACTTTTTAACACAACAGACACCTTCCTGCTTGTGCCTGCAACTTAAAATAGACATATCTCACATGCTGTTAGCTCTCTCAGTTCTGTGAGTGGTAACGCTAATGGGTACTTCCAATAGGTCTCCAACAGGCTCCATTGTCAGTGAGATGTCCCCCATTCAGATCAGGAGGAAGCTGTGCTAAACGTTTACTCTTAAAGGTACATCAATTCCCTCTACTCAGTTTTAGTCATTTAACTGCTGAGTGCTAACACAGAATGTAGAAGTGAAGTAAATGAATTTAATTTTGTGTGTGTGGTAAGTTCATATATTGTGATATTTATCCACTTACAACTGCCTTTATGTGTTTTTGAATTCAGTCCAGAGCCCTTACAAGCCTCGTCTCATTTAATGTTCTTAATCATTTAGAAACTCTCATGAATGTTTCACAGGGAGTTTTAAAGCGTTTACAGAGGACTCCTAATGCAGTTTATTCCTGTAACTTTTACAGGAGTCAAGAGGCTTCAATATAAAAATCCCAGTCAGGAATATTAAACAAGGCAAAAAACAAAGCGCTGCCCTTGACAAATTTCCATCCACGTGAATGAGATTGTATTCCTTGGTATTTCAGGCTTTCAACACATTAATAAGGCAACAATTCCAGACATGAAGCAAGGGGGGAGCTGGCTGAGACAAGTTGCCAATTCATGTTGGTAAGGGCCTTCTTTCTTGTGTTATTCATTAGGGACATGGAACACATCCCCCTTTGGCCTTACTGCCTAGTGCCTTCATACAAATCAAGTTGCCAATATTACAAATACAAGATTTATATTACAGTAATTCAACTTACTGACAAGCTCTTAAAGAGACCTTCAAGGAGTAATAGCAAAAATTGTTACTGCGCTTTCACAATGATGTTAAATTGGGATATTTAAAAGCATACATTTACCAAAATCAAAAACCTAACCTTCAGAATATACCTGGAAGAGCAGGTAATGTGTGGGTAAGGTTGTATGTTGTATGAATATAAGTTAAAAGAAAGGCTTGTTACACCCATTGTCTGTCATCCTGAAGAGATTAAATCCTAGAAAGATTCTATGCCAAAGCTGTCACAGACATGCACAGCTCTATGCCCCTTGCAATACAGTGCTACTTTTCACAACCAGGTTGCAGACTCATCAATAAAGAATAATTATGCATTAAGAGACACAACAAAAATAAATGTTTCGACACAGACTGCTTCGTGATCCCACTGTTACAGAACAAGAGGTTAGGTGTAGCAAACTGCTGTAACAAACTGTTGCAGACTCACACAAGGAGCTAAAAATGATATATGAACTGGGTTGGAACAAAGAAACGTTATTCCCAGACTGAAAAGTAGAAAAGAAAAACAAAATTTTGACCTGACTTCCTCAGGTGTAGGCTCAACAGCTAAAATGTGGTGTTTTTTCTACTTTTCTGTGTGGAACTTACTTGTTCGCTTGCAGCCAACACTCGCTGATGCAAACTTCTTTCAACTGGGATGTTAAACCAAGGCCACAAACTCTGCTCTGTAGCTGATGCCACATCATCTATAATTGCTACCATATCTCAGTAATCACTGGCTCAACTATTTACGAACACAGCTCTAGGCTACACACTGCTGATCAGCGCTGACACACTGGGTGGGGACCCTCACGGGGACAGCCTACCTCCGAAGGGCCCGATCTGGCTTGTGACGGCAAATCTGAGGGTGTGCTCCTCCTTGGTGTACATGATGAAGACGCGCTCCACCGAGAGCTGCCTCATTGCCGGGCCACCCTGAGGGCCGTGCCGACAGTCCCGGTAAGTCACGTTCTGACGCAGCTGGTAGGAGAACGTCTCGGACCCCTGCTCCAAGGACATCACCTTGTACTGGCGCACAGAGGAGGATGTCACCACTGGGCAGAGAACAGAGACAGAGAAAACAATTACCAAGCGCTCACGGCCTCATTTGCCACACGCGAAGGGCAGGGAATGGTTCTGGAGTGTCTGATTCCAGTCGCTAGCCTCACGATTCCTTCAGGCAACCAGAAGTTACTGTAAGTCATATAATCGGGTTCAGCTGCAAGACATCCTCATGCAAGCAAGAATATTTTCCTACATAAACAACTCAGTGCAAACATTAAGAATGTGAAATTGTACCTAAGAATATAAAGCTGAAACACGTGGAGGTAGGTGGTTCTTTAATAATGAGGTTTAGAACTTCCTGGTTACCAAGAACTATTATACATGAGTTTTTTAAAGTAATATTAAAAATTACAGTTCTTAATCATTAGAAAGCTGGTACAAAATAAATACCAAAGGCCTTGAAGATTATTGATGATCTGAAGATTTTATCTTATTTTATCTGCTCTCCTGTTGCCCAACTGTGGACACCATAGTGCACTTCAAGAGTTAAATGTGATCATATTTCCTGGTGCTATCCGCCCGGACATGCAATTAAACCTGCTTTAAAGCACATCAACATCCGATCTTTTCCTCTAAAATGAAAAACAATACCCAAGCAGACACAGTAACAGACACTAAAGATTTATTTTGAGTTTATCCCTGTAGCTAAATCACTGATTCTCATCTCTAAATGATAAAAGAAACTTTTAGGTTTTTTAGAGATAACAGCGCCAGATGAGATATACTTCTGTGTAAACAGGAAACATTCTGTGCAAGGCTACACTGATTAAATTTAAGACAATCCCTTAAATGAAGTGCAGGTAGTTCTAGTAATCTGCATTTCTAAATGTACAATTCTTGACACATACCATAGTATTCTACAGGGTATACTTTTGGCTTGGTCCTCCATACCTTTGACTATGGGGTTATTTATGAAATGGCCTCAAAGTGCATTCCTGAGAGCCCTGACAAGTCACAATAAGCACAATAAGTACAATTCAGCAATAAGGCTTGTATCTGGAGCACCTTTCAGTACACACTTCAGAAGACATTTCTCCATGATTACCTGGTCTTCTTTACATAAAGGACCCATGTCTCAACAATGATACTTCTTAATATGCAGTTCTCTACTTCGATTATCACCTCATATTGCAGTAACTTGCTACATCCCAGTACTACTGTTTATAATCCCATGACCCATTTAAATTAGGTTTTTGGTTTCTTTTCATTTTGTGAAGATGTTGTCAGTAATATTCCACTGTGACAGATATTTCTAAATGCAGGACACAATCCTTAGCTCTTGACCAGGTTGTTACTGAAAAGGACAATTGGCTCTGAAACTTTTCTAGCAAATGAAAGTTATAAAACATCACTTCATTATGAAGTGTTCTCATGAATTACGTTCCTGGTATTTAAATGCCCGTGACAGTGGTACATGTGAACATCATACACACAATACTGTACCTGATGGGTGGTAGTGGTAAGTCTCCTTGAAAGGTTCAATCTGTACAGTAGCACCAGGAGGAACAAAGGGTATTTCCCCATTGATACGAGTGTCCACGGTGAGGTAGTTATGGGAGTCCAGCCCCTGGGCCGTCTGGACAATACTGAGACGCTGATTGCCAGGGTAGAAAGTCACTTCAGCATAGCGTGTAAACTCAGCTCCTGTGGGAAAGGGCACACAGCAGTTCTATCATGTGATCAATTTTGGCAGATTCACCTGCACAATTTCTCTAAAGGGGATTTTGTCCATAGAGATACTGTTTAAAGGCAGACCTCTTGCTGCTAATTTACAGATATGACAACTTTGACTGGCTGTCTTTTCAACAGGATGCAAGGTCAGGCTGGGGGCTCAGGAATCTCAAGAGGCTGCCACTGATGAGGCCAGCAGCAGGCGAGACTGCCTGCTCAGCTCCTCTCTGCTCACTGTCACAGGAGTGCTATATTGCAGAGAGTCCTCTGGGAAACGAAGACACACCAAAGCTTTTCAAATAACTTGTTAAAATGAGCTCACATGATGCCTGTTTTAATGATAGTTTTGTCTAAGAAGAAAAAAAAATATGAAAAGTTGATGACTATGTAAAATGTAGATAATTACAGTAGATGATACTCTTCATACATTCCCAGAAAGCTTCCTGGTGAGGCACTAGTCTGTAGTCTATCCCAGAAGCTAGATGTGATACCAGCTGGGATCACACTCCATCACAGGGCACAATTCAGATTAATTTAGCCAGGGTTTCTTTGGAATGGGGGAGAAAACCGACAAACCCAGTGAAATTAAGATAATAGCATCATTACAGAAAAGAGATATCACAGTCAGCCTTTCCTCAGGTCCTATACTTATACCTGTGACACTGAAGCCATTTTCACTGCCCTGTAGCTCCAGGGCAAAGAGCCAGCCAAAAAGCCCCCCGATGGTCGAGAGAGGCATCAGTGCCCAGCCAGCAGGCTCTGGGATCTGGCTGATGGCAGTGTAGGCACGCCCGTCACTCACAACCACATAGGCATGCAAATCCACACTGCTCAGATCCACTGGAGTGCCACCAACTGACACCTGGCCACTCACCCTGCCATTCACACGCTGAGGGGCTCCTGCAGGACACAGAACAACACCCCTAGTTAAAACAATCGGGCAGACAAAAGAAACGCAGGGCCTGAGAGTTCTTGACTTTCAAAGTTCAACAACCGTTTCACCATTGGCTGATCAGTTTTTGATCATTATCATCACCATGTCAGCCATTTCAGCAAATGTTAACAGGCTGGAAGGCAGAAGTGGGGTATACAGAAGTACAGACTCAGAAAGTACAAAGTAATGCTGTAGTCATTAACAAGCATAGGATTTTCCTTGCCACTACAAACAAAGCTAACAAAAATGTAAGAAATGCAAATTCATAATTCATCTTTTTCAAATCTGCAGTCCTTTCCAATTGCAAATGTATTGTCTTCAAAAGAGCTGTTTGTTTTTTTTACTTATTCATGTCCTGCATTCTCCCTGAAATGATAAGTTAAGCTCCCGGGTTGCTGTTATTCAAAATTTTGACAAATGTTTTTCCTTTGGAATGACTGAAATTATAAGAATGACATGGCTTAGATCTGAGAAGAACCTTGTGCGTTAACATAAAAAAAAACAGTTGTTCAACAGCAACAAGGGCAAATTTACCACAAACCTTACATTTTTCTTAAGTATATAGCTCTACCACATAAGACATTAATGCCAAGACATGTTCCCGGTGTTGTTTATGTGAGGAACAGTAAAAAGACAGCAGGAAGATGTTAGGATATTAGTTCAGTCTGTGAACAAGGAAATGTGTGCCACATGAAGCAGTTCTGTTTGAGTCCTCAAGAATCCAGTGCAGTGTCAGTATGAAAGGCTTGTTTTAAAAAAGCATCACAACGTCAAAAGTGTTGATTTGGCAGGAAATAACTGTAGACCACCAACACGATGACGTTCTTCATTGCCTGCCAGGCTGGAATGAAGCCTGAGTGTGCTCAATTTGCAGCAGCTCATCTGTCTGAGCGCTGACTTAAGACTGAAAGATATTAAAAAATGTAAAGCTGTCCAGACTGCAATAAAATCCTGCTGCAAACAGTATTTTTTAAAAATATAGTGGGTTAACATGAATAAAGAAAGTAGGACATACAGAGATAGGGGACAGAAGATATGGGGTTCAATAGGATTTTTTTCCTTTTTATTTTAAAATAATATTACTTTATATATTTATAAATGTAATTAAAATTGAAATGTTCTTATTGAAGAATATTCTCTTTTGTGTCATTCCAACACCATCTACTATCTAGCTTATGAACTATTCCACACAGATGTGTCGGCTATGATCTTTGAAAGTCTTCTCCTAAAATAAATGTGTTTTACTGAAGGCTTACTCTATAGAAAAGAGCAAAACATGTCTAAGAAACAGAATACAGCAGATAAATACATAGCACTATGCAACTTGTTTTTATAAAGCACCATTTTTCCAAGCAAACAGGCAAAAAAAAACAATCCTTAGAATGTTCATTATAGGTTCATTTACAATATTGTGCATGAAATAATGAAACTAGTAGAAAACGTGAGGACTAAAATGCAGTTGTAGTTTCAAGGTCTTAGGGAGCAACATTGATTTCAATTTCTAAGTCAATGTCTAAGAATTTTCATTCAACAGGAAAACACACATTTTTAATCCAAAAGGAACATTGAGTCATTAAAATCCAGACTCATGACTCATTATGCAGATTCATATTCATCTTAGGTACAGATGCTTTGGCCACAAAACTTTCTTATGGTATTGCCAGTACTTACCATTGGGCAAACAGTGTCTTCCATTTCCATAGTAACCAGACTGACAGTGGCAGCAGAATCCCGATGAGTAATCAGTGCAATATCCATACTGGGAGCAATGCTGCTGAAATTTAGAACAGGTTTCCTTGTTTTCAGTGCTGTACTCAATTACTGCAGAGAGAGGGTAGAAAGAGCATGGTATTTCAGAAAAGGCACACCGTGTGTCAAACTAATGACAATGCATTTGACAGGGCTATTTATAGCCTTTTTAGAATACAGGCCATGACATGATAACAGAAAATAAACAAACTTAACTAGATAACTTTTACAATTTCTGAAACTGTACATCCTAGGACAAATAAGTCACAGCACAACTGTCGTCATGTTTTTTTGCAAAATATTTGCATTTTTGTGCACAGCTCTACATAATAAGTACATAGAAAATTTTATAAACGAGAAGAGTCGATTCAGTCAATCTAGTTTCTTTGGTTGAAGAAACTGATCGATCAAAGAATCTCATTTAACCGTTTCTTGAAAAAAGCCACGATACAAACTTTGATAAGAACTGACGTTATTGTTTTTCAGTAATGGAATGTTTTGGTTTGTTTTTAAGTCACTCCGTGCTAGAGTGTTGTGTGTAAGTTAAATGAAAAATTGACAGACCTTAATTCTTAATATTGGATCTTTCTGGAAGCCTCTTAATATTTATTATCTAAATTACATAAACATCAATAAAAAAAAAGCTAGAAAGCACTTTACATGTAACCACATAAACACCCGCATGAGACTAAACTGAAGTGAGGACCTAGGCTCTTCTGGAAGCTGACACAGGTTATAGACTATATAGCAGAGAAGCATGTGTGTTCAGTAGCATGAGGGGTCCTTGTTATGAGTCGTCCTGCTATGCTTTTCCCCCCCTCAAAGGTTGTTGGGGACGTACATAAAATTTCCCTCACTTGAGTATATCATTTTTGATTTGGTGACTTTCATTTTTTTTTTTAAGTCTTGCATCTTGCATTTTGCACAGCTGGTGGTGAACATGAGCAAGGATGACTTATAATCATATTTAATCTGTGGAACAATGAGCTACAGGCACAGTGCAAATAATAGTGCAAGGGTTGAATGTAAGCAGCATACAGTAGTACTATTAATAATCCTACAATATTAAGCCATATCTCAAGATAATATTATATAAACAAGTGTTTGGTTAAGATAAGTTTGTTTAAAATATTGGCTTGAAATGTTGGTACATTAAAGAGATTGGGAAGTCAAGATAAAAGTGAGTGATAAGAGTAAAAATGGTTAAGAAATGTACACATACAGTAATGCACTCTACTGTATTTGGGTAGCTACTGTACGTGTGAAACACACACCTAGTCTGTCTCATGGTCCCTAACCCCACTCTATTTCGATGATTCCTATTGGAAAAGGGCCCCTACATTAAGTCGCATATTTAAGTTTCTACTTTCTAGTCCCTTTGCCCTGATATACGATACATCAGGGACCACCTGCACTCAGGGCATTTATGACTTCACACAGTGTCTGGACTCTTATCACACACTAGCTGTGAATACTGGGATCCTACCACTCAGATATTAGATCCAAAAGGGACTATTAAGAGGTTATTTTATTAAGATTTTTGAGCTACTAAGTCAGTCTTGTTTTATTATTTACTAACATTAATATTTTTTTCTAACTGCATGCACTTTGCTTCTTCTGTCTGTTTCTCATTCCATTCCTGATTGCTCCCGAAAGCGCCCACTTGACAATACATTGAAACTTGCGCAAATAGAAGACTTGCCCAGAAAGCAAAATGATTTCTATTAGCGAGACAGATAATCATATTTCCATATTGGTAATACTGCCCCGCTACAATATATCCCCATAGACAGTGGACAATGCAGTCATCATCGGGATTCAAATACAGTATATTGCTCTGTAGCCATTGGAATACAGATTTTCAAATTTCATTACAAAAGGCATGTCAATTATTTGAAAATTCTTGAATTTAACTATGAGGCCAAATATGAAAAAATGGCATTCCTCTAGATATCTGTTTTGTCTTGGCACTGTGACTCCATGTCTGGATATTACATTTCCTGATGACTATAAGCATTTCCCTGTGTGTGCCTCCACTCTGTTTACAATCATTTTAAACTTCCTGGCTGCCCATGTTTTCTCCCCTCTACAGTAAAGCAGACCAAAGACCAACATAAAACACAGACTCCTTCTTTCAAACAATCAACATAAAAAACTCCAGACATATTCATTAGAGTAACACTGTGTAGGCATTGGGAACCGTGCAATGTTTCCCACTTCACAGAGAGACAGACCTTGGTCTGCGAAGTTAGACATTTTATTAGCCACTTCCGAGCACAGGGCTGCTTGAGTAATTAAACAGGGGATTAAGTATCTCATCCTTGTCTAAATTTAGAATACACCTCCTTGTCATTGGGTTTCTGCTCAAAAATTCTAAAAATATGCATTTTAGTTTGTGATTCACAAACAACCATTTTAAATTTGGATAAAATAAAGAATCTAAATTAATATTTATGCAAGACAGACTTTGCCAGAACAGTGTTATTTAGGATCTGTAAAAGGAGACACAAGTCATTGTATTAAAATCTGTGATTCCCAGGATTTTTATTTATAAATTTAGAGTACCCAATTATTGATCTTTTAATAACCTCCCAAATTGGAATTGCTAGTTGTAAATCAATCCAGCTTTATTACTATGGCCTTTGTGCATGCTTTATTCTGAATGGTGTACTGTCAGGGCCATGTACAGTACCATTCAAAAGTCCTGCTGTGCCCAGAGAAGAAATACCGTCAACAAGAGGAGGAATGCAACTATTGCTGAACAACTCAACAAGCTCACAAGCACTCAACGAGATACAGATTACCCCCCGTTCAACTGAAACCCACTCAGGCAAGAGAGTGCAGAATCGGTTCAAGGAATCCCAGTCACACTCAGAAGTTACCAGAGGTCCTGGGGAGCCACAGAAGAGGACCCAACAGCACTGTAAAAATGTCAAAGGAAAGGCCTTACCCCCACTGTCAAAGTTCACAACTTCATCCACACTGACGACGTGTCCGCCTGGGTTGTGAGGGGGTGTGCTCTCCAGGATAGGGACCACTTCACCAACGGGATAGACTGACAGCAAGTCCAGCTCAGCGGGGGCAGGCTGGGAGGTGGACGGCTCAGGCGCCTTGCTGTCTTCAGAGGGAAGATTTCTGAGCTGGGGGTTTGCCCTGGGACCGGAAGCTCTAGACAGGGACGCTTGGGTGGCAGGGACTTCCATCCGAGGGGGCTCTGTTTGAAGGTCGGTGTTTGAGGCCTCTGGATATAGACGGTCGAGCTCCGAGTCAGGCCCGTTTTCGGCCACGGAGTAAGGGGGCGGCTCTTGGGTCCCGGGATAGGAGGGAAGAAGGGCTGTCGGCTCTTTCGAAGCCAGGTCAGGAAGGTCTGTGGTTGGATACTCAAGGTTTGTTTCACCTTCATAGTCCTCCTCAGGGTAATCCTCTTCAGGATAGTCTGGCTCAGGCTGCAGGGGACCATTGGAGGCACTCTCCAGAGCTGGGGCCACAGGGCCACGCTCGGCATGAACTCCCCCAGCCACTGCAGGCACAACATTACGCAGGGTGAAACTGCTCCCCATGTGGAAGAGCCAAAGCCCTGGAACACCTGAGTTTCCCACCCTGCAGAATCGGAAAGAAACAGCATTGAGATCATGTACAGTATGCGGGCAAGCAGTTCCACCAAGAACACGTCTGCTGTGAACAATAAAAGTAATATGACACTAGAAATTAAACCACAGAGTGAAAGCCCACAACTGTCCAAACAGCACAAAAGAAAATTCAATCAACAGTAAAAGCTTTACTATTCAGATTCTATGGGGAAGTTAGGGTGCAAGACAGTCAAATCTGCAGGTCAGTCAAGATTTAAATGCATTATCACATAATCAATATTACTAACCTTTCACACAACCATACATAAGCCAAAATGTATGCAAGTAAAAAATTCTTATTATAGTACATTCACACTAATAGCTTTTATTGTCATTATTATTTCAGTACTGTAAAAAATACAAAAATACACTATTACAATGTTATTATTACAGCATACTGAACAGTACACTAAAAATTAAAGTGTAATTCAAGCGCGCTGAAAAATATTGAGAGCAACAGAAGATGCAATTTGAAATTAAGGGTAGAACTGGACATTTTCCAAATATTTTGTATTTCCCAGATAGTAAAAACTATTTAATATTGGCTTATGGAGAAAATGCCAGTCAGCAGAGCATTCCAGCAACTAAAGGCCAGATAGCAAGGATTTTACTGTACTTAATTTATCATTTTAATTCTTTCCACAAACTAAAAAGTTAAAAAGGAGCCTCAAAACAATTCTGCTTTTGATGAAAATGTGGCCTTTGAAGATTTGTGTCTATCTTTGCCAATATGCTTCTGCTGGTTCCAAACCCGTTTACTTACTGATAAAGGTCCTTGACAGTCTGCTCTGTGCTGGTGACACTGTAGTAAGGCCCCTCGGTGCGTGAGAATATCAGGTAGGGAATCTCTCCCCTGCTGAAGCCCACACGGGCAGGCAGCTCCAGATGGACATTGTAAGACTCTTTGGGACGGGTGCCAAAGAACTGGAGCCCATCCTCAGGGTAGAGGAACAGTGCATACGTGTTGGTCTCATCATATGCAAGCACTGCCTGGAAAGTGTTCACCTAAACATGGGAAACCACACGTCAACATATACAGTAAGTTACATTTGAAGCCATGTTAACTATAGAAGTCATGATAATAGAGAGAACTATTTTGAAGCTGAATGGCCCTGAAGTATTGGAAGTAGATGTTGTACATTTCATAGTCAAGCAGTTGACTCTTAAAATAATACCAGAATAATGAAAATTCAAGCCCTAAAGATCACAATCGTAAC
The DNA here is from genome assembly GCF_055471065.1 of Atractosteus spatula. NCBI lineage: Eukaryota > Metazoa > Chordata > Actinopteri > Semionotiformes > Lepisosteidae > Atractosteus > Atractosteus spatula. The sequence continues at coordinate 13,847,094 of NC_142714.1, forward strand.
CACACATCGATTTGTAAGTAAATGGGAGCATGCGCCTCAGATTATGACTATTTATCACAGAAAAACCAGAAATTAATCAAAATGCAGATTATCTTCACAGGTAATAAGAAATCGTCTTAACAGCATTTCTTAGGAATTTGCTGAATGGTAACAGATGTAAGTTTATGCAACTAAAATAATTTGATTTCAAATATTCTACAAAATGTAAAGGAGCACTGCAGATGAAGTTTATGCAGTTACTTAGAAGTAAGAGTAATGGTGACATAGAGTCTCCTGTTAACTGCATTCTAGATTACAGCATTTCAGCATGTACACTAAGTTCCCTCATTGCAGATTGTGTTCCCCACCTACAGGTTATCAAACCTCATTTAAACAGAAAAGATCTTGGGTATATTCAGAACTGAACCTAGATAGTGAATATTTTCTGAAGTGATATGTTTTGTTTTTCAGTTTTTTTACTGGTCTGGTGTGTAGGTCTAACAGCTGAAACTTTGTTGTTAATGGATTTTTATCTTCTTTTATCTAGAGGTTAACAGAAGGGTCACCATAGCCACTCAAACAGGCGGCCTTCATTGTAATTTTGAACAAGTTTAGGGAGAATGACTTTTGCAATAGTTGATTTGACATCGGATGCTTGTGCAAATGGCTCTCTTTTCCTCAAAGAGAGACTCAATTTGTGTTGCCTCTCCTCCAGTGGAAACCCCTCCATATTGTTGCCCCCCAGCGGGAGAGCAGCATCTGGCCAGGACTGGATAGAAAACCGCACGTCAAATTCCACAGATCTGAACCCGAGCTCTCATCAGAAAACCACACTGCCTCCGAGCAATGTTCAAGCACGTCTATAAACAAGATTGCTTAAAGATGTTATTCTAAACAATTAGGCACCCACACGTGGCTGGGAACAGATGGCTCTGGCTGAGGTTGACAGTTTTTGCAAGTTGTCTGATGGCATGGCGTACCTCTGAAACCGGGAGCACAGCAGGTTGAAGGCTAGCTTTGGAAAAAACGCAAAAACAAACCCGCTGGTTTAATCTTAAAGAGTTTGTATAATTGCCAACTCCCTCTAATATCTCTACCTTGAAGCTGTGGGAAGGTGGGTGGTTGGGGAAGTTATGTTATCAGCAGCAGGAAGTGATGAAGAAGTTATGAAACTATGCAACAGAGATAGTAGAGACAAATCTGCTAATAAAATGTGGTGGTACACCAAATAAACTTTGGCTGTGGAGTCAAGTGTGAGCCTTTTTCTTGTTCATTCAACCAGCATATGATGACCATCCCTAAAATCCATTTTTAAGACTGTATAGAAAAGCTGTAACAACTTGTGTTGATTAAAAGTCTTACTCATAAAACACTTTTACACAAAAAACTTTTTTTCTCTTTTATGCATTTGTGTATTCATTCCCCATTCCTCACATACTAACTCTGCTCTAATCATTTTCTTGTGACGCCCCACAATTCAGGAAGTTTAAGTTATAAGTTATTTTCCTGAAAGAAGTGCTAAATTGATCCAATTAAAGTTTAATTTGACCAATTTATCCTTTTACCATGGCACTGGGCTCTTGACAATTTAATGACATAGAAAACCTGCGTGATTTCAGATCTTCCCAACCAGACCTGGGAACACCTGTGTCAACTCAACACCTTCAATAAGTATTTAATGTGGGGTTACAGATGTCCCACATGGATAAATCTCAGACATTTAAAACGAGAGAAGTGCTTACTTACTGTGTGAACACTGTGTTTATCCTTCTGTATTTTAGCACTTTTTCCAATAAATCTGAGATTTTCAGTTATTGGACATACTTTTACTCATAAGATATGACTTGTGTGCCCTAATTTGTTGAAATGTCTTTAATGTTTGAAGGTCTCAAAGAATCAGATTAAGAACAGAACTCCATTTTTGCAGTGGGCACCAGGCTGGAGCTGTGCACTACGTTTCTATCTAGAACACAGAACTTTCTTTCAGTACTATTTTCCCCAAAGACTTGATGCTTAAATAATGCAATATTATACTACAGCAGTACTGCTCAAAAATGTATATAGCATAAACCTGAATTTTGGCATTTCCATGCTAAAAACAATTCTATAGGATGTCTAGTAAAACTGAAATGCAGATATTTTTGTATGCACAATGCACAATACAGAATGTACACAATACGCCAATTAGAAGGAGTGAAGTGATGATTCACTAGCGAAGTTCTACTTACATGATGGCTATTCAGATTGTTTTAAATCTGTTTGTGAGCAAGAGAGAAGCTTTTTTAATGTGGCTGACTGATGTATCCTAATGCGTCCTTTAAGCGAAATATTGCTGCCTCCTCTCTCTCTCGGCAATACACCTGACCCTTGTTGTTTTAACAAGCAGTATGGTATCTGGCCGCTGTATTTGTGGAGCAAATATTTATTCTAAGCCTAAAAGAGCAACTTGATGAACATGGTGACCATACCCTGTTGGAAGGCTCAGAGTTACGGGTCAGCTCCTCGTAAAGGCCTACGTTCTCCCAGGTAGCGATAACGGCGTGGGTGGGTGTGAAGTTGCTGTCTGGAAACCCTCTCTTGACCTCCTCTCCAGCCCGCAGTAAGACGCTGGGGGACTCGTCCAGTCGGTAAAAGACTGTTCCTTTCCCCTTGCTGGTGTCGATATCAGCCAGGAAGGGTGCAATGACTGGGAAGTCTGTGGGGAAGCCGTCGTCCACATACTGTGTCTCCCGGGGTAGATCCTGAGCTGAGATGATTCCATTGGTGGCCACCTAAAAAAAGAGATCAAATGCCAGCCAAACAAGATGTTAATTTTGACAAACAAAGTACCTATTTTAACACATTTGTTCTGTGTTTTGTTAAGCTTTTTGTGTTTCTGAGGAAAATTGCATAGGGGAGTTCTGTTGACCTAGTTAACCTATTATTAACTAATGTAACTAATCTAGTGTTTGTTCATTTGTTTCCTGATCCATACTGTATTATTCAGATAGTATTGGTATTCCTGGAAGGTTTGACCTGTTAGTCTCTGTATATTCCCCGTTATTCCTCATTATTCCAGTTAAGGAATCTGAAACTTCAGCTGCTCAGTGACTTGCTCACTGTTGTTAACTAATTAGTTCTCACAGCTTGATAGTTTAAACAAACTGTGAGATTTTTTTCCAGTTTAGGATGAGGTTACAAACGTAAGAAAAACAACTGGAAGATGACAGAATTAAGTACTTCACTGCCATTTAGGGTGTCTAATTGTAACTATTCAGTTGGACATTTGGCATAGCTCCAATCCCTTAAATCATGAGAATTGTGTCTAATGCACATGAATAATTATTTTAGCATGCAATATATTGTGCAAGGAAAGAGAAATGGTTGGCAAAGTCTGTTCATAGTAGCACTTAATGTAAACGAGCCTCTTTGCTTCTCTTCTGAACAGAACTAAACATTTAGATATTGAAAATGATTAATTTCTGATACAAAATTTAATATACAGTAAATTTAAGTTTTGTAGCATTATGTAGTAGTAGCAGAATAGTTTCACACGGGTACATTTTGCTTTATTGTAAATGAGATTACGAATATCGTTGCCGTCTTGGTTGAACAGCCTCTTAAGGAATGAAATGAAATCATTATTTTCAGTTCACATTATTTGCTTCAAAACCAGCTTTGCAATTTACAGCATAGAAAGTCTATGCATACCTAAACAACAAACATTAAACATTACTGCACCAGTTAAAAAAAAAGAAAACCAGCACTGTGTTTTATAGATACTTTAGATTCTGATAAAGCTTGCTTACTAAAGAAAGTGTGTATTTTATTAATGTTATTCGTTGCAATTGACATTTTTCCAGTGATTTGCAGATACCGACCCTTATCATAAAGTCCTTAATACAAACTTTACTCCCGATACTGGAATAGTGGAAAATGAATGAATAACTGTACCGACTTACATAGAGTTCGCTGAACTGTGCCTCGTAAAAAAACATGGGCTTCTTCAGTGTGAGTACTTCGGATGTTTCATCGTCCCCCTCTTGAAGAATCAAATCGCCACTTTGTGTCCCATAGGGAAAAAGGTCTGTCCTTTGAATCGCAGATGCAATATACACAGTCCACGATAGCTTTAAGAAGAAAACTGTCAAAACTTTGTCCCACATTTTAATTTCGAGATTAAAACAAAAAACGTTGCATTGATCTGGATAAAATTTACTGAATGAAAGAGATGGGGGCGTTAAAAATGCCACCGGGGAGTGAAGACAAACAGTTGCAGTGATGTTTTCCTTAATTTCTATAGCCAAATGCAGGAATTTCAGACCAGATCAACTTCTACCTCTGACCCAAACTTAACTAGAAAGTAAATGGGAGGGTTTAAAAAGAGCAAAGAGAGATCTCATTGGCTGTGCTCTTTTTAACTGACAAGACACTGGGCACCATCTGTTTTCCATTAAAAACTTTTTTTTTAGAAGTCAAACCCACAAAAGAGTTTCTCATAGCCTTCTCGCCCTGCCTTTTAACAGGAATGATTCCATTAGTGTACAGCCTGTATGACTGCTTATACTTTTTAAATAATTCTTAAATTTACCCCGCCCAGCAGTTTACAGATGGCTGTGAGGTTTGTGGATTTTTCTAAAGTATAGTTAAATTCACCCAAACTACGTTTCGTGTGGATTAACACGTACACGCAGATTCTGGTATTCCGTCCAATTATACTTCTGTGTTAACCTGATATGACCCTTAAAGAGGTTTTATATTTATAGGCTACAAAAGGGTCAAGAGCTTATGATTAGGTAGATCAGGGGAAAAGAAAGCGTGGACTCTTAATATTTACTGCTACAGGCACAAAACACTGTCAAATACCACATTTTCTCAAGAAAATAAGTGAAACATGCGACTGAGTAGCCCGTTTCTCAAAACCTGATATTCCACAAAGAAAAATTGCAAAAGAAGTGAAGGTTTCGGCGTTACCCCCTTTAAACACGCTAATAACATCTAAAAATTTGGTTTCCTTGCATCTGGACAAATTTGAAAATGTTCTACCATTGGAGTCGGGCATGCAAGGCTTTCTTAGCCATAAAAGGCGTTATATGACTCGTCTGTGTTTTAGTATTGACCATTTTTTGTTTTCTGTTTCTCTCATTCCGAAAACGATTGCATCCTACCTTTTAGGGGGTGGGGGTTGGGGAATTGCGAAGTGACAAAAAAACAGCCCCCTACGGATGTGTCCGAGCATGAGGGAGATGTCCTGCCGGTTGGTCTCCGGCTCTATCTGCACTGTCAGCCCCCCAACACGTGGCCTATAATGACTGGCGTCGCTCTTTCTTCAGTGCCGCGTACCGCTCATGTATTTGTATTTACTCATGAGTCACGGACGCTTTCAGTTCTAACATCAACACAGCGTTATAATCGATTAGAATCAGGTTACTTCCATTCGAAGAAAATTATTAAGCCAGACGCCGCTAATTTCCAGTCCCAGATGGACATTATGCCTAAACCAGAGAAAAGTAAATAATATGAATATTATCAAAATATTAGAGTTTAGTTCATAGGCATGTTTTGTAATATCAATTTTTTGTACATGCAGTTAGCGGGAACCACGGCTAACTGGTAAAATGGCTTTGAAATATTTCTATACATGACTGTAGCTATATGCAAAAATTGAGGGCTGAAGGTCTGTTCTTCAGGAGGCTTTAATATCAGGAGAAAACCTTAAAAGCGTAGTCTTTTAACACCTTCTGCTACAGCTGTTGCTAGTCTCTTGTGCGCGATTTGTCCAAGGGTTTTCGTGGACTTACTTTAAACAAACATAGGAATGTCTCGAATGGCTATATTTTGGAAGCGCGTTTCTTCTAAACAATGATATTATTTGTACTCCCCGAGTGCTTCTGCAAAATGATATCTCGGATCTTGGCCTCTCGCAGCTGCAGAGATGGATCTGACTTGGTTGACTGGTCTCACGGCCTCTAAAAAGATATTGGCGCAGCAATACCGGGCTCCCCTCGCATTTATTGGGTGCTGTCCAATCTTAATAACTATGACCTGCGAGGCTCGGAGGGGCGAGGCGGACCCCATCAAGTATTTATTTTATATAGCCTCTGTCGAACCCTAAGGGAAGCGGTGTTTTATATCATTCTGTTTTGGTCCCATTTTGTTCTGTTGAAACTTGAAAATTCAGAAAGAAAAACATTTCAAATGCTTCTCTCCAGCTGATTAATGCGATGCGAATAGACAGATAAGATGCATTTTAGTGGGCTAAAGTTTGAAAATCAGTCAAAAATGAGCTGAACTCTTCTTCAGACGTTGCCCTATCAATTTTGTTTGCGATGGGATAAGACATTGATTTCCAATGGGAGTGAAAACAATTTAAGGATAGCCTCTGTCTTGTACTAACGTACAACTTTTAATAAGTAACCAACTCTGTATCTTTAACATTTTTAACTTAATCCCTTGCACACAGACTCCCGCATTTATCTCTTAAACCTCTGTAGTTACGTACGTGACAACATCTGCATCGGCTCAAAATACGTGCCGCCGGGCCGGTATGTGTGAAATACTGTTCCATGTAGGACAAACATGAATCTTAAGAACACTTTATCAACGCCAACCAAGGAAACAGGACTATGAAAAAAGGGTGCCCTTTGGGATTCCCACTGCATATTTCGTAAAAGCATACTGCTCGCTATATGGGCTGGTCGTTCATACCCAGTACTAAGAGTGACAAAGGTTTCACAGGCGCCTTTCATTTCGCAAAGGAGCTAGATAGGTGCAGAGGGCATTCGGACCGTCTTGCTTGGTTTGGTTGCTAGATAAGCCAAGGAACACACCCGGCTGCTTCGTGAAAAAATCCAGGGTATTAGTTTCAACATCATGACACGGAGTTGCTGTGACCCAGACCATGGCCATGTTCCACAGCCCCCTGCAACTATTTGTGTAAGTGCCTCTCGTTCTTGGTTTTAAAAGCACTTCTCTGTAGATAAGGCGATAATTCAAATCAGACATTAATGCTGATAATATTCTTTGTTGCCCGTGTTGAAAAACAGAATTTTAAAGAAAGCCGGAAATCTTCCCCAAGTAGATCCAATCCAAAACCATTTTTTCACTTTCACGTTAATAATTCATCTTTGAGAACTTACATGGGTGCAGTGTATTGGTACAATAACTTACTGAAGAACATTCGAAACATAATACAGAAAGTAACGAGCACGGACGCAAGGAGACCTTCCAAATGAGCCCAAATCGTGATCGGTTCGCCTGCTTTTCCGAAAACTATTTGAAATAACGGTTTATCAGGACTAACGGTACGTGAGGGGAACTTGTCTTTCAAAATACTGTACTTGAGTGCCCTCTGTTGGCTTAACATAATAATTGCATTCAGGTTAAACAAAACAACATGGATGAGAACGCATGTGTCCCTTTCAGCTCAGTTTATTTGTCATATGCACAGGTGCAATGAAATGCTTATTGCATGTGTGCTCCAATAGAAAGACATCAAAGCAATCACCAAAAACATACACATAGAACAACAGCAGCAATAACAATAAGTTAAATAACTTACAACTTTAAAAAAATGACAGTGTATCCTTCCTTACATCCATTAATTTTCTCTCTGTTTTATCAATATAAGGATGCGGGGAATCCCAGAAAGAAACAGGAGAAAGGCTGGATACACCTTGGACGGTGCGGCGGTCTATTGTAGGTCACTCACGGACACTCACTCCAGGGCCAGTTTTCCGAGGAGCAAATGAATTTACCAGTGTGTTTTGGACAGCCGGAGGAAACCGGAACACCCAGAGGAAACTCCACGCAGATAGCATCCCAAAAATTGAACCCAGGGGCCCTGCGCTGCCCAGGAAGGAAATCTTACCACTGCGCAATCGTGCAGCCTCCGCGTAGAGCCATTCCGTGTCAAAATGAACCGGAGAAGGCTGCACTGTACGTGACTTCGCCCGCTACCGTAATTCTGTTACTCCTGAGCTCTAATGTCACTTCGTGTCTGGCCAATAGCTTCCCCCAATTTATTTGTTTCACGGGATGGGGGCATTCGTACAGAGCGCACTATAAGGTATTAGATTTAATACACTCGCTAATAAACGTTTCAGAAGACCGCGCCAAGGTAATCGAGAACGGTTTTCGTTATTTAGAAAAACCTTGATTTTGATTAGATACATTTTTTGGCAACTGATTTTTGTAATAGACTGCTGGGTGTATTAAAACAATACCAGATAGATTGTGTTAACAAGAACAAAATACAACATCAGAAAAGAAAAGCTCAGCTTTGTGGATGAACACTATCATGTTATCTCGAGTATTGAAGATACAGTACTCAGTTGTAAGAAATAATACCCCGCGAGGTGGCGCTCTATTCACGAGACAAAAAGGCTTCTAGCATTTGGTAAACTGAACAAAACTGAATTATTTCTCTGTTTTAAAAAGACGCATAATAACTATCTTGTGACAGTAAAATGTAATGACGTTTAATAGCCACGCCTGGTGTTGACCATCAGTATTTAGGGAGTTCTGTGGTCAAGGTCTATATGAACAATAAAACAGTACACTGGTTTCACCTAAAAGTCTTATTGTGACTATTTTTAACAACTTTTCATGTCCTACAAAACTGATGAAGTATGTAACACCTACCACGGATCGAAACGGTGTCGAAACTTTAGCAGGAGAGCAGTTCAAACAATGTAACATAAACAAAAATGTTAATTTTTATTGCTGCTGCTACTACTGCTACAACAGTTGTTGGGGTTATTTAGGATTTGTCAACCTTTCAAAAATATTTGTTATCATTTTTATTGAATTAAATCATAGCGTCCAAATTATTATTTTATTCGGTGTCTGACACCATTAGTTTTCTCTTGCAGTTAACATTTCTGAAAGTTATCAGTTGGCAAGTAACACTATCTTTTTTTTTTTTTCCTTCCGGCAAAAGAATCATATATAGGCTACAACACTATGTCGCGATGATGTCACATAGCCCGCAAATGGGGCAGTGCTTAAAAGCAGCTGTTAACTGTTGCATGTAGACGTATTTTGCAATTCCGCTAAAACTGTCAAGTGCAAGAAGGTCGGGCGGCTAAGTGCGAATTTGAAAACGCAGCCAGAGGAGTCTTTCGCTGAGGAGGGAAGATAACGCGTTGAAGAAGACTGGTGAAGTGAAAGACACAAGTTGCTGAGACAAGATTTTAAAGCTACCACTACTTCTGACCCCACACTACATTTCGTGGGTTGTGTTTTGTCGAACACATAAAAACTTGAATGGATTAGAACACAGTCCGTGGCTAAAAAACAAAAACTAAAAAACATTTAAACAAAATGCAGAACAACACCAGCAACACCTGCAGCATCTCAAATACCACAGATCCCACAGCAAATCGGCAGTCGGTTGTGTACTGCGTGATGCTCTTTACAACAGGGTTTGTAGGCAACACAATCGCTCTCTGGATCCTTTACCGACACAAAAGCAACACCAGAAACAACCATGTCTCCGTTTTCTATGTACTGGTCACTGGTCTGGTTTGGACGGATTTACTGGGTAAAATACTGTTAAGCCCGATGGTAATGGCTTCTTACGCGCTCTCCAAATGTCTGACGGACCTCAGTGACCACCTATGCCAGACCTTTGCCTCGTTGATGGCTTTCTTCGGCTTGTGCTCAATGCTCATTCTGCTGACTATGGCTCTGGAGTGTTTGCTGTCCATCGGACATCCTTACTTCTATCAGCAGCACATCACCAAAAAGAGAGCGCTCCTCTTCCTGCTCGGGATTTATGCGATCTGTTTGGTCTTCTGTTTGATGCCTGCATTCAATATCGGCAAATACAGGCAGTATCATCCCGGGACTTGGTGTTTTATCAGCATGAGCGAGACGAAACCGGAGGATAAAGCGTTCTCAGTTCTGTATGCCACACTAATATTGGTGATGATCCTGGCTATCGTGGTGTGCAACATCACGGTGAAGATAAACCTGTTGAAGATGTACAAACTGTCCCGCAGGCAGAACAGCTGGAGCGCTTCTTTCGATGTAACAGCAGGAGAAAGGACTTGTCAGCCGCCCAAGAGCCGTCATCCCGAAGAGTTAGACCACCTCATTCTTCTGGGGCTCATGACTTTGATCTTTCTCATCTGTTCAGTCCCTATCACCGTAAGTAAGAAAACGGATAAGTACATTTTTTATTTAATTTTGCAACTAAATTACAATTGTTTATTTTTTGAAGAATCAAAGTAAAACAGTTTTTAAATATATCAAATATTGTTTGACGCCTGGCTTATTCTGAATTCTGTTTATAGCATTTTAGTTTTTGTTGGTTTTCAGTCAACGTGATCATGTCGTTTGCTTGTTCATAAAGTTTATGTAATTTTCTTGATTCCTACATAAGGTCGCCTTTGTATCGGGGGGTAGCCAGACGTTTCAATACAATAAGGAAGCGAGATCATTTATTGGAATTGACTGTCTTGACTTTTGTGTGAAAAGAATAGGACATGTTATACCTATTCATTTTCAGCTACTGGGGTTACTGGAAACCTGTGTGGCAACTTGAATTTTCTAGTGGATTAATTTACATTCGCTACAAGAAACCAACTGTGACTCACTATTCTTATCAACGCCATCTGTTAATCTCTGAAGTAGTGTCCTTTTATTATGAAGGAGAAGTATGGAATTCAGTGTGAAGTCCCAGTTTTAAAGAGATTAAGCCCCACAATTAATTGAAAACCTTGTGTTCAAACAGGCAGCGCATCGTTTGAGTCAAATTCATCATGCCGTAAATGCACTTTAACAAGTGAAATCGAACCTACAGTATTAATAAGACGGCCATCAATGCTGATGACGATCGTGTTTTTTTCCTTTAATTTAGTGCAATTTGCTCAAAAAACAAACTTGCATTTTTCAGCTTATTTTCATTGGTATACTGTAACAATTCTTGGCTGAAGAGAGGTGGAACAGAAATCGTTAATGATATCAAACATAATTATGTTATGGTTCAGAACAGAGCGAGTCTCCAAAACTACATGATTTATGGTACATTGTATTTCAAAAATAGATTATTTTCAGGCTTCTGTTTCTTGTTTATTCTCTAGGTTTCTTCTCGTAGGTCAGCCCGCAGAAAGTGAATTCCATTGTACTTAAATAGACTTCCTTCTTTTGCCAAAGTCAGGCAATATTACAGACAGAAAGGCTCACATGGGGGTTTGCACTGTGACCATTCAAGTTCACAATATCTAAAAAAAGTACATCTTAAATGAAGAGCATTTTTAATAAAAAAAGCAACTCAATTCTTTAGAGGCCGTGAACCCTCAAGTTTCAGCAAAATATTACAGAATATCGGATTTTGTTACATCACTAGATTTCACAGAAGAGCCTGGGAGTAAGGCAGGATGTTTACATTCAGGGTGTTAGAACTCCTTAGTTATTCTGATATGACCGTACTTGACCTAATGAAATTTGAATATCTTCGCATCCCTGTTGGTGCTGGTTAGTAATAGATCCATTGGCTTGTAACACCTTATCTTTGTCAGTCTCTTTCAAGGAAGTGTTCTCAGTGTTTTGGCAGAGTCGTCTGCTTCTGCAGTCTAAAAGGGGTGTTCAAATGTTTATGTTTAACAACAAATACATAGACATAGCCTAGACCTAGCAAGAGACAAGGTACATATTCAAAATAAAACCTGGTATATACATGGTATATACTGTACATACAGTATACAGTGTGTGCATAAAGCATATGCATATCTTTTAGACAATGAAAATGAAAGGAAATGGTTGATGTACTCAATGAATATTTATGAACAAATATCTCAGGCAGTAAACAGACAAAGCTGTATTGGACCGTATCAGCATAGAAGAAAGAGAAGAGTTTCTGATGCTAGAAGCACTAAAGATTAATAAATCACCAGGGTCCAGTGGTATCTTATGAAATTGTTCATTTTCTGAACAAACAACAACAGATATGATGTATTTAGGTTTTCACATGACTTTTGATAAAGTTTCCCATCAAATATTAAAGTCGGCATACAGGGCACTCAATCTGGGGTTATCAGTGGAGTATGGCAGAGATATGTACTAGAATACCTACTTATCAGTGATCTACTGTAGAGTCTGGAATAGTAAACTAGTCAAGTTTGCAAATGATACCAAATTAAGAGGATTATCAAACACTGTAGAAACAGCAAATTAAATGGAAAAAAAATATTATAAAATCATTTTTTTGGCCATTTACAATTTCATGTATTAGGAATTTGTCTTTTTACATACTCCAACTTGCTCTCCATGAGACACACAGACAGGGAGAGAAGCTTGGGGTGAGGCATTTATACAGCACCCCTTGAGCAGTTGGGGTTAAGGGCCTTGCTCAGGGGCCCAGAGGAGGAGGATTCCTCTACCAGCCACAGAATAGAAACCGGCTGGAGCCTAGCCTTATAAACAAGAGGCATTATACACCCTGCTTGTCCATCAGCAGACAGACAAAAATCACAGACACACCTAGAGCCAACTCTCCCAGAAGTCAATTAATCTACCAGTAGCTTCTTTGACTCTGGAAGGGAACCAGAGCACCAGGGGAAAACCCACACAAACCTGGGAAGAAAATACAAACTTCACACAGACAGCACCCCAGGTCCAGAACTGAACACATGGCTTCAGCACTGCAAGACAGCAGCACTAACAACTGCACCACTGTGCCACCCACATCAGTTAGATTTTTTAGACAATGTGGGGAAACAATTAAAATTTCAAACCAAATGCTAGGATACATAGTAAAAAGTGCAAAAATAAATTAAGGGGTGTTATTGTATAATGGAACAAGTAATAGGTTTATTCCATGCTGAAAAGAGAAGAAAGAAAACACAACGTTTCAGCTGTGGAGCCTTCTTCGGGTGTAATTGTATTGTTATTGTATAATGTGCTAGTGAGGCCTCATTTAGAATATTACGTACAAAATAGATAAGATATGTATAGAAAAGATATTGCTGCTCTGGAATCCATCCAGAGAAGGGCAACCAGATTCATTCCAGGGCTTAAGAGAATGTCCTACACTGACAGGCTGAAGGAATTAAACTTTTTTAGTCTTAAACAGAGACGGGCACAAGATGACCTGATACAAGTATTCAAAATCCTCAAAGGCATCGAGAAAGTCAACCCAGCAGATCCTTGTTTTGCATCTGAGATCGGACAATATCAGTATATAAGGTGGTAACACTGCTGTCACAACATGGACGGCATATGTGTGTGTGTGTTTGTGTGTGTGATATAGATCATGACATTTATATATTAAGTTACATGTATGAGAAAAATTTAAAAAGAAATAATAGTGAGCTGCCAGTTGATCTAAAACAAATATCAGGAATGCTTATATAAATATTTACTTAATGATAATGATAATAGTAATTTGAATAAATGGGTTGGGGATTATATTTCCTGCGATGGACTGGCATCCCATCCAGGGTGTATCCTCCCTTGTTCCCCTTGCTTGTCTGGTTTGGAATTCCCCCAGGACACTGTATCAGATAAAGAGGTTTGAAAATGAATGGATGGACTTGTTGGGGACTAAAGATAAAAAACCTCAGTATAAACACAGGCTGCACCAATTATTATTGGTAATTATTTTAAGCATAGTTCACGCATATAATTCAAAAGGAAACTTGTTTCTTACTCTGAATATAGTTTAAATGCAAAAGACTTACAATTAAATCATTTTTCTTACACAGTAGAAATTGTTAGATCTGTCAATTAATTAAATGGGAACATGGGAAGAAAAAGTCGATTCAATTTAAAATAACTTTATAACATTATGAAAAAGATGAGCAGTTGTTATTTTCTTCACTCACAAATGTGTCTTTTGCATGAAACGTTTGGAAGCAATAAATCATGCGCATGTGTGTTATGGGCGAAAAATTCATTCCACATTATAAAAAATGCCTGTTTCAGCATTGCAAGGTGCTATTTGTGAAAGGTTATGCATTCACATAAATTGTGTGCAAGTATCAGGTGTCACGTTATCTTGAAATCTTGGACAACACTGATTTCAGTTGCTTAAATGCCAATAACATTTCACAAGTATTTAGATAGCAGCCCTTCATAAACGTGAGTAGTATGTGTGTCTTAATTAAGAGATGCATGGTGGTGTGATGCTTTTTACTTGATAAAATTAGGCCTGGTCTCGTTGTGTTTTTTAAGGCACACCAAACTCTCCAGAGTTACTACAGCTTTTTGTGCTAGTCAAGTGCTTTTTAACTTCATTTGTACAGTTATTTAAACAATTAGTTATTCAAGCAATGATGTCTAGGTCTCAGAAATTGCTGTACAGAAGGTGCTGTATTTCTGTGGAATTGTGATCCTAGTCACCTACAGCATGACTTAAACCAATGAGTCTTTGACTGTGTCAGGAGCTGCTTCCAGCACCCAGCAACAGTAAATGTGAATAGATATCCTTATTTAGAATCATTGACAAACAGTAAGAGAACTGTTTCCAGAACATATAAGTGTAAATATAGGGCCAAGAGCATCCGACTTACTGTTTAGACCACATATTTTATACAATGTGTAAAAATGTAGGAGTAGCCCAATAATACTGAGTAAACAATAAGTCCTGAAAAGGTGCAGTAAATAAAAAGGATTTAGAATAATTATGTTTTTGCTTTACTTTGTGTAATTATCTGTAACAAACTAAAAGATCTGAATTTATTTATATGCTAAAAAAATTAGACAAGGTTGCAACACATGCTCGGTATGACATTGTTTTAAAACAAATCAACCAACAGCCCACAACAGAATCACTTTTGGTTTTTCGTTTCACAAGGTTACTGTATATATACTTTTATACCTGCAAAACAACTAATATTGTTTTGAAAATAAAAATGGGAACATTAGGGAGTTCATAATGTTGAACATTAAAGCTCCTGACGTGACACATCTGTACAGTCCATCTCAACATTTTAACATAAAAATACAAGGAAATCCAAAGGGACCATCAATATTTAAAGACATGCAAAGGAAAAAAAAACATAGGGTTGGCAGTCTGCTTTTGGTTCACTGTTATTATGTTGCTAAAGTCAACAAGTGGTTGAAGAGTTTAGAAGTTGTGGAGGTCTATAAATCATCAGTGTTTAAAACCATGAAACAAAGTTGCTTTATTCTTTCTGATTTGATTTAATTGTTATCCAATTCAAGTTGAGAGAGTCATGTCTGCTACTATCCCCTATAATCCTTCTTATGGAAAGATAACGTTTTATTTAAATGAAAAGGATTAACTGGTTCACTAATGTGCCAGAGTGTGTATCCACCTCAAGACCAGAAACTGTGAGGGACATGTAAGAACATACAAAATGAAAGACAAGATTATACTGCTTATCTAGTTTGTTTGGTTGTTAGTAGCTAAGTGGTATGATGATCTCCAGTAATTTCTTTAAAAAAGCAATGGTATGGGCTTCAACAACAAGGGCTGGTAATTTGTTTGTTTCAGACTCTCAAACCTTTGTGTTAAAAAAAGCTTTTTATACACGCTTGCCCATAGTTTCTGCTTGTATCCTCTTGTGTGTGGATTGTGAAAAAGTCTGAGAAAGGGTTAAATTTGTCAGAGGTGTCTGCTTCTACCTCTCATATCTGTCTGAATCTATACACGTATTTTAGCTTTACTATTAATAATACATTTAAAATGTATTATTACAGAATATTTCTGCCTTTCAATAAAATATTTACTTTACTTAAGGTCTTATCTCCTTCCACATTGACAGCTAGCTTTTTATCATATGGTATATTTGCAGTATATACAAAGGTAAGGTAAAAATATTTAATTAGGTGACAGTCTGAATTTTTTTTGGGTGTAGTACAGTATGTGTAGTTTGTTTGCACAGCTGGCTTTCCTGATTGAATAAAGAAGTGACTGTAAAAATGAGGTATAAACATGATGATGTATTAATAAACTTTCAGTTAACATTCTGCTAACAGGAATTTGTAGATAAACATATTAACCTCCTGTCCTCAACTTATTATTGAGTATCTGTCATTTTTTTAAATTAAAAGGTAATTATGTTGGGATGACTGGAATCAATTCCTGGTACTATTACAAATGGCTTAATTTTTCACCTTTGCTTTCAGAAGTGCTTGAAGAATATATAGCAGATCTGCAGTTCTTTGTACAGTAATCGTTAAACTATCACAAGCAAAACTAAAACAGAGAGAAATGGTGATATTAATAAAGAGCGCTCTTCAGTGTCAGTCCATATTTTTTTCGATTAACCATGGCTGTGTAAACAACAAAATGGAGAGGAGCCTAAAACATGGATAACACACTTCCTCATAATTTTGTAAAAGCAACATAAATACAACCAGTGATTTTGATGCTATTTTCATGAGACAGATTGTTTAACAAAAGACAGTTAGTCTTATTTTAAAGACTAAGCATTGGACATCAGCTATTATATTATTTCATATGATATCAATAAATGCAAGGAATTAATATGTATCAGACTTGACAGGAAATATCACACTGTGTCACTGAAGACAGGTAACTGAATGAATAAATGCAAAAGCTGACAGGCCTCTTCATGATCCCTGAATCTGCTGTGTAACAATGAGAGGCCAGACTGTCTGCACCTCGTCCGCGAAGAGCGACTCTGATCCACGCCTCAGCAATGTGGCTTTCTTCCAGGTACGGGCCTACATTGGAGCCTTCAGCCCAGGAAAACCCAGAGCCGAGGAGGAAGAAAAGGACCTGAACGCTCTGCGGTTCCTCTCCGTGAACTCCATCGTGGACCCCTGGGTCTTCATCATCTTCCGCACCTCCCTCTGCCGGACCCTGGTGCACAAGCTTGTTGAGAAGCTGTGCCACAGCCAGAGGAGGCGCTCATCTCTGCACCAACAGGAACCGGTGTCACAGCAAAAGGCGACAGAAACATAGCCCCTACACACCCGAGGAACTGAGGTGCTGTGTCTGGAAATAATATGTATATGTGTGTATGTGGAAGTATAAATATAAGCATATATGAAGAACAGTAACAGGACATCAAGCACATTTTACTGTGAATAGATGTGTATTAGTGAATTTCTTTGGGAGAGGGAAGCTTTTGGTCACTAGAGCCAAGTCCAGTCAATCCCTTAATTGCCCAACCACCTCTTTGTGTTTTGTAGAGAATGGGTAAAAATCATTTAAATTTTATACTGGCCAGAGTAGGCACAGAAAAAACTGAGTTTTTAGTTTTTCTCATTTTGTTGGTGGTGCAAACCACATTTTTTACTTTTGTTTGTGATGCTCCTCTGACCTAACACAGGAACAGTGAGCTGTTCATAAGAGCACAACTGTGGTGTTAAGCCATTGTTGTCTGTGAATGACGCCACTTGTTACAGGACAATGGATTACAGGTAATGCTATCAAGTCATCATAGTAATCTAACCAGTGAGTTTGTCCGAATGGTCATGTCCCACACCATCCATCATGAACAAAATTTGAAATGAATGTATGAAAATAATCACACAAGTTGCATCACTAGACAGAGGAACAGAGGACACATCCTCTGTTCCTCCCTGTGGCAAAACCACTGGTACTCACCCACATCCACCCAGATGGATGTATGACATGCATGCTTTTTCCATTCATCCATCTTCAGTAACCATTTCTTCCTAGAGGGTTGTGGTCAGCCAGAACCTAACCTGGCAGGCACAAGACACAAGGCAGGAGTACATTCTGGATGTGACGCCAATCCTTAGCTGTACATTATTTTATTTTCAGTCAGACAAGATGAAGACCATAAGACATGCATGCAGAAGCAGTCGCCTTCCCCAGTTTATCTTGACGGAAAATAAATCATAAAAAATAACCTTTGCCTTTGAGAGAAATGCACAACATAAATGGAAATGCTAAAGTAAATGAACAGTGGCAGGGCACATGTTTCTCATTCTGACATTAGCTGAATGTTCCAAGATTCATGACAGATTATAGTGAGGATAAGCTGCTTTACAGACAGTTGGAAAGTTTCTGGGAAACGTTCACTAAACTTTCATTAAACTGAGCAACAGAAAATTGATTGCTGAAAAAATGTGGTACTATTTAATTTTTCAGATTTTGATTCAGTTCTTAGCTATGTATACTTTGTGAATGTGGACATTTTTGCTATATTGATAGACAACAGGCCTGCTGCTTGGAACACTAATATGTTTAATTTTTGTTTTACTCCATTTCAATATATAGTTGAAGTAAAAATGGGAAATGAACTTACTCCTTTCCAAAACATCACTAACATTGTTCTGTGTGGTCTCATGTCCAAACATTACTTGAATTGCTGAATCTCACTTTACCCACCCTTTTACATCTTCATAGTCAACTTAAATATGTTTTCAATGGACAGATTAGTTAGCAATCCTCATAGGCATCGCAATCCTGATAATTAGACCTTTAAACAACGCTTACTGCTTGTTAGTGGATTTGAACAGGACTTTACTAACACGCTGTACAATGTGTGTGTAGAATGCATACAGCAGTAACACCTAATTGATTTCACGTTTAAGATTATGTTTCATGTTCTTGTCAACATTATGGCTTTGAGATGCTTTTGATGCACGAACAATTATTCTATATATTACAAACGTGTTATAAACTAGTCTTTCAAAGATCATGCCTGTTGTGGAGAGTTAGAAAAGAACACAGTATAACTAAAAACAATATGGGGCTCTTTATCTCCATATAATCTTTCTCTGTTCTGGACAGTATGTTTTATTTAAGGCTGGTGAAAACAGTTTTAACTGATGTTCCAGTTTCATAGCTCCTGGCTGTTGTCAAAGTTTGTGTTTTTTTCCTAATGATGTAAGTGGATCATAGAATTATAAAATACATTGTGCAAGTAATAGAATTACTTCTAAGCTGGGATGTGTGACCTGTTCATGGCACTTTGAACTTAGGTGCAGACTCAGTTTGAAATCTTTAGACACAAAGATGTGATGACAATTCCTACCCAAGAATACAGAATCCCTTACCATTCTGTAGATAAAAAAGTTAGATAGGTCACCGCAGATGCGATCTACTAACTTGATGCCAGAAGCAAAGACTTCTAACTCGGGTATGTCTTCTTATCTCCTTATTTTGTCATAGGGTCTCTATTCCCCAGAGCTAAGGCTGATCACCATTTGACTAATGTTATGATTTTGTTTATCTCACATTTCCTTTGTCATTAAAATGGTCATTTGCCCCTGCTCTCAGTAAACTGTTAATCTGAGGCTATACCAGCCCCATGCCCCAGCCAACAAAAACAGACATGTGGTTTTGATACCTGCAGTGAAGTGCAGGACATTTTCTAATTTAAACGTCTTGATATGTGTACAACATTGACATCCTTTACAAGTCCATTCAGACATTCTCAGATTGTTAATATCTCTGCATGTGGCATTAACCCTCCATATTAACTCACTGGATAACGTCTCAATAATTATATATCACATGAAATAATGGCATCAAGGGTCTGTCTGATTGAGGTGCCACAAAGCTACAGTACAGTTGTCCCCAACTCATAAATGGATCAACAAAAATCCAGTTTGTCCAAATTATTGTTTTTTTCCCCTTTTGGAACATTAAAAAAATGGAGCCGAACACACACAGTTCTGCTTTGGAGCAGCAAGATGTACAGTAGCAATCAAGCAATACTTGGTAAATAGCATAAATCATGCAAGAATGTTGATCAATAAGGCTTACTTTTTGAAGTGTCTTTCATACTGTCTAATTACTAAACAAAACATTGTTGAACCTGTCTTTTATGAGCAGAAACAAACCATGTGGAGCTCAAGAAATCTGTTTAGTTGTATTTTGTGTATTTTAGTTAATACAGAAATGAGGAATTGGCTGATAAAATTAATATTTCTGTGTTTGTGTTAGTATGTTGTACAATGTGAATTTAATGAATATTCATTTCAATGCTGACATTTCAGTTATACACAGTATAGTTTAATACGTGTGTTTTTGCATAGATTATTCTGTAGTGCTAAAGATGTTATCTTTTCTGTTGTAACAGTCTAAGTATTTATTAATCCTGATTCGGTTAGGCAATCACACTGAGATTAAAGCCTCTGTAAGAAGTAAGACCTAGTAAAAAAACTGTATCCGGTATTTAGTTTGTGAGAGGAACAGAAGGCAGAGGTGGAGATTTCTCTGTTACAAATTATTTAATTGTTGTTATTGCGACTTGCTGCTGTAGTGAGTTAATTTATGTGATTTCTGTAATGATTGCACTGAATATTTACTTGTTGATGTGTGATATATTAAAAATATATTTGATTTTTAACATGCTTGCTGGAGAATATAGCACTGTGGTTTATACAATGTGAATTTTGCAGGTTTAGAAAATGAGTTCTTAATTACTTAAATTACAACTTTAGTTGAACTAGTAATTTGCTTCACTAAAGGTTTAGTGTTCCATAACATTAGGGAGCTTTAAATTCCTGTTTGGAATATAGGAACTTTTGTAATGTCACCTGTCACAAATTAAGCAGCTACATACTGTTGCCAAGCTCCTAAGAGTGCACTGATAAAAGATTAGTTTCTTTTCACATCACACGCAAAACACAAATACAATTTTAGTCAAAGGACAGCTTCCACTAACAGCTCCACAGGGGCTTCCATTTTATAGCTCAATAGTGATGCTTTTGAACCACTAGAGTTCCAGGGCATTTTTTTTTAAAACCATGAAATTTAAGGCTATTCCATTTCCCACTACATTTAAAAATAGGCCTAGACTCACATTGTGTGGGAAGGAAAGTTAGATTAGATCCCCAATAATATTTTTCAAGTAATGTTAAACATTCATAATTCGTGATAGAATCAGCTCATATATGACGATGTTTCTTTTGATTTGAAAGATGTTCTGTTTTCAAAGCAAATTGTTTTACTTCTGTATATCCCACACCCACACTCAACATAGAAGCTGCTGTACTCTTATGAGCCTTACAAAGAAGAGATGATGGAGAAGATATTTCTGGCATTTTTTTATTATTTAGTATCTGTCCCCTGAGTTAGTATCAAGAGTTTGATTATTTTGGAGGAAAAGGCGTTTTACTTACTTTTTAATCTTTTTATTTTAAACTTCCTGCAAAACCTTGTTTGTTTGCTGTCCCCATCAAGCAGCAATTTAGAAGACAAAGGTTTAGATGTACTGTAAGATGCCATTAGTGTAGCATGTTCAAGTGTTCCATGATGGATGGAGTCTCTCAGGCTGTTTTAATTAGACAGAAAATAATAGGTTTTACACACTCCACATTTCATCCAATCACTTGCTTGTCTGTGGTTGAATGTCAGTGATCTGCTGGCATTTTGGTTATATGAGCAATTTCGTGAAAATGACAAAATCACAAGTTTTTACTTCATAGGACATGAAAATATGTTGTTATTTACCATGGGCATAATGGCAGATGTGCAGTTTGATCACAGGATAGTCAAGTCCAAACAGTTCCAAAAGGAAATGGAAGATTTATTTTGATGTAAAAACAACGTCAGCATTTTGAAACAAGCTTCCCGATCTCAAGATTTCACACTATTGAGTAAACATAATACAAAAGAGATACCTTTGTTTCCCTCTGTAACTCCAGCGGCACAACAGTATCTGTCCCCACAAAGCTTCTCTGTTGTTTAGCAAGTGAAGAAGCAGAACAGATCAGGAATGATCGCTGGCAGCTCTGAGGTGAGGTGTTGGTACGCACCTATTACAAGACTGACTAGCCCAGGGGATAATTGCAGTTGTCTATGGAATAATGAAATATGTAGGAAAAAATTAATCTTGTAATTAAAAAAAAAATTAAAATAAATTTTACACAATTAATCCTTTGGAACTGAGTGGCATATTTACAGCTGTACCTAGTGGTTACATAACAGAGTTAAAAAAATGATTGAAACTTTTACAGTAAGTATGTAATTTAAAGATCTCGTTGAAAAAGGGGTTTGTGCAAGTACTGTGCAAATCTAATCTAAATCTCTAATCTATTCTCAATTTGTAATCCGGCAAGACTCTGGAAGCAGTCAAAAATACAGAAATGTAAATTCTATATCTTGTTGTTTCTCTGATTTACTAGTTTAAGATGAGAATTTTACAGAAACGCTGATCCAGACATTATCTTATTAGCTGACACTTATTATCTTCACACACCACTTATCTTCCACACACCCGAAGAAGGCTCCACAGCCGAAACACTGTGTTTTCTTTCTTCTCTTTTCAGCATGGAATAAATCTATTACTTGTTCCTTTGCAGCCTGCACATGCTGACACAGCTACCCACCTGAACTCATATATATATATAATGTATATGTTTAAAAAAATAATGAAAACTTGCATATATGATTGCAAACCAGAATGATGAACAGATATGTGGTTTAACAGACAGTGCCACTTTGGGTAGCAATTTGATATTCATTTTACAAGTATTATTGCTGCTGCCAGACGTTTTCTTGATAAATCTGTGGTTGAACCTCTTTGCTGGATTAGCACTGCTCTTGTCTGTGAGGCTTTTTTCTCCTTTTCATATCATAGAGGGGTTTCATCAAAAATGAACTTCTCTGGTTTCCCTGCGCCCAGGGCTATCTGTATGAGTTTAGTGTGGGCAATGTGAGAAAATACTGTCAAAACGTTTTGTTTGCTGGTAGCTCATTGATCTTAGGATCTCCTCCAGTCAACTGCCGAAGGATCCTAGGAAATCTGTATTCAAACAGCAGCTGGAAAACCTGTCCCAGACACTTTTATATGAAGATGTGCCTCCTTTTTCTAGGCCTAATTTTCACTTCTTGGTCTCCTGGGTTGAGTTTGTCAATAAACCTTAGTATTTGAAAAAACGTAGTTCAAGGTCACTTAATAGCATATGCTGTTCAAGGTTGAAAAAATTCAACCCCTTTAGCCTGTCTGTATATGTCATTCCTTTAGCCTGGTCAGATATTTTGCATCATAGCAACCAAATAGATAAACTGTTAAAATGTTATACTTTCATTAATAGAATACTAAAATCTTGTTAACCTTTTTATATTTTCCCTGCATGGTCTATAGGAGCAGATTCATGATTCCACTTATACATGTAATTAGACAAACCTACCCAGACACAGAAGTATTTGCAGTCTGCAGGTCTGCAGCTGAAACATTTATAAGGGACTAAGAACTCTGAATTTGGTTATGTCTTAAAACAAATGTATTCAGCAACATGTCTTCAAGCCAGCAGCTAGGTATCTGCAGCAGATTGAAAATTAAAGATGTAAAATTTTACTAAACGTGGTGTTGAAAAATGTTCCTTTGGGACTCATTGGTATGATGATGTTACGTGCTTGAACAGGACAAAACGTAGTCCAAGAACTGCAAGACTACAAATATTAAACTAATTTCAGGACACCCATCCTACTCATGGGGGATATATTTCACCACAGCTAAATAGTTCAAGTATAGATGGTATATAAGTGCTTTGATATGTGTGTACATGAGCTGAGGTAGCTGTATTTGTATTTTAACAAACATATGAAGCTGGAAACAAAGAGCCTCTTAGACCTCCAGTATCACATGGTGTCAATGTAACACTGTAATGATCTGATCTGAGTTTCTAATCCTGGTTTCCTAATCCTGAATTTTTCCTGGATACACTCCATTGCTAGGATCTTGTCTTATCTTGTATATGCAGTATTTAGTAAAGTAAACAACCATGCCCATTCATTTGAAAAACAAATTTTGCAAACCAAACACAGCACACTTCAGGGAGATGCTGTTATGCACATTAACCTGCAGTTAAATAATTTAAATTAAAAATGTTGTACTACAATATGCAAACAACAAAGGAAGCAGAATTGAACAAATCATGCACAGAACTCCTTTTCCCTGGATTTGCCACTGCAGTTTTCATTAATGCCCCTAGAGGGAGACAGCGGTATGTTTTAGGTTCTCTTACAGGACTAGGTGGATCACTTTTCAGGATTCAGGTATTCAGAATAGTCTTTGCTAATAGGCCTATTATAATTCTCGTATATTGTTATACCAATATTCGTAGGAAATGATTTAAATTAATATAACTGATACAGATGTGAATAAAATTAGCTCCAACTGAGTTCGTTTTTAACATCGTAGGATGTAATATGTATATTCAGGCTATATTGTATTATTCAGTGTTGAAGTTTAACAACACTATCCATTTAACAGTGACAGGGTAAAAAACCTTAGAATTTTAAAGATACAGATTTTTATATAAATCTGTAAAACCACATGCTTACTCTTTGGGCTTTATTTTAGAGGAAAATTATTCTACGAAAGGCAGGACACACATATATACATGGTCTGGGGTGCTTATGAAAGTCAGTACAGGAGTGTTTCAGAAAGCAAAGAGAAAAATCCAAACATCCATAAAGTGCGCATAAAGAAAGCAACTCCAAATGAGTTGTGTTTACATTACTTGACAATAAAAATATTTCACATTGTACATGTGAGCCTGAGAACCACCAGAACAGTTAGGAGACAAGCCACAACAAAATAGTTGTTTTTTTTTTAATGGGAGTAACTGAGAAGCTGAAGCACAAACGTGTAAATCGCTTCTATTTCTCCATATTAGGCAAACGTTACTCTTCAGTTATGACATAATAAGGAAACAAAACGAAAGTACTGAACTTTTAGGGGAAAAAAACTAATGTAACTGGATTTCCATGTTTCTTTAAATGCCTTCTGTAAGATTTGAATATGCAGATATAAAGATCCTAATTATTTATTGTTTTTATGCAATTAATAATGCACAGCAATATAAAATTAATGTAGCCACTTTTTTGTTTGCAGTGTACTGGAACAGATCCGATCCATCATTTCACTGTAAACAATAATGGTGTGCATCACCCTGTGACAGCTGTCATGTTTTCTTTAGTTTCCTAGTCACAGGATAACAAATTTGCAAATTAATGAATTGTATGTAATAACAAAGGAAAAGCACAGCCATTGATACTGTGCTATTGTACGGTATTATTGATTGGCACGCTCAGCATCATCAAAGAAACATCATAATCCTTTTAGGAACAAATGATAAAGCATTACAACACAAGACTCATTAAATATTGAGAATGCAGTTTTACTGTAATCATGAACATTACACACCAGTGTGTCATATTGCCAAGTTTTCTTCTAGACAGAAAGAGTCTTAGAAATCCCCACTCCAATGCTGGAACAGAAAATCAAGATGCTTAATCAAGAAGAACGCTTTTGTTTCAATCCATTTTACAATGAAACCACACCATTGCCATCCCGATAACACAAAACAGCTGTTGAAGGAGATAAATACTTGTGAACAATTTGTTTAAATTTCAACAAAGAAGACGCCAAGTGGGAACGGTTACTAAGATTAGTTAAAGCAATTAGCATGAAATCTCTGTTGACAAATGTTTTGTTTCCCAGTACTGAAAGACAATATTGTATACACAAAAATGGCTAGAGTGTGGATCATAAATCATAACTGCAATAAGAAATGTTGTAAAGCAAAGCTTTTATTTTGCAAATGATCTTGGTAATTTATTGTTTCGCTTCAGGTGGTGCTATTATTTGGTAGACAGATTCTCCATTTACTAGCTATTCCTCAGAAGCACCTTGAAATTAACTTTAGATCCTGCCCTGAATATAGGCTGTCATGTGTGGGGTGGAAGTTTTATCTATTTATAAAGGGGCTGAGACCAACAGCAGTCAGCACAGAAAAGAATGCACAGAAAGAAAATGCTGTTTAATTTATGCTGTATTTCCATTGCAAGGTTGTTTCATACCATCTGTTTGTCAGAAGTTACTACTGGAGTTTGAAACTGTTTTAGCAATCAATTCAAAATTGGTCATCCCAGGGACAATAGAATTAAAGTCTGACTCAGACTCAGACTAATTATATCAATAACCTATGTTTTCCAATTCTTTCTCTTGGGATCCATTGAAGTGATTAATAAGAAACTTGGAAACATCAATGATGGCAACATTAACCCACTTCAAGTTTGCTAAGCATACTGTACTGTATGTTACTATCATAAATTTTAAAATAAAAATCTTCACTACCAAACAGCCCTAACTGACCAAATGTGTAAACCAAATTTAAGCTTCTTGTGTCTAAATCTGACAAGCATCATTCAAATGCATCACAAGAAAACAGTACTTCTGTGTAAAAATGGTTGTTTACTTACTTTCTCAGCAAAGAACTTAAAATCTTGTTCCTGGGAGTGAGAGGAGTGATGACATATCCACAACCATCCAGGCTGGATGACTATTTATCAAAGTCAGTACAATATATTTTAAAAGCAAAATAGCATTACCATAAATCAACATTGGTCAAACTGCCTTTGAAAATTCAATTTTCAATTGCAAAACCCTTTAGCCAATGAAATCTCTACTTCTCCAACATCAACAATAGCATTTAAGCTTGAACAAATGTTACATAAAACAAGATGGATGACTTTCCTGATTTCTCAATAAAATATTCTACTTAAGGGCCAGTACAGGTACTGATGTGGAACTTGGCAAACACCCTCAACTGCCCAGAACACACTTAAGTTTGAAAAGCAAAAACTAGATACATCAAAATGGCTACTGGTTGATCTTAGCAAATTAAGTACGAATGTGAAGACTCCTAACTGCTGATATAAGAAATAGTCTGATTTCTAAATTGTGAACATAAGAATTTTTTAGGATTATTTTCCAGATTTAAGGTCTGTTGAATCTCTGAACTATAAACGTGGCTGAGATCAAGCTTGTGACAACAAAATTCCAAAGTTCTATTAGCACATTAAACTAGATAGGCATTCTATTCCATATATTATTTAATTACAAATATCGTCCACAGAAATATCAGTTAATATTTTCATAGTTATTGTTTTCATTGAATTATTATTGTTATTATTGTATTACCAAGAATTGAATTATGAGAAGTACTTTAATCCAAGACAATCTGAAAAGTTAATAATTGTTAAATGATAATGTTTTGGAATATGTGAAGGCTATCAAGAACATAATTTACTCGGATAATACTCATCAAAGTTTTCTATTAACTGAACATATTAATAATTAACATAAATCATTTGTGGAAATATGTACTGTCCACTGTTAGGTTTGAGAAGTTTGACACTTCACTAAACACAGTGAAGCCATCATGAATCTCCAGATTTTTTCCATTGAACTTTTCCAAAATTAGAAAATAGCATTGTCATACAATCCAGATTGATCAAATTGCTTTTCAAACTTCCATTTCCTATTCATCAATGAAATCAAAGCTTCCCCAACATCACTGATAAGAAATGAAAAAAATAATCCATAAATCAAGATGGATAGTGACTGTCTTGCTTTCTCAATAAAATATTATACTTAGAAAGCAGTGTAGCTGGTGATTTGGAACTTGGCAAGTATCCTCAAAAGCCCAACATACAAAAATTGTACATTTGAAACGTTTCCAATTGAAACGAATGAATCCTATAGTATAACTAACATAAAGAATGTCCTGGTTTCTAAATTGTGAATATAAGATTTTTATTTTATTTTCCACATTCAAACTCTGTTTAGCCACTGAACTATAAATCTGGCATGAGTCAAATCTGTGACAACAGAATTCCAAAATTCTGTTTCTTCATTAAACTAGAAGGTCATTGTATTATATACAGTGTATTATTTTATTACAACTGGCGTCCAAAACAATATACTTTGATTTTCTCATGATTTTTTTATAATTGTCAATTTGTGGAAAATTGTACTCTCCATATTTAAGTTTGAGAACTTTGATACGTTGGTGAGAACATTGAAGGCATCCTGAATATCCAGATTTTTCCATTTAACTTTTCTAAGAGGGTGTGTCAACAGCTGGAAAACGTCACCACATCTTGCTGCAAAGGCTGCTCATTCGTGAGAGGAACACATGGCTCATGACTCTTAACGCTCCGTATATTATAAACAACTTTTTTTTTTAGTTTCATGCTACGTAAAAGTGAGAAACGGAAAATAACTGTTTTGAGTTGTTGTTTTTTTTTACTTTAATTCAAGGAAAACGAAAACTTCAGACCGCTTGTTTTCTGGCATTCAAGTTGACCGTCAAATAACACAAGGTAGACACGCTTGTGTGTTCATCTTTTGTAAACAGAAAGTGATAAAGGAGAAATACCCTGCCTTGGTTCTGCTTCGCTTGAGAAAGACCATCCCTCTTCTCTCGCGGCTTCCTGTTAGTAGCGCGTTTTCGGTACAACTTCAGCGATTACAACACAGACCGAACGGTGGACGCACGTTTGACTTTTTCACCATACAATACTTCCGAGTTTTTACAGTTATAAAATAATGAAAACACCAAACAACCACAGGTATGTTGCCGCTATGGATCTCAAACAAAAGTGAAAGAGGAATATTTATCCCAGGAGTTTTAGCCAAACATTTACTTTGGAAATGGGGACACCTGATGATTGCCATGACAGTAAAACGGTGGAGCCGGGGAGCCCGGTCATCAGCGCTGTCATGTTCTCAGCCGGAGTACTCGGGAATGTACTCGCCTTGATCCTTTTGGAAATCCGCAGGAGGAAGCACAAGAGCAGACAGCGGCAATCCTTGTTCCATGTGCTGGTCACCGGTTTGATTGTAACAGACCTCATGGGAACATGCTTCATCAGCCCACTCGTGCTCACTTCTTACGCTACCAACAGGACTCTGGTCAGTATGTGGAGGAGTGAGACGGACTTGGAGAATGGTACCAGCACTCTCTGCAATTATTTTAGCTTCAGCATGACATTCTTTAGTTTAGCCACTTTGTCTATTCTCTTCGCCATGGCTTTGGAGCGCTGTTTATCCATAGGCTACCCTTACTTCTACGGACGGCACATCACGAAACGATGTGGGTACATCTTCATCCCCTTCATATACCTCATCTGTATCGTGTTTTGTTTACTGCCTTTCATGAAGTTTGGGAATTATATTCAGTACTGTCCGGGCACCTGGTGTTTTATTAATATGAACCCCGAAAGCCTCCAAGATAAAGTGTACGCCATCCTGTACGCCACCCTTATGCTCCTGCTAGTTATTTCCATCGTGACCTGCAACGTGTCTGTCATTTACCACTTGGTACTAATGCACCGGAGACACAAAGTTAACCAAAGATCCGTAGTGAAGAGGAGCAGAAAGGACAGGAGGTCTCCATCCATGACTGAAGAAATAGAGCATCTCATTCTTCTCGTCTTCATAACTGTGGCTTTCGTTATTTGCTCCCTGCCTCTGACGGTAAGACACTAACACTGCTTTCCTCAACAAAGGCAACACCAGAGTTTTGTCAGTGAGTACATCCACATTAAATTTATATGCAGAATTTCTCAATTCTTTTTCTTTAAATATTGTTAAATTGACCCTGGTGCTGAATAATGAATTGTGAGAATCTTTTTGAGCAGCCAGATGAGTAGGTGTGAAGATAAATATATCCAATGCAGTTCTGCTCATACATTATTTGCATCCTTAAGATTTTAGTTCTTTGTTACAGACATTATATGAATACACGTGACCCTGAGTTTTATTGATTTCTTTATGTAGTTCCTTTAAAAAATAATCGAAAACACACAAAATATAATTTGGTTTATAATGTTTTTCCTTCCCAGATTTAGCTTCTAGATTTTAAGTTATACAATTCAAATAAGCAATTCTGCTGACAGCTGATATTAAGCTATTCAAATTAATCGAACAATTAAACTGTGCACCAAAATCAGATACATTTTAACCAGTATCTATAAAGATACAAATAAATCATATTAATAAATACAAATAAAATAAATGGCAAAGTTTGTAACATAAACAAGCATTATACTACTAGTTATCAGTTTGTAACTAATAAACAACAAACTGCAGCCCCAGATATCTACTTTGTTTTATACTACTGTGTACTGTATGAACACTACGTTTTTAAATGGAGAGAAATAAAGAGTTTCAACCAACATGACCATGCGAAAAGAATACTGTAATCTTTTGGTTATCCTGTGAGGGTTTCAAATAAGCTCTTACTAATTTGTTAGGCTTCAAAATACTGTACCAACACATCAACATCCAATTTACAATGCAAGGGGCTGTTAGGTGGTGCGTGTATTCATTGTTTTAACAATTAACTTACAAATACCATAAATTACAGGATTTTGCACAAAATGTCAGTTCCAGTGTTTTTGGATTGGAACAATCTGAACTTGGAAAGGGATTGAGGGAGATATTTAAAATCCTGAATACCTGCAGTACTGCCCTGACAACTGGTGTTTTATTAATATGATCACCTATCTCCTTAAAGTCCAAGAGTATGCCATTCTGTACACCTCCATTAGGCTTCTGCTAGAACTGGTATACTACAGTAGGATATTAAATAAAAAAATACTCTACATATAAGATAATTAAGTATGATTAGAATTAGAGACAATCTGATGATGAAGGTTGTGGGTTTATGGAACAAACTGTTGAATATCACTGTAAGTGCAGATTCTCTACTAAATTTTATAAAATGGCTTTGGGAGTGTATTTGGTCACTAGTTACTCGATGTGCAATTTGTGACATTATAATCTTATGTTTTATTTACTTTGAAATGAATTTATCAGATTTTTTAGGATTGTTGAACGTATTTTACCTCAAGTGGATAAACGAACCTACACTTACGGACACTTACTTTGGCTTCCAATCAACATGAGATTTTTAATCCGAAGCGATAACTAAAGAATAAAGGGACTTTTGTTCAGGTTTTAAACAGTAAAGGCTAACAATTGATGGCTGTGAAGGGTGAATTAACGACTCATCCCCAAATGTGGTGCAACTGTAATTTGGTTGAGAAAATCAGACATGCAGTGCGAGGATACCCATGTTGTGGTTACATTAGTACATTTAGGACAAAATGGTTTCCACTGATGTGTGGCTTTAAGCTTTGTCTAGTGGAATAAATACTGCACAAAATTGCACCAGATTCGAGTTGGGAAAGACCTAGACACAACCTTAGGAAATTCTTCTGTCAATGAGTAGTGACTCATAATAAAGCTGCATAATGGCAAGATGTGCCATGCCCACCTCTCCCGTGAGAATATACAGGATACTCGAAGACCAAAAAATTTTAAAAAATTGAGCAGGCAGGAGCAAGGCAGGCAACTCCGCGGCCTCCACTGAGCCTGTCGTCAGGGCTGCCACTACACCAGCAGGGCCCCACTGGGCCTCCCTCCACGCACCAGGCCTCTCTCCCAGAGCCCCACTGGGCCTCTCTCTGTGCACCGGGCCGCTCTCCCAGGGCTCTCTGGGCCTCTCTCTGTGCACCGGGCCTCTCTCCCAGGGCCCCACTGGGCCTCTCTCCGCACACCAGGCCTCTCTCCCAGAGCCCCACTGGGCCTCTCTCCGCGCACCAGGCCTCTCTCCCAGAGCCCCACTGGGCCTCTCTCCGCGCACCAGGCCTCTCTCCCAGAGCCCCACTGGGCCTCTCTCTGTGCACCGGGCCGCTCTCCCAGGGCTCTCTGGGCCTCTCTCTGTGCACCGGGCCACTCTTCCAGGGCTCCGCTGGGCCTCTCTCTGTGCACCAGGCCTCTCTCCCAGGGCCCCGCTGGGCCTCTCTCCATGCACCAGGCCTCTCTCCCAGAGCCCCACTGGGCCTCCCTCCGTGCACCAGGCCTCTCTCCCAGAGCCCCACTGGGCCTCCATCCGCGCACCGGGCCTCTCTCCCAGAGCCCCACTGGGCCTCCATCCGCGCACCGGGCCTCTCTCCCAGAGCCCCACTGGGCCTCCATCCGCGCACCGGGCCTCTCTCCCAGAGCCCCACTGGGCCCCTCTCTGCACACCGGGCCGCTCTCCCAGGGCTCCGCTGGGCCTCTCTCTGCGCACTGGGCCACTCCGTTACGGGGGCTCTTTGCTGCCGGGGACCTCTCTGCAGGCTCCTGTGAGCCTCTCTCCGTGTTCCAGCCTCTCACCTGGTGCCCCAGATCTCTCACCGCATGCCGATCCTCTTACCGTGCCGCTCCTCTCTGTCCCACTCCTGACACCAGTTTAACACTCCCAGGGTTTGCCGACGGAAAGAAACAGGCTGGAGGCTCTGGCACAGTTTGGCAGGACATTTATTAAAGACGCTGAGGGGGGTTACACACAGAGAACCAGGGGAGATATAGCACTGCACCACACCTACACAGACACAAGAGGGAAGAGAGCGTCTCCAGCCCTCGTCCCACTATATACGGGCCCCTCATCCGCCGTTCCCAGCCTGCCTTGTGTGCGCATGGCTATAGCACCCCATGTGGGTGCTACAATATTAAGTGCAGAGCCCTCAGTTTTGTAAGTTCAAAGGATCTCGTGTCTTCAGTTCTGTGAGAGTGTATCAAACAAAATCAGAAAGAGAAAGCTCTGATTGACATTTGAAGGAAGCCCTCGAAATACTGTATGTAACTGGAAAAACTCATTTCCGAAGAGACTACAGAATGCATGCAAGATGTAACATAAAAATGCTATAAGGAATTCCAAGATATTTTTTTCCTGTACGGTATTACATTGTTTTATGAGATTTATTCTAAGATACACCCTTGTCAAAATTAGACAGTTGTGTAACTTCAACAAAACATTATGGAAGCTTTTTAGTATCAAAAATAATAAAGAATGTAGTATTTGCAAAGATAACTGTCTCTTATAGAAAGCTCACTTAAAGAAAAGCTTGCATTTCTGATGACTGTTTTCATGAGTGTCTAAGCATGTATAAAAGACAACACTTTGTAGAGAAAAGACAAAAGAGATATATTGTGTCATGGCTCTTGTGCCTACCCATTTAATGGTCATCTGCAGGACAAGGAAGGAGGGGTTGTTCACATGCATCAAATGGATCCGCATCACTGAGAGTCTCTTGCTGAAACTTGATTTGTCTGTTGTTTTGACAGGACTGACATGTACCTTCTGTCAATAAGTAACAAGGCATTTGCATTATGTAGAAAAAAGTTTTTAGATTAGATAAAAAGTAGCACAAAGAAGGGAGTTGTGAGTAAAATAAAAACATAATTTCTGTAGAGGAGGAAATGTTTGCGAGGTCACCATAAGGAAACAGCATCTTTATATACTGCATATCTTTGTCTCTATTTTTCCTTCTCAAACACATAAATTTTAGGAACACAGATAATTTCATAATCCCATGGAAAAAACAGACATTTTGATGGTCATCTTTCGGAGAAACCACTGGATATGTATTTTTGTTTCAAAAAGGAAAGGGCTATTTTAAGGGTCCAGTAAGTCCAGAAAGTATTTGACAGACTGCATTTTTTATCTCTTTTTGTGCATTTAAAACCAGCAACAGAAAAAACTTCTTTGCCTAAAGGGCTGTAGGAGTATAGAACAAGCTACCCAGCCATGTTGTTGAAGTCAATACTCTGGCTCCTTTCTGCTGAGATAAGATCTTCGGATCATTTAGCTAATAACTACCAAACAGGCCTGATAGGCAGAATGGCCTCTCTCATTGTTAACATTTTTTATGTTTTTATGTTCTTATAGATCCGAGTCTACATTAACTCTTCTCAGTCGATAACTGGAAGCCACAGGACTGACTTGATTGCCCTGCGGTTTTTGTCCATTAACTCCATCATTGACCCTTGGCTTTTCATCATCCTGAGTCCCTCAGTGCTGCGGTTCCTGAGGACAGCACTGTGTAGAGGCAAAGCTTGTCAGAAGAGGAACAACACCTTGAAGCCTGGACTAGAGATGGAAAAACATATCCAGCTTTCACTGCACAGCACAAGAACTACCAACGTGCTTCTCAAGTCCGAGATCCATAACCTAGCTTTGAATTAATGATGAGGGTTTTTCCAGCCATAATCAAACAAAGGGACATACAAATATTGTCTCTCTTGAAGCACTGTAAACCTATTACAACAAAATCTAAGAGAGAAACAAATTACATCCATAAAATCCAAAACTAGATAATGCTTTTTTTGTTTATTAAAGCACTGCTGAGATTGTTAAAAGATATATTCATCTTGAAAGATAAGATTAGGGACATAAAAGTATGGATTCAATTGTCAGACATCCTGTTGCATGATTCAACACTATATATCACACAACTGTAAGGACAGTAACTGACATTTATCAAACAGTGCACATCTTAGTGCTAATACTTTAACCAATTATTTTTTGCAACCTGTACAACTTGAAAATGTTTAATAATGTTTAAAATGTGTATGTCTACTGTGGTGAAACATCTATCCTATGTCTTGCTCTGTAAGGGGGCTCCGTGCATTGAGCAAACTACAGAAGCGGATGTCACCTCCCTCTGAAATCTGAACTGTGTGAGACTCTGCCACAGCCAGTCTTGTGGTCCAGCTAAATTCTCTGCTGGCTGTCAAGTGACAGTGTGTTGTTCTAGGCTCACTAGTGATTGTGATTGGATCCTGGCAGGGGTGGAGTAGAGGCGCTCTCCCCACTGGTGTTGTGCTGAATTCTCCTGTGGTGGAGGACCTGGTCTCTTGGCGTGATGGCATAATCCACTGTCTAGGGAGTGGGAGTGGTGCTGTGATCACTCAGAGCCTGTGAGGGATCAAATCCTGGCAGGGTCAGGAAGAGCTGC
Source organism: Atractosteus spatula (assembly GCF_055471065.1). Lineage (NCBI taxonomy): Eukaryota > Metazoa > Chordata > Actinopteri > Semionotiformes > Lepisosteidae > Atractosteus > Atractosteus spatula. The sequence goes on from NC_142714.1 coordinate 13,881,559, forward strand.
ACTTGACACAATCCCATTAGTAACTGAGATAGAATAACCTCTGAATTTTGCATCTACTGTAGCCACTCTCTTGTCATTTTCACCCACAAGTCTGTTTTGCTACCACTCGTTTACTGCAAGAGGTTCAGAACAGCATTCAGAACTGTTTTTTGGAAATGGCGTTGTGTCAGGGCCCCCTAAGATGCTTAACCAGTAAAAACAGTTACTTAACAGTGGAGGTTGAGCTCTGTAGCCCAGACATCAATGGCTTGTGCCCTGGCTGGTTAGCTGACAGTGACTGGATCTCTCCATCTGGTAGTACACTACAGACTAGCATTCCTATGGCTGGATGAGATCCAGTTTCACACACCAATAACCCCTGACAGTTGCTGGGTGCCTGTGAGCTTGCAGTGCCATCAGTTCAGGCAGTGCCAGCTCACCTGTAAGGCATTGCTGAACATACAGTAAAACAGTGGGTATATCAGACAACAAGAGAAGTGCACAAATGAGTCTCCCTTCAGTGCCGTTTCAGAGGATGTACTGTAGCAAAATAGCAGAGTTTGTTAACAAATTCCAAATTTGGAGAGTGATTTCAGATTATGTGCTGTGCGCTGTTAATAACAAAGGAAGGTAGCAGTTTGTACTCAGGTGGAAATATCCATTTCACTAGACAGTGAAAGTCCAGGTTTTCATTTATGTATGGTTTCAGTATGTTACCTTGAGCAGGTTAATTGCTTATGGACTCTCAAATGGTTTGTGAATGCCATTTTATACAGTACATTTAAAGTAAGAGCAAAGGTGGCCTCTTATAACTGGAGTTAGTTCTAATATTACAATATTAACTATGGCATTGTTGGCCTTTTCAACATCCTGGAATCCAAGGATGAATAGATAAACTCCTACAGAAGAGCTGAAAATGTATTACCTCGAAAACACGTGCCGAGTTAGAAATGTCTGTTCAAAAGGACTTAATGTCTGTTCAATTAAAAAAAAACAGATAATACAGTAATACTTCTGACTTCATATCAAACATGTCAACAAAAGTTGTAAGAAATCTGTCTGTCTGCCCTGCAGTGGACTGGAATCCTGTCCAGGCTGTACATGGATGTAAGAAGATGGATGGATGGCAGAGGAATAAGATTATTTTGCAACATTCAGGCACAAGGAGCCTTGTGGCCTCTTGGTTTAAGACTTCCCTTAACAAAATTTCAAAGACACTTGTGAAAGAAGAGTGCATGTCCAAGAAATGTTCTGCAAAATTTAAAAAATGGGACAAATCCAGCCCTTATACTGCAAAACAAGGTGTCGAGTCCAAAACCAACACAGTGACAAAACAGGATCTAACTGGAGTAAAATGAAGGTCTGTGCCTCAGAGTTGTATTTGAGCGTATGGCTGGAGGATTCTGAAGATTCAGGATTATTAAGTTTAGATCAGAGCCTTAAGCTTTACTTAAACTTCAGGCAAATTATTTTATTACTTTGTAGTACATTTAGGACTAGCAACATTTTCCCCTTTTGTATTCCCTTTTAGAGTATTGTCTTTTGAAACAAGAGTCACTTCTAGATGCATACAGTACATGCCTCCTCGAGGAAGTATCAGCAGGCTGAATATTTCTGAGCTATGATTAGGTTATGTACAGTCAGAGGATGAAAAATCCCACCAACAGTATTTGATCACAGGCAAGCTGCCAGTACAGTGCACTCTGTTGCATTGTAAGCTACTGAATAGCCAGCAACACTGGGCCAATTTTTCACCAAGACTGGAGATTCCCTGCCTTTTGTGCAACCTGGCACAGTCTGGATATGAAACTGGAGGAGGCTTTTATTGGATGAGCCTGAGTGTGTCTAATGAAAGTTGCATAATACAGACATTTCCAGCAGGGATCTGCAGTCACGCACTTTAAAGTGTTGCACAACAATCAGCCATAGAAAAATACTTTTGTATTATTTCAGGTATGGATATGCAAAACACTATAAAGTCAAAATAAAATCAGGATTAACCTCAGAGATTAGTGCAGCAAGAGTATTTATCATAAATCAGGATTGACTATAAATGTATAAAACAAATAGACGTTACCTTGAAAAACAAACCCTGATTGAGCATAGGTGAATGCAGATAAGGCAATACCAAAATCATAAATTAATTCAAATTTGGCCCATCTGTGATGTTTAATGTGACTTGTAAGTTACATATTACTGATATATGCTTATCATTATTTGCACTGAACCTTAGAACAATGTGATTCATCCATGTGTTTGTATATTGTTTATTCTTGGAGTCCTTTGTTGAACTTATGTGTAAGAAATTGTATAAATTGAAAATAAGAAATAATGTACCAAATTCAGTTTTTGTTGTTATATATTGATGTTTCAATTCATAACAAATATTTTTTTCTTAAAAAAAGTTAAGTTAGAGTTCCACTTTTCAAAGTGATTAATTAAATTATTTTAGTCTCTATGTACAGATTACTTAATAAAATCTCTAAGGCACTTTTCATTGTTTAACATCACTTCCAAGAAGCTGATGGATATGAATCTGTTTCTAGATGGATACTGTGGTAATTCAAGATGCTCAAGATTAATGTCTGCTAAAGCTGACGTAAAAGAAATAACCTGGTGCAAAATCAGTAGATTGACCTGCAAGGTGTACTCATATTTCAAACAGATTTTGAAAACTGCTTTTATAATCAGATAGAAGCAGCATTCCTGTATTGCTGTGTTTGTACATGCCCAAGCAAGTATTATGAACAAAGTCCTGAAATCTCCTACCGTTAGTATGCTTATGAGACAGATAACAATTTGTTATGTCACATTATTAATAAAGCCTTAGAGTATGATTAATGCCACGCAAACAAAAAAAATCACTACTTTTCAATCTCATTCTATGTAAACATAGTGACGTGACATTTAATAATTAAAATAACAGACAGGAAATGTATTGTTTTTAGGACAGCAGTCATTACCAACTCTGGCCTTTGACTTGAGTCATCCTTGGAACAAAGAAACTGTTTTTATGTTTTAAATTCAGTCTTTTCAAATGACCTGACCTCAAAGCAAGTGCAGAGAGACAAATGGTTTTGTTTTTAGAAATAATTCATCTCTGAAATATATATATAATCTAAATAAGTAACAGCTTAATTCCCTTAAATAAACATAAATCTGAATGCACTTAAATACTGCTGTCTGTGGGAATTTTGCCTTCAGATGAAATGAAATTTCTTTGTGTAGAAGCTTTACTGCTTCTGTTATTGTAACACTGCAGGGAGGAAGTTATGTTTCACATGATTAAAGTCCCTTTGGGGTCACAGGAGAGGAAAGTAACTACCTCCTTTCCCATAAGTCATACAGCTGAATAAATGTTGCTACCCTGTAATTAATGGTCAAGAGTGTCTATTCTGTAATTAATGTTCTAAAATGAATATTCATATATATATCTGTTCCATAATTAATGGTCTAGAATGTCTATTTAATAATTAATGTTCTATAATGAATGTTCATATGCATCTATAACATAATTAAAGTTCAAGAATGTCTATTCTGTAATCAGTGTTCAATAATGAGTGGTCAAATGCATCTATTTCCTAATTACAGTTCAAGAGTGTCTTTATTAAATGAATGTTCAAGTGTCTTGATCGCTGGAATTTGACATGTGTACCTGTTGTTTCCTCAAAGATAGAAAACCAAGTAGTCTTTTTTAAAGTAACACCAGGAAAGCCAAATACAACATGCTAAAGGCTAATGCAGGAACACCACGAGGGACCGAGACTTAAAATTCCTGAAAGTTTTGTATCTTTGTATACTCCCACCCACACATGAATGCAAGTAGAAGCAACATCCTTTTCAAGATACTTGTCTTGCTCTGCTAACAATTTCTGTTATACAACGCAACAAAGATGCCTTTCGGCATGTTCCTGCTCATCAACTGAAACATTCTGAAACTGGCAGTAATAAGAATTCAGTCTAGCTGCTGATGAGAGTATTAAGCTTTTAAATGTTATTAAAATTATATAACTGGTCTCTTTGTTTCGTAGCGCAAACATGCACCGTGCTGAAGGGCACAGAGCGATGTGATAATCTTACTCTGTATGCCTTCAGGCTTCTCATAGCCCTTTCCTTCATCTTTTAATACACTAGATAAATACAAAATGGGAAACACTGAGCAGAGCAGTAGAAGAGACTAACTGAAAAGACTTTGTGTCTTTGGCATGTCATTTACTTTTTTTAGACAATCTGGAGAAGCAATCAAAAAGGCAAATAAAGTTCAAGGATATATAGTTAAAAGCATAGAATTTACTGTATTTCAACAGACATTATGTTAAATGTGTTTAATTAAGGCTTTATTTTAATTATGCCCAAATGTGGTCATTACAACACAGAAAAGACATTGCTGCTCTGGGATCAGTCTAGAGAAGAGCAGCCATATACAGTACTTTCTGAGGTTTAAGAGAATGATCTACACTGATAGACTGAAGGAACTGAATCTTTCTAGCCTTGAACAGAGAAAATTGCCAGGGGAGCTGATACAAGTACTCAAAATCCACAAAGGCACTGACGATGTCAACCCACCAGACCGGGTTTCTGAATGATCAGTGAAACATGAGCCACAGGACACAAATGGAATCTATGTGGAAGTGCATTTGGGCATTTCTTTACCCAAAAGGTTGTGTGCATACGGCACAAGCTACACAGCCATCTTTTTGAATCCAATACCCTGGCTTCATTCAAGATATAGCAGATGAGCTGGGATCAGTTACTAACTACCAAATGGGCTAGATCAGTCAAATGGCCTGTTGACCTGTTCTTAACTTCATAAAAGTATCTTTTTCATTGACTTTTGTGTTTGTGAGTGGATACTTGTGTTTTATATGATTCAGATTGCAGGGGTGCATTTTTTTAAACATCTCAGCGAAAGAAAGAATATGATGTGACAATTTTCTAAAAGGCACAAAGAAAGAATCACAGACGGCTGACGTTTTTTTATTTGGGCTCTCGGTTCCTGTTTTTTTTCTTTTGAGTACAGTTCAATGCTTTTATTTTTAAACAATTCATCTTGTTTCATCGAGAGGTGTAAAACAAAGCTCTCCAAACTGCCTGAATATTGAATCATGCTTTCTAGGTATTGTCAGTGACTGGGTGGTCTCCATCATTCCTTTTCCATATGATGTTCACACGTTAATATCTGCAAGCATCCCTCCCTATTCCATTCACATTTGCAGGAAGAACGTATTGTTTTCATTAGGAGTATTTTTTTCCAGAGCAATCGACATTGGGAGAGGAAACACTTCAATGGGACTTCACTGCATTGACTTCTTATTTATTGCATTGACCTGACCCATCCTTGTAAACCTTTGGTGGTGTCAAAACCGTTAACCCTGAAAAGGAAGGGAAGCAGCTGTGCGGTCCTCAGCATGATAGCGGAGACTGTCGGAAACAGCCTCAAAACACAAGAAAGTAGTTGAACCAGTCACTGTTTCCGGTGGTTTTAAAGAATTATGGGAGAGGCATATAAACATTTTTTGCAATAGATTAAAAAATCTTCACTATGTAAAGGATTCAAATTTATTCTGCTTTCTGGGTCAGAATAATAGCCAGTATAAATCATACAACGGTGACTCAGTTACATAGTTACACATGGCCAAGCCTGCCTTAATGATTGGGTCATTTCATTCGAGAGTATGGTGATATCCCAAATTGCAGCCTACTAATGTATTCCTTGGCTTTCATAAGCAAGTTCTTTGTACATTCTATTTTGAGTGGAAGCAACAAAACATCACTGAAAATTACAGCACTTATACAGTATATACTGTACGTATACAGTACATTACATAGTAAATCATTCTTTTAGAAACCTACAGATGCAGCCATTCAAAATGGGTGGGGTATTTCGCGGTATACCCCGGTGGGCGTGTTGCATCAAAACGCAGTATCACGCGGTATATCTCGTCATTTGACGTCATGCCGGAAAGTATCCGGAATCACCTTGTAAAACCGCCAGGAGGAGCCAATAAAGCTTAACCTCTCATGTACAGCATTTGAGCTTTTAAATTTAAACTGTGTATTACAGCATGTTAATCATCAGTCATTAAAAAGCTCGTATATTTTATGAAAGCAAGATTGCTCAGTTGGACAAAAGTACACAACCTACCTTTATCAGAAATATTTATGCATCAAAGCCTTTACCGAAGATATTACTAATAGTATTAATAATGAATGACTTTGGACAAGCTGTAAACTCAAAGTATTACGCTGGTCCACATTCTTTCTAACTGTCATTTTAAACGAAAATACTTTTAGTTTTTTCTTTGACAGACAGCACAGCATTTCGTAGATCTAACTAACGAGGACAGGACATTAGCCAATACGATAAAGGAATGACTTTTTTTGCTAATTTCTTTAGTACATTTGTACAAGCACTTGGAATCTGTCCAAGCCCTACTTTGTCAGGCATTTTCTTTTACTGCAACTGACATAAAAACTCCCTTGCTTTTAACAGAGCGTTTCATAATTTCTAACTATGAAAATTATTTAAACTGCGACACTTATCATTCAACCAGAGCTCAAAATATCACAAGGATCCTCAAGAGCACATCAAAGACTGTATTAAAAGATACTTGTATCAGATACATGAGAATCCAGGCTTTTTTATCAATGCTTTCTTTTCCGTATACCAGATATTATGGAACCACTTCAGAAGGGTGTCAGCCAGTCAGATTCCAGGAATCGGTACTTTAAAGAAAAAATACACACTGGTATTCCATTTCTCCCTAAGCAGTTTAAGCATCGAAGTCTTTAACTAACATGTGAAATAGCGTGTAAAAAAGTGGTAGTTTTAAGCTTTTCTGCTAATATAATATGGAATCGCGTATCTAAAGAAATTAATAACGATATGATTATATTCGTGTACTGCGACAGGGCTGTGTAGGGCTGTTTCACCTCCCTCTTCACGTGACTTCCCTAGTAGCCCACTGGTCTACGTGTCTGATTACTAAACATACAGGTTGTGTGTTCAAATCCAGCTGGCACCATGACTTTTCTTTTAACAAACATTTCTTTGAAAAAATTAAACGTTTCCCTGGGTCAGAGATTAAATAAAACTTCACTCGCACCAAACAAATTTATATTTCTAAATATCACAACATGATCGAATTTAAGTCATTTTAATAACAATGAATAGTCACCTATGCGTTACAATATAGTAAAATTCATACTTTTAGATCTTATTAGCAGAGTAAACCTAGACATACCACTTGAATTCTGTTATGTATTTGGATAATCTTACTTTGGACTACTTGGAAGTAAAGGACAGATATATACAGTACCAGGAATTATTTTAGCTGCCATTAAGAAAACTATCCTGAAAAAAATGGTTTACTAAAGAGCCCCCAACTCCAGAACAGTGGAACAATGTAATGAAGGAGTTTTATATAATGGAAAAGATCGTCCTTTCTCTTAGGTTACAGTCGAAGAGGTTTAGCAAATACCAAGCCTGGATTGGGTTTGTGGCCCCATAGAGACCTGAATCTGTGCTGTAAAAGAGGATGAAGTAACTTGTTGTCTGGATTGTTGCTTATCTGATGTGTTTTTGCTGACTGTTTCTATAAGTAACCTCCCATCTATGCTGGCATAATGTAATTATATGAAAACATAATTTAATTGTGAAATGAAAGATAGAAGCAGTACATTAATTTACTGTGTATATGTCTTATTTGTAAATCTTTGCATTGTTAAATAAAACGTTATAAAAAATTAAGAACTTTGGCATTCTTTATGATGATAATGTGGTATATACAGTATCACTCTCAGTATCACCTAAATTTCACTTGGGCCCCAAAATACAGCCATGTGGTTAAAAAATGTCTAAGTACTGTGGAAATAGTAACTCTAACCCTAGCTGGGGTTTGTATTTCAGGCCAGCCTAGGGTTAGGGTTGTAAGAACCATCCAATTCTGACCCTACTTATGCTTCTGCTTCCACTTTAAATGACAAAAATGAGAGCATTTACCTAATGGAACTGGCTTTCCTAACACTTTTATTTTGACTCAGTTTTGGAATTACAATTCCCGAAATGTGCCTTCAAATATAAGCAGTCACATCTATCATGAAAAAAAAAATCTAATTAGGCGAAAGGTATCACTAGTCCCAAATTTCACATGGGGCCCAAAATACAACCATGAGGTTAAAAAATCTTGAAGTACTGTGTGAATGCTAACCCTAACCCTAGCTGGGGTTTAAAATGGGCAATTCTGCAATCGGTCTATGAAGACCTCCAATCATCAGATTTGAAAATGTTCCCAACCACACAGAATATGAGCCCAAAACAAACAATTCCGTTCAGAAGATAGATTCTTGAAGCAAATGCATCTGCTTCAATAATCTATCTTCTTTATGCAAATGTTCAGTCGGCTGAAAAACATTAGTTTACATGGTATTGAAATGACCATGTATTTCAGGCCAGCCTATGGGTAGGGTTACGAGAACCATCCAATTGTAACTGTACTCATACTTCTGCTCCCACTTCAAATGACAAAAATGAGAATGTTTACCCAATAAAACACATTTTTATAACACAACTAACTCAGTTCTGAAACAGTGCAAGAAAATGTAAGCAGTTAAATCTACCTGAAAAAAAAAATCTAGTTGGGAGAAAAGTATTGTAAATGTAAGTGTGACAGAGTGCTTGTTTTTTCTTTCTTTTGATGAACATGAAATACTCCAACATTACCCTCTACCCTACTGGTACATTTGTGAGTGTGTATGTGATACGAATGAAATGTGAATTATACTTACCTTTTTTGTTCCCCTAAAATCACTGCAGTGTTTCACCCAGTGGAGTATTGTATTGTGTTGGAGCATCCCACAATGCTCCCACAATTGATCTTAAAGGGAAAGGTTACTGGTGAGCCATCTATAAATAACAGATGTAGGGTTATTTGTTTTGTTTAAGTGGATATATAACTGTTGCATGACTCTGTTAAAATGTATGTTTAAAAAATGTGAGGGAGTCCCTTTAAGAGGATGGGCCTTGGATAGGAGGGGCAAACCTGGTTGCTTGTCAGGTGACAGTAAGGAATAATTATTTTTTGATTTACTCGAATAATATTTGTCGTTTACAAGGTAGTCCTCTTGCTTTACTTTCTGTACCATTGCACTGTATATATTTCAGTTTGCACTGTTTCACTATTTGCTTCCTGCCATGGGCACAGTACATACACCTCACAATATCTGTTGCATTGTGTGTAGTGTAGCAGATGTGTTCATTTCATTATTCATATTATATTAATCTTCCCAAGAAATGTTTATGCCATACAGGATATATGTGATCAACATTAATTTGATCCCCAAGCTAAAAGTATTTAAGATATTGTGCAGCTTTCATATTTAGGTTAGTAAGATGAAGACTGCATTTTTTTTAAAGTCTAATGTTTTTCTAGTTTCTTTCAGGCCTTTTGCTTTTTTGCTATTGGTTCATCCAGTGTTTCACTCCTGTTGTTCTGTGTTGGTAAGCAGATGACAACACAAAAAGATAAACTCTATTCTTAAGACTGCAAAAATAATTTTAAAAGTTTGAAAGTGAATCCTAATAATTAATACAACTTCAAAACATGCAGCCCATTCAGTAAAACATTATAATTATAATTTGGTCTCCTTGCAAAACGTAGTTTTCAATCTGAAAGAAATGAACGTAGACTGACATCCTATTATAAACCTAGCTAAAGTCTTTTTTTAGCAGGTAATGCCCCTTAACCACATACATCCCTCAGGAAGAATTAAAATACATGCCGGGAGAGTTCCCAACTTGAAATAATGAGTTGTGTGGTTTTGATTTTCACAGTATTTCAACAATATCCTGGAAGTTTTGTCTGTGAGAACTCCCCAAGCTAAGGCAATAAGTTAACTTCAGAGACTTCCCATTTCAGGTCCCCAGAGAACAAGCTTCTCAAGAACTGTAGCACCCTTCTTTGTTTACGAAGCCAACAAGATGGCCCTGACAGGGAAAATCTCAGAGCCTTCCTCTTGTGGTGACTGTGTGGCATGCATAGCGGTGTTCAGATTAGAATGCATGACCAGATCCTTTACCTAAAGTAAGTTCTCAGTGGCACATAAAGTATTAACACATTAGAGGTTTTGTTTTTTTTTATATTTTCTCGTGATTAATCCCTTAAATTCACCACACAGTAGATGGATAGTGTAAGCATCCTTGATTCAGTGCAATTATGCAATGAGAACCCAGTTCTGGGGACAGCAGAGAGACCTCAGAAATTAGAATCAACCCACTTCCTGACACTTCAGCCCTATGATCTTTATCATAACTTCCTAGTCTTAGACCTTTACTCACAACCACATTCTGTGAATTTTGATCATTTTCACGGACAACCACATCATCAAATTAGCAATGCTGAGAACTGAAATATGTGATGACTACATCACAAAACACTAGAAAAAATATTGCTTTGATTTGTCATTACTCTCAGAATTTCTCTGTAAAATGCATGCATTTGTCTGCACATAATTACTGTTTAGTATTTAGATAATGACCGTGTGCTGTGTTATGTAATATGCTTGGATTTCTCAAGTGTTACAAAATAATGCACCATGCTTTGCATTAGCCTACCACAAATTGTAAAAGTGATTGACTATTGTCATTTTACTTTAATAGTTCAGACATTACAACTGACAATATAATCAGATGTAGTGTAATAGTAGGAGCAGCCTTGTTACACTTGTTTGTTAAAACTTGTTTGATATCTGGGCTGGCTTACACATATTCCTACCAAAAATAAGCACTTCAGTTGTGTTTACTCCTCAGGAGTAGTTACTGGAAAATCTTGTTCTTCATGATTTGATTTTCAGTCTTTTTGCTATTTAAAATTATTCAGAAAAAATTACTGTGAAAACTCAAAGGTTTAAAAGACTTCCACTACAATATTCAAATATTTATTTTGATAAATGTTGAATTTGACATAGGAGTTTGGTAAAATATACATTTTGGCACTGTAGATCTCTCCATTCACAAAGAGTACAGGTATACAGAACTTCTCACACACCTGTAGAGATGCCATCATCGATCTAGGCTGCTAACTACTGTGGAAAGGACCAAGGACTCAATATCACAGAAAAAGGTTTTGCATTTGTTGAATGATTTTGAAAGCTGTTTCTTATTTCTCTTGCTCAAACAGGAACTGTGAGATGGCTGACCACAGTGGCTCTGTTCATGAAACAGTAAAATAATGAAGGAAAGTCTCTGGGACTCCTGCTGGTCAAACCAACTTTCTCACTGTTCATTTCTCTCATACAGAGAACATAGAAGGAAGTAACCAACCACAGGATGGAGATGTCACAAATAATGTTGGATATTTGAGATACTGTATTTAGAGAATTGCAGCAAGAGGTGCATTGATTCTTTTTTATGATCTGCACAAAACTGGAGGTAAACTGAATGCATGGGTGGAAAACAAATCACTCAGAATTGTAGAACACAAAAGTCAGTTTTTTCTTATTCTATGTTGTTCTTAATATGTGTTGCATAAAAGTCTCTTCAATCATTTTGCATGGGAATCCAACTAGCATTTGATATGCTTACTATTTACTTTTCGGTTATTTGCTAAGAGGGTGCAAACCTTTTTTCATGCTGGTATGGTAAAACTAGCTCCACAGCTGCAGAGCCAGAGTCAGGGAAATAAAGGACAGGAGCTTTAAAATGAATAACATCTCAATTGGATGCTTGTTAACTTCACTATGTAAAGAGACATCTGTAAGCTATTATAGGACCGTAGCAGAGTATGAAAGTCTGGAAATACTGTGTAGCAATTTACTTATTAAAAAAAAATTTTGTGAGGAGAGTAGGAATTGACCAATTACCTCATATGTCTCAAGAAAATATTACACACTCTCAAATTTATTTTTACAAACCTTGAACAACATGTGATTACAGCAATTTTCTAATCACTGCCATATGAACAAACACTTTTAAAATCATAGTTGTCATTAAAATGAATTTTATAGAAACAGAATTGCACTCTCTAGTAGCACAGTCAACCATTTATTGGCATTTAGTCTCACAGACAATTATTCTATTAAGCCAGAATAGACATTGAAGATCCTTTTGCAAATTGCCAAGACTTGACATACAGTATCTGGCAGAAAAGGAACATAAAAATGTTTAGTAGTCTACAAAAAACAGCAAGCTGGGCTTTTTAATAAGGAGACAAGAGGGTCAAGCAGCTAAACGTCTGGTAAATCTATCCAGTCAGTTGTGGAAGGAACTGACTTTTAAACGTTTTCTAAAAATGCTGGGAACTGAAAAACAGTTCTGCAGGTTCTCGAACATGTCAGGGTAATAAGGGATTCAGAGGGAGTGGATGTGGATTTTATTCAGAGTGATATTTCTGTGATTCTCAAAAAAGAGGGACATATTCCTTCTGCACAGAGGGTCTATGGTAACTTGAGTTAATCTTGACTCATTTATATTTTATCTTAGATCCACAATGCACTGGACACTTAAAGCACTTCATCTAAATGTACTGCTGTACTTCTGTTTTTTTTCTATTAGAACTTTATTGTACGTACACAGCAGTTTAATGTGACTTGATTTATGGAGACAGCCTTTGTACGTTGTAGTTAACATTTAACTTCCACCCAGACTCAGTGGAATGAGACATATTGAGGCATTGGTTTTTAATATCTTTTAACAGTGCACTGTTCTGTGTTTCACTGAGGGTAAAACCATATGTGTCCCATAGAAAACAGAAAAATACAAAAACATCCAATAAATTGTTGCTCATTTCTATACCATTTCATATTACTATATCTCAACAAAATAGCCAAAATTAGGAAAAGCTAGCACTAGTTCTAGGAGTAGTATTTTTGCATGCTGAGTGACAGAAAATTACTCTTTACTATTCACTGATTGTATAATGAGCTGAGGCCAAAGAACCTTTTACCTGAATTCTGTTGTTAAAGGTTCAATCCACAGCAACAGCAAAAACGCCTAGAAGAAACTTCTGTCAAATAGCCAGTTGCACTGCTATTGTATTCTAATACACCTGCTTTAGTTATTGACCCACATACTAAACATCCTGTGGGAATGGTTCCAGCTTAAGGACCTTCAGAGTTTTTCAAAAACAAAATATCTTTGCCAAAAAAGAAAAAAAAAGTTTTTTCATATTACAGTATTTCTTAAAATCTATTTCACTGGAATGCTATACTTAATAACACAATACCTCCATGCTGAAATGCACTGAATACCAAAGCTGACTAATATTATAACTGGGCTTCATCAATGAAAAAGTGACAGAAATGTTCTTTATGTCTTTTAAGTCTGACAACCAAACAGTGGTATATTGTAACACCAACAAGACCAAGCAAATGAGCTACTTTTAAACATTTCCAGCCAATATTTTTATTTTTTTTCACAACAGGTGCGAGATTCAATCTGAAACCAGCTGCCAATGTTCTAATCCAGAGCTGTAAAGAATTTCATTTACTTTCCATTTTGTTCTCAAGAGCACTTTGGTATTCGGATTTCTAGAAAAGCAATTAGTTTTGGATACCGCCCCCTCCCATTAATGCCGGTAGACAACCATTTCACAGAGAGGACCATGTCTTCCCTGTGGTCACTTACAATTATATTGAGACAGCATGCTGAATCAGATTGGAGGCTAACCGTTACTTCCTCAACTCTGAGGTCAGAGTTTGTCTATATAAGCCAGAGACATTAGCACAGTGCAATTCGACACGGATGTCATCATGACATAAATCATGTGTCAGCTGTCAAACATCTTCACAACAGAATAGCATGATTATCAGTGTTTAATGTGAGAACTTAGCCATCTATATTTATTACTCTGTATCTATGCCACAGGTTTTCACAGGTGGAGGCCATCCATTTTAAATCACAGCCCATTCACGGAATCCTAGTTTTGTCCCTCCCTAATCAGCATCAGCTTCCAGTGGAATATCAACATTAGGAATCACTGGCTACAAGGATAAACATTTTTGGAGTAGGAGCCATCTGCCATTTTCTTAATAAAACCTACTGTAACTTTCACTGGAACAAAAAACAATGATCAGAACCTCAAATCCAATTTGTGTTATAATTGTAGATTTAAAATATCCTTTTAATTGATTAAAAATAGAGAGAAAGGCAAATGGGACATTTCATTCTGCACATGCTTTCTTCGGATAGAAAGAGATTCAAGTCAATAGAAACACACAGACTTTTGTCTCAGTCTCAAATGAAACAGAAGACTTATCTTAAAATATATCTTAATCTTAAAAAGATTTATCAGTTATAATTTATTATATATAATGTCTCAACCATCCATTATGGTTCTTCTACATAACTTTTGATAAGCCCAAATTAAACATTACAAAAAAGGGTGGTCTATTATATAAGAAGACTTACAAAGGAAATAAACAGAAATAGGAAAAACAAAAAGATACATTAAAAAGCATTACCACATATCTCAATAAGAGCAAGTTATTTTACTTAATATTAAGTTGCACTAAAAACAGATTGCTGGAGGCCCACTATGAAACAAACTAGTATAAAACTTTATTAATGTAAAATATTTCTTCTCCTTCATGAGGAATGATACACATAACCTCAACTTGCACATCTTCAGAGTCCTCATATACAGGAACCGATATGGTCATGGGCTTGTTGCAACAGTGTATGAAACATCCACATGCTGTAATAAAGGCAGCCAAAGGGGAAGTAACGTCGCTAACTTCAGTATTTTCTCTTTGTGGTGCTGTGGGGTTTTTGGTCTGTTGTAATATTGATTTTGCTTTGACCGACTTGTGCAAGCGATTTTTACTTTTCTGGATCTGGGTAAGTACCATGGCACCAAATGAACTGTTAATCATCAGGGAGGAATCCTTCTTCGGTAGACTAGCACAGAATGAGTAAAACAAAGTGTGCTGCAGAAGCAACTGTGGAAAATTGAAAGACCGCTGCCAACACAGTAAGTTACCCACATCCGGGATATCACTACCACTGGTGAGTCAGTCTGTCAATAAAATGACAGGGAAATATAAAACTGCACTGGAATTTTCTTTTACACAGACCATTCTTTCTGTAATAACTTCGGGCTCCAATAAACACAAGAGGTATTTTACAGCAAATACTTAAAAAGTAAATATAGTAAAACCCCTGAATACCGCCTGATTGTCAGCTACAGTACTAAAAAAAAATGTATATATAAGTATATATAAAGTAAACTCTGTGTGCACCTTGATGACGAGCCAACCAAAGACATTGTGAATTTTTTAAAAGCACAACTGTACTAACCCTTCTAAGTGATTCCTGCTCTTGCCTCACTATTCTTTTATTTAATGCTTGCCCCTTCCAGTTTGCTATGCATATCATCCACTGATCATTTTTGCAGTGCATTTATAGCTTGAACCAGGGTCAAGTCACTAGTGATCTGTGATCAGGATTCCCCAAGCTGTGGTGCACTATTTGCTCAGGTTTGACAATGTGCGTCCAGTAAAGAAAAATAAAACAGTTCATTTGCGCTGGCGATGTTAGAGGCTGAAATAGTACAGAGTAAGTGTGCACGCTCGCAATGCAGTCGCATGGTTCAGACAGCAGCGGTCCAAGCCTGAGTTACTGTACATGATGAGCCAGCTGTGACCAGGCTTCTATTTGAGCCAGAAGCCATACCCTGCAACTCACAACTGGCAGCCCACTGAAGCTACTGTAAGCAGGGTTGAGCCTGGTCAGTAACTTGATGAAAAACTAAGGTTGCTGCTGGAAGAGGTGTTAGCGGGGCCAGGAGGGGGTGCTCACCCTGCTGTCTATGTGGGTCCTAATGCCTCAGTATAGTAATGGGGACACTATACTGTAAAAAGGCACCCTACATTGGATGACACATAAAACCAAGGTCCTGACTCTCTGTGGTCATTAAAAATCCCAAGGCATTTCTCAAAAAGAGTAGGGGTGTAACCCTGCCGTCTTGGCCAAATTTCCCATTGGCCCTTACCATTTCCCATTAGCCTCCTAATAAACCCCATCTATGAATTGGCTTCATTACCCTGTTCTCCTCCACACTGATAGCTGATGTGTGGTGAGCGTTCTGGCATACTATGGCTGCCGTTGCATCATCCAGGTGGCTGCTGCACATTGGTGGTGGTGGAGGGGAGTCCCCATTACCTGTAAAGCACTTTGAGTGGAGTGTCCAGAAATATATAAGTGTATAGTATATAAGTGTAAGCAATTATGAATTATTATTATTATTACAGGCTGGGTGGGCTTCACCTGTGTGCTTGGCAGAAACCTATGAGATTGTAATGCAGTCAGGAAGAAATGCATTGATCCTCCCGTGGTGCTGTCCTGGGCAGCCCTGCACCAAATAGTCTGTTCACATGCACACCTTCTCTTTCAGCTTTCCGCAGAATCCCACAGAGAAGCCTAAACCCTACGTTTGGATTGCAGGCTGTCACACCTTCCACAACAGTGCACTACAGGTGGCCGCAGCCCAACATAGAGGGCGTGAAGCACAAAACTGCTGATTCTACGCTGCCAAAAGTCCAATTATCGGCAAGAACACCTCGAACACGACTGTGCATGAGTTCCATAAGACTTTGAACTCTGTGCAGGCTAATTCCTTTCCATTCTCCGAGCTAGACTGCCTTTAGCTGAGTTTGTGATGAGGGTAAAGAAGTGTGGGATAGCACATGCCGCCAGTTTTTCCAATAGGAAATCTGAGGATGGTTCCCGACCATCAGTCTCAGGCCCCATATTGTGTGCCACTGTAGGAGTTGATTCACCGGGGGGTTCTCTGTAATTTTGCTGTTTGTAAAAAAACTGACCAATGATATCTATTTCAAACATTATATTCACAACAAACAAGACGTTATATGGTATTGAATACTTATATAGCATTCACTAGGAACAGCGGCACTCAAGAAGTAGTGTAAGTGTATTGAAACGATTATTTAGTGCTGTAGTCCAAATCTGGCTTAACCCACTTGGCTGAGGGCTAAAGTCCTGGCCATAGGACGAGGAGGCTGGGACCCACATACAGTGATGAGTGCTGCAAAGGTGGAGATGGGATGCAAAAGATGTATGTGAGAGAGAGAAGGGGATCACAAATGGTGTTTATAATGTTTTAGGTGGGGAAATGACATCAGAGGTGAAGCTCCGTGAAGTTGGCCCCTCTACAAACAGCACAAACGATGAAACCCCCCTCATTCGTTAGTGCTGCGTTTGTGCTGTTGATAGTAGCATTTGTGCAGCTTTCGTTTCTGAGATATACTGTAGCGCCTTGTTTTATCAGGGTCGTAACGTCACTTAGCCCCCCTACAATGTCGTTGGAGAACCTGACTGATCACATCTGTTAGTCTTGTTTCTGAGATATAGCGCTTTTTCTGGGTGATCATGTGACCATGCACGGCGACCTTGACCTCCAGTGACCCCGTCTGCCGAGTTCAAGCGCTCTGTTATGGGTGCGAGGATAACAATTCTGCAGTTTTGTTTCTCTGTTTGATTGGGTGAGTGGGCGGCGGTGGATTTTGCATTTAATACCAGTGTCTTCTGTGCTTTTGTGTGAGCAGGAAAATTAAATTGGTCACGAATATCATACCCTAATCAGAAGAGTTGTGGGTGTAGGCTTAAACACTAGCAAACTATTGCAAACGCAGCACTAACTAATGGGACCCGTTCGGTTCCCCTACAACGTTGTGATGTCACGACCCCGAAAAAACAAGGCGCTATATTTTAGTGGAAACGAAAGCTGCACAAACGCTACTTTCAATGGCAAAAACCGGCACAAACGCAGCACTAACGAATGAGGGGGGTTTAATCATTTGTACTGTTTGTAGGGGGGCCAACTTAACAGAGCTCAGGAGTGATTGCGAATTACTGACAGCTGAGTCTGATTGGACTTGGCTGTTGCTGCCACACCCTGACTGTCGTTATAAACTCTATTTAACAGGTTTAGCACGTGATCTCAAAATACAAGCTTGTGGAAATCCCGATCATTAATGCAGTTCTTTTTCTTCTCAACCCAGTTATTATCAAGGTTTTTCAAACATTTTTTTCTTTTTCCTCTCCCAGAGATAAAGAGATATGACCTGAAATGTTACGTGTTACATCATGTTTAATCCAAGAGTCATGCTGGTGCTTCATGGGGTTTGAAAATTCTGAAAACCTGTCTCATTGGCAATCAGTGCACATTTTGTGTTTGAACCTCCCTTTAGGTTGCTAAAACCTGCTGTTTTGTGGTTTTGGCCATTTCAGGCAAATTTACCTGTTAGGAGCGATTTGCTACTCTACATGTGGTCTGGATGATCACTTGACTGATAAACCACCCAGAAGTACATCTACAGTATTTCCTGATACAAAACCTTTTCTCATTTTAGCAGTGAACTTCTTCTCAGGACATTTTCATTGAACTGCATCTGACCTGTGCAATCCTACAATGTCTTATGAAATCTGAAACAGAGCATGACATATTCCAGGAAGGAAATAAAAAAAAACACAAAAAGCACTGACTTCAGTTATTACAGTAGATATTACAACCCTTACAAAAATTACTGCATTATAGTTTGATCTTGATTACCAGATAAAGCTAAAATGACCATTAACTCCACTGAACAATATAGCAATTTACAGTACTGTATGATTTTGAGCATCAATAAACTAAGCTTTCTAAATTGTAATAATACACCTCCATACACAGAACTATAAAGTTTAAATTTCTTTCTAAATTTCTCATTTTGTTAAATTAAAAGTTAAATGAAAGCACAACTGATATCTATCGCTCCTTAGTTAGTAGAATCCTCCAGGTTGACTGTTCTAAAGTAGGGTTTGCTCTGATATGCCTGTGCCCTTTAACTGAGTGCAATGAGTAATAGTACATTAGTTTTGTGACACATTAAGATGCCGCAGAAGTTTTATTTCACTAAAGGACAGGAATGACCTATTTATGAAGTAAATGTTGCTTACGGGAAAAAAGAAAACATTTTAACTGTTTACTCACATCCACTCTGTGCGTTCCTGCACATTACTACTGCAAAATCTAATGCTATCTAATTGTCTTTAAATCTTCCGTTCTGTAAACACTGATAGAAAATCAAAAAGACTTTGAATTCAGAAAATAAAATTCTTTATTTTCCCCACCCATGTTGTGGTCCCATTAAATATATCAGTTTGCTCTTAGCTCGGAGTCTTCTGAGAAACCTTTAGGAACAATTACAAGCAAAAAGAAGACCCAAGACAAGCAAATTACACACTGTTTTGTGTTCCAATACAGATGATTCATTTCTGCTGTGTACTACTTCTCAATGTAGAGAACTGTAAAGGTGTTGAAATTCAAGTTCCTGGATGATTGACAAGAAAGCAAAAAATGTCTCAACTTTCACACAGAAAATTCTCATCATATCTTTTATAGCACTCCTTTAGGTGTTATGCCAGCAACACCCCCGGTATGTGTCAGGTTGATAAGATCTTTCAGCAGAGGCAAGAATCATGTTCAGATACACACCAAATATCCACAGCCACACAGTAAGGCTAATCTCTTAGTAACTACTTTTATTTTCATTTGCATCAGCAAAAGTACATAGGTCAATTTGGTAGGACTTTATCTATACAATCAAGCAGCTATTGGTATTCAAGAGCAATTAATTTTTATCAATTTGATTTGAGATGGAGCAGTGAAATGGAGTGAGAAATTCTTGTGGGTTGCAGGCGACTGAGGGCACATGAGAGTGACTCAAGGGGGCAGTCAAGTGCTTCGAAGCCCCTTCCAAAAAAAAAGCCATTCCAGCCAGACGGTTGATTTTGGAAATACTTTCTTATATTTTTGTTATCTCCCTCCTAAAGCTATTTATCAGTACCCGCATTTAGGTGAGGCTCAATCTTTCTTCTGGAACTTTAAAAGAGGGAATGAGCTGATAAAGAACTAGACCTTGACTTCAAGTGCTATAGCCTAGGTGAGATGTGGCTGACCATCAGCTGATAGCAAAGAAGTTCAAATCCTACACAGGAAATGTAATGCCTTAAAGGGGAATTGCAGTCCCAATTTCTCAGGACTGTAATCAAATCTCGGTAACAAAATAAATTGATTGACGGCATCGCAAAATTTTACAAATTCAGAATTAAGCACAAAATTGTGAACTTTGTGAAAGTACCATATGGTCGACATAGTCACAGCATTGACAAATGTAAATACAAGTGAATAAGTACGGGTTGTACAGTAGTGATTTCACCACAGAACTGTTCCAACGTGATCTGCATGCAGAGTTAAAAAGTAAGTAGTTCTTGTCTATAAAAGCATCTTAAAATCGAGAGCAATATTTCTATTGGATTAAAAGAGATGTATTCACAAGCCTGCTTGTTTACAACGTAATTCATCCTTTTCACATCACCAGAAGCCTTGTTGTCTTGTTGAATGGCAGCAATACGGTGCTTCACATACCTGGAAATATCTATTTTGTGATGGAAATTGGAGGTTTTGCACATCACTGTGTGCATTTTACTTTTATTGTGGTTGGAATGCACACATCAATGCCGATTCCTTCTAAAACCGAAATACAGTATAAAAACAGCATCGCAGTTCCCCTTTAATGGTGAGAGGAAATTTTATTAGGTATGAATTTCCAGACAGATAAATTGCCAGAATTTGTGATTAAAGTATCCTTTACTGCAGCACACATACTGTAATTTCACTCTGCTGCATTTTTTAAGACGGGCATTATATGTCATAATAACCCCTGAAGTACTATGTTAATATGTCTGTGTGATGGGATCCCTTCCTTCCTACAAAGAAAACGCGATTAATCCATGATTATCAGACTATTGCTGAAACAAAGCTGGATTCAGCAGAACATTGCAGGTTTCAGCTTTCCTGTCTATTCATAACATATAAGGCAGTTTCAACTGTTCTTAAAAATTACCAGAAGTCTCAGATGCATATCAAATGAAAAAAAGATGTAATGACTAACTTGAGCACAAAGACAGAAACATAGTTACGTCTCTTGCAGATTGAGAAATCACTCACTCTACTTTAAATTATGAATACTCACAGATTAAAACAAAGTGAAAATCACTCACATGTTGGATGGCAGATATGCAAAACTCATTTCCATCACAACATTATCACATTAAAGACACTTTCCTTATCCCTGAACAGATAACTGTCTTCTCTTTCAGAAAACACTAGAGAACATTTTTGTGATGGCAGTTGTACAACTGGAGATCTGAAATATAAACATAGGATACTTGCATGATAAATACATTGGTTTCTCTAAAAACCCAAGCATTTTAGATTGTCGTTGAAACCTTACCTTACTCTTCCTGTGTGTGGTTGCAGGGTTTGTAGATGTAAGACTTATAAACACAAAAATATTGACTTCACATTGGGTAAGTATATGACAAAAAAAACAAGAATAATTAGGTTTGTCTTCCAGTTTTTAAAACATCTAAAAACCCCAAGTACAAATGATCTTGGAAAACTATCTTCAGAGCTGTCTTCTAAATGTCAGAGCTTATATTAATTGCCACTTTTCAGAATAGCAAACAGTCATATTTATCATTTGTAAAGTTTATGGTTTATTTATGTTTCTAAAAAGCTGCATGGAAACATTTCAGTACTCAAGACACCAGACAACTGGTTTACATTTTTTATCAGATTTAACATCTACTGTATGTAAATGATGAGAAAAAATGATGAAATCATACTGTACATACCTTTCACTGAGCCAGTTCTAGTTAGCACAGGCATTCTACCCAGTCTCCTCCCTGCTAGAAATACTTTCTCAACAAAAAGTAACTCCAATGTTACAGTAGTATTAGCTGTAGGAGTAATGTGACTTCAGAGCACTTTCCCAAAATTTCAAAGCACTGAATATCAAAGTAAGATGTTAACCTCCAATACACTAAGAACATAGAAATGTTGAAATGCTTTTTTCAGCTTTCCTGTTAAACATTTTTTCATGGGGATAAACAATAATCAATAATTAAATAAAATATTAAATAAAAACATTTGTTGAGTGTTTAGTCAAAGTAAAGTTTGCTTAACCCACCTGATTGAGGGTCGACCTCCTGGTCATAGGAGTCTGGGACCCCCTGCAGAGGGAGGAGTGAACTATGGGTGGTTTTAATTTTTAAATCTCACTTCAAAACTTACTTATTTTTGATGGCCTTCAATTCATAATATCTTTCTTTTAGTTTGACATTTATGACATGGTTTGACATGGTTTTATTGTATTTTTTGGTTTACAGTACTTATCATGAAACTTATGTGTAATTAAAGATACTGTAAGATCACTTTATTAGCCCTATACAATTTCTTGTGTTAGGAATTTGTCTTTTCACATACCCCAGCTTGCTCTCCATGAGACACACAGATACACAGACGGGGAGAGAGAAGCTTGGGGTCAGAGCGCAGGGTCAGCCATTTATACGGCGCCCCTGGAGCAACTGGGGTTAAGGGCCTTGGTCAGGGGCCCAACGGAGTAGGATTCCTCTGCCAGCCACAGGATTTGTACCAGCAACCTTCCAGCCACAGGCACAGATCCTTAGCCACAGAGCCACCACTCTGCCCCTAAATTAATAGAAAGTGCCTTGAGAATGCTCTAGATTGAAAGGTGCTAAATAAAAATAACATTGACACCCGAAGAAGGCCCCACAGCCGAAACATTGTGTTTCTTTTTTCTTCTCTTTTCCGCATGGAATAAATCTTTACTTGTTCCCAAGAATAAAACTGGTTGACTGGCCGATTGAAGGGGTAGCTGCTGAGAAGGAGGTGGGGGTGGAAGAGGGACACAAAAGCGAAGGAAAAAAGGCTTCCGAATAGTATTTATAGGTTTTTTTTTCACACTGGGGAAATGACATAAGAAATGATCATGATTTAGGAAAGCTGAAGAGAATTGAACGCAACAGTTGGTCATCCCAAACTTTGGTCGTAAAGCTCTGTAAAAAAAAAATCAAGGTGTCCAATAACCGCAAACTGCACAACCTCCTTGGCTGACAATGTTCTGATTGAACATTACTGGACAGGACACACATGAACAGTTTCCAACACTAGTCTCTGAAAGAATGACTGTGTCACACTCTGTCCCACCTCAAAAAAGCAATCGCCAAATTCAAACAGGTGTGCATGTGTTTCAGCTGTAACCACTCTCCTCCCCTCCCAGCGTTTTGAGATTCCTCCATTTTCCCATGGTAGGGGCAGGGGGTGGAAGGGGTAGGTCTGGCTTCAGGAAAACAGCACATGTTGCAGACTGGGACCTTGAAAGTTTAGCATCCAGATGGCACAGGCAAAGAGATATTTGTGTTACAGGATGATTCAAAACAGCTTTCCTGTTGTCGGTGCACAAGGCACAAGAGAGTTTGGACTATTCCAAAAATTCCCGCAAGTTTTGAATATATACCAACTGAAATAAGATCTGATGAGTGCCCTGAGAAAACAGGCAGAAAACCAAGTGCTCTGTTAGCAACAGCATACTATAGTAACATCCTGTGCATAGATCACTTGCAGTCTCTGTAACATCTGAATGTGGGTATTTCCATCACAATATCAACAGATAAAAAGAGACAGTCATGCCTCACTGCCATACATTACTGTTGAGGGCACCTTCATATTCACAGCTGATAAAAACTCAAGGCTTCAATTGAGATTGGACTTCCTTGAAGAACTGTAGGTATTACTAATTACATACAGAGTGATAATTTCCAGAATAGAACCTGCACATGACCATGAACATGAATCAACGAGAATGCAAAGCTGACTCATTCCATACTGTCTCACTTCTGACCCTACCTTCCCTCTCAGCTCTCAACCTCTCCTCTCACTGGGAAATACTGAATTGGCTCATAATCTGGAAAGCAGCCTGAGAATCTGCCTGCATCTTTAATCATGGACTCCACACCCTTCCCTTGCCAACCAAAAATCCTGCTTCAGAACTATATTTCTTTCTGGTAGCTTTATAAATATGACACAACAGTAGTAATGTACAAGTGATGTTTGGGACTAAAATGAATCAAGTTTCAATGACATTTATTTTTTGCTACTCTTTTTTCTACTCGGAAGAGATAGTAACTTAATCATATATAGTATATGTGTACACAAGAAACCTTAAAACATCGGTAAAACGGGTCACAGAATAAAACAGCATTTCTGCATCCTTGAACTATCATCGTTTTCCACAATATATTTTGTAAAGCAATAACATAATGTGTAAATATGTTTTCCTTTTACACTAGGAGAACTGGACAGCTGTAGAGGGCAAAGCACGTTGCCAAAAATATCAACTTCAGGTACGTGGATATTGTTACAAAAGACTTTGTAGTTAATTGACGCAAGGATCTCATCCTGCCATTTCTTGAAAGAGTCCAGGGTATCAGCTCCAACAACATGGCTGGGTAGACTGCTTCCTACTCCATGACCTCCTGGGTAAAGAAGTGCCTCCTGTTCTCAAATTTAAACGCATTCCCATATAGTTTCTATCTGTGTCCCCGTTTGTGTTTCTTGGTCGATTCTGAAGAAGTTTTCGCTGGGCTGACTTTGTCAATAACCTCTTTTTGAACACTTGTTTCAATACTTGTCCTCATAATCTTCTGTTTTCAAGACTAAAAAGATCTTGGTCCTTCAGTTTGTCAGTGTAGGGATCTCAATTTAGCTACAATGTTTCTGGTTGGATCTTCTAAGGGCACTTTCCAGAGACACAATATGGTATCTATAATGTGGTGAGCAAAACTGTTAACCAGTTGGAACACAAAATTGTTTTCTAAATGAGGCCTTACCACACATTGAACAGTTTTAACATAACATCCTTCATTCTAAATTCTATTCTTTAAACTAAATTTCCTAAAATTTTGTCTTTTTAATTGCTTCCTCACATCGCCTAGTAGAAGTAAATGATAGGTTCAAATAAACACCTAAATCTTTTTAATTAAAGCAATTTATAATAGCTTGGGTAACTTAAGTAGCATGCTTGTTTAGTTATGGAATACTGAACCTTTTGTTCACAGTGTTGTGAAGGTGACTATTTGATCATGTTTTTTAATTGCGCATAACCATTCATGTCTCAATCTGTTGCTTCTTTCCCTGCCTTCGTAAGTAATAAAATGCAAAATACAGCTGCTCCTACATCCATCCCTTTTCTAACTGCTTTCTCCAACACAGGGTTCCAGCAAGCAATGGGCGCAAGGCAGGATACATTCTGGACAGGCAGCCAGCCCATCGCAGGGGGCACACAGACACGAACATGCACACACTCACACCAACCCCGCCAGAAGCCACTTAACCTACCAGTATGTCTTTGGAATGTGGGAGGAAACCCACACAAACACAGTGAGTACAACACTGAAATTGTACAAGTCCAAAATACATTTACAATGTGGTCTCACACTGCCCTTTGCATTGTATGAATTAATTAATATTTTTTGCTATGTCCTCTACAGCTATATAGTGATATCTCTATATCTTGCACTGTATTTTTGCTTCAATATAAATGTGATCATTTTAGGTTTGTCAGTTATTTAGGCCACTGCTTCATATTACACTGCATATGATTTATAACTGCCCATAATTTCATGAGTCACTAACAGTTCATATTTTTATTGTTCAATTTAAACTTGGGGAGAACATACAAACTCCATGCAGATATCACCCCTAGAATTGAACCCAAGGCCTCTGCATTGCAAGGCAGCAATGCTAACCACTGCGCCACTATGCTGCCCTGCTGCTCATATTTAAGGGCTTTTATAGTTTGGCTTCTGACTACATCAGCAGACTTTCTGCCCACATATTGTTCGTACTTTTTGAGCTTCGGCCATCTTCCAGATTCTAAAACTGGGCCTTAGGGAAATTCTGTTTCTCCAGTGCTGTGAAATGATCTCTCACCCCATATGTGTTCTTGGAAGTTAGTCAACACTTTTAAATCCTGTCTTAAAACGTTTTATACAATAGCTTTTAATTCTGTGCAATCCACTGCTTCAAATTGCATTTTCATATTTTTCCAAAGTGTTTCCTTTTCCTTTCATTTTATTACTGAAGTTGAAATTATGTGGCACTTTTTTTAAATATTAGGAAATTAATAAATCCAGGGATCATAGAAAACCATTAATGATATTGTTCTCTCCATCCTCCCTGTACTCTGTGTTTTTAAACTTGCTAACAGTACTGTACGGTAGATGCACTTAAAGATGGCACCTACAAAGCACTTACTGTACATGTAGGCCTCTATAGACAGTCTGTCAGGAAACAGAAACTATTCAAGATCTGTCTATCCTGCCTTGTTTCTGTCATGATGTCTCACATAATAAAATAAAACTACTGTGGTGGAAACAGCCTAATCACTAAACTATTATTAAAAGTAGCTGGTGTAAAGCAATGATTCATATATAAACCTTGACTTTAATTCTCCTAGGTGATTTAAAAATGTCTTAGCACCACTCCTGTGTCGAGAGTCCAAGAATTAATATATTTAAAAATGAACAGACTACTTCTGGGTATTGTCTATCAAACTGTAGTCACATTAATCAGATTTCCAGTCACTTGTGCATTTCCTGCTTTTCAAAGTAGCACAGGTCAGTTTCTGTAAATAGAATCAGGCCAAATTAGGCAAAAGGACAAATCTCTAAATGTTGTATGGGTTAGTGAATGATTTTCAGATCTGTTACTGTAAACACAATTGTATTAATACACAGCCTGCAAATACCCTGTCTGCTCATATGACATAAATCACTTGATGTAATTAATTCCATAGAATCCCCTGGAAAACCACATATATGACAGTTAACATTCCTGTTAATACAATAAAAAAAAAAGTCATGCCCGGATTATAAAAAAGGGTATTTATTAATTAATCAGGTATAAAAATGGAAATTTAATTCCCAGGTAAGGAAAGCAAATTCAATGAGGAGTTATATTTTTATTTCAAAATGCCAGAATAAGCCATAGTTGGCCAAGATAGAATAAGCAGAGTTTAATTTAATGCTGAAAAGTAAAAAAGAACAGCACAAAATACTGTAACAAGAAAATATTCATGACAGTTTGGCTGCTTTTACTTAATGCAGCAGAAAAAAACAAAATAATAAGCAGAGGGGTCTATGCGTTTCTTTTTTGTGATATATACATTAGAGCATGAAATGTCAAGAACATGTCATTTACCACAAGCCTTCTGTCACATTCAGTTATTGCTTTAAACAAGTATGATTTTAAAGACTGGATGTGCTTATGAGTATGTACTGCTCAGGGAATTTTACCTGGTTGTGTTTACATACAGTAATTGTGGTATTAACAGTAAATATATCCAGCTGTGTGCTTTTCAAGACAAATATTTTAGCCTTCGACTGTGAAGGCCAGGGCCAAGTTAACATGCGGAGGAAGTCTATTACCGTTAATATCTAATAGTTACATTTCAAAATGTAAGTGATACCAGAGACATTGTTCCGCTAATGACAGCTAAATTAAAGGTTTTAGTTTTGTCTCTGAAAGCTCAATGTCTGCTTGTGCCTTCGAGATCAGAATGAAACAGGCTGTCCATTCTAACCTGAAGATGCATGCTTGCTGACATTACTACCTGAACACCAGAGAAACTGGCCAGGTACCGGCTGCAGATGGAACTGATCCTTGAAAGAAGGCAAAGTCAGCTCTCAGGGCAGATCCAGCAAGCATGGCTGCGCCGCCTTGTAGGATTACAGACTGGAAGTTTAAAAACTTGCCACTGATCCGGTGCTCGGCAAAAACAACAGGGTGCAGATAGTCTGAATCCTGCCTGAAAGATTCCCCGTCTCTCCCGAACCTGCTTTGCCTGAGTGTCTTTCTGAGACACAGGTTAGTAATACTAAGAGCAGTACCCAGGTCGAAAGAAAGCTCAATGACAGAGCTCCGGATCAGTGGCAGAGCACTGATTATATATCCTCCATATATATACTGCATATACTGTACAGTATATAATGGAGGAATGTGGTTGGGATAGACGGCCCAAGCAAGTCTGAACAGCCACAAGAGATGTTTAATCTCTGGTTTACCTCGGCATAACAAATAAGAGTTTACACTTTTGCAATTGACAATAGCCCAATTGAAATACATGGGCAAAAATGACAACATCTTATAAGAACATGCAAAATACTTTCATCAACCGGTACTTTTAAATATTATTATGTATATAAAATTGTCATAAATAACGCAAGCAGAACCCACTCTTCCCAGATATTGGCATACTTCACCATATCCATTTTAGCTGTGCAAAAATATACTCACATGAGCAAATACAGCAGCATATGTTTCTTGGTAGAACTTAAAACTGTTACTGTACTGGCACTTGGAAAATGATGATGGAAATAGCTTTTTAAAAAAACATTTTGTTTTTCTGCCACAATCATTTATCTTTCTTCTTCTGTAAAAAAACAGCAGTTGTAATCGGACCAACAATAGTTTTTTTGAAACACAAATGTAAGATACACAGAATTTACAGTGGCAGTGAGAAATACAAAATTGGTTTTGTGCTCAGGTGTTGCGTATACACTCATTCAAAGAAAGCAACATTCCAGTTTCAAACTCTTTCACAAGTTTTGGATTTAAAAATGGAAATGTTTGGTTTGTTAGGGTACTGAGAGATGTCAGCATTTATGTTACAGGTCCATAATTCTTGACAAAGCCTGAAGAATAAACGCTTTAAACTTTTTAACGCAATGCAGATTTCCAAGGGCATTTTTATGTTCTATGACTTTGAAAATATTTTTTTCACACAGCATAGTTGGAAAAGAACCAAACACATCATTCTCTGACAAACAATGTGCCTGAGCTTGTTGGACAAACGTCACGAAAAAACCCCAGGCCAGCAGACTAGCACCAAGAGGGCTGTCAACCACAAAATCTAACCAGTCTGTGTAATGGCCCAGTTTCCTGTCCCAACAGCAGTAGTGCTGTTCAGAGCTCAGTATGTGGATGTGGAGCTGTGCTACCTGACTGGGGTGGTGAAGGTCCCACTTTGCCCTCCAAATCTTTCTCCTCCACCTCTTGAAACATGTCCTTTGATTTGGGGGTCCTCTGAGCTGCAAAACCTGGCACCTCCTTGTCCATGATCGCCAGAAAGTCATAGAAGGGCACAGGGGGGGCCCACTTCTCATCTGCTATGACCCCTGTAGAACAGAAGACATTTCAAATACTTTTTCCTTACCCATGGTTAGCACCACAAAGGTTTTGCATATCAACACTATAATAATAACAACAATTCCTTTAATTTATATAGCACTTTTCTGGACACTCCACTCAAAGCACTTTACAGGTAATGGGGACTCCCCTCCACCACAACCAATATGTAGCCTCACCTGGATGATGCGACGACAGCCACAGTGCGCACATAGATAGCTCACCACACATCAGCTATCAGTCGGGAGGAGAACAGAGTGATGAAGTCAATTCATAGATGGGTATTATTAGGATTGGTAAAGACCAATGGGAAATTTGGCCAGGACATCGGGGTAACACTTTTACTCTTTTTGAGAGACACCCTGGGGTTTTTAAAGACCACAGAGAATCAGGACCTTGGTTTTATGTGTTATCCAAAGGAGGGCGCCTTTTTACAGTATAGTGTCCCCGTCACTATACTGGGGCATTAAGACCCACACAGACTGCAGGGTGAGCGCCCCCTGCTGGCCCCTCTAATACCTCTTCCAGCAGTAACCTTAGTTTTTCCCAGGAGGTCTCTCATTCAGGTACTGACCAGACTCACACCTGCTTAGACTTAGTGGGTTGCCTTAGCAACTTAGCCATGAGCACTGGGGTATGCTGGAGGCTGTCCAGCATGCAGCGTGCTGGGGATTGTCTGAGAGACAATTTATACACAAAATCTTCAACATCTGGGTTAAAGCAGAGCCTAACAGCAACATTGTAACATTTCACAATTGAAAGAAAACAGAAAATGGCTGAAATTCTAAGGTGTTTAAGGCCAATGAGTGCTTTGAGAAGCCACCTTTAAAAGCACTATATAAAATAAAGTTTATTATTATTATTATTATTATTATTAATGAAACGGTAGATAGAAGAACATATCCAAATAAGGTTCAGTACACAAATATACTTCTGCTTTTTACATCTGACCTCTGTGGACTACACTTTTGGGTAGTATTAGCCACACTCCTAAATGTCAAATGAGAATCGTCAAACCACGAATTTCTCAAGCAGTTCTTGCTTGTGCAGCCTTGAAATCTGCACATCTGCACATACCACAGTCACATACAGAATCTAAGTACCTGTGGGTCGTCCATATCATCAGATATTCAAAACATGTACAAAGTATCACAAAAAAGAAAAACACATTCATTCCTGAACTAACATTCATAGAGACAACCAGACTTCTCCAAGGTGAATGAGAATCCTTAAGTAAGATAAAAGAAGCAACTTTGATAATATATGGCGTGCTGAAAGACTTCCATTTACTGAAGTTAAAAAGGAAACAGTCTTCCAAAAAATCCCCAAATCAATAGCAGGCAGCACATCTCTGACATTTCAGCTCAAGGAAACTGAAACAAGCCCAGTGAATCCAGAGCATGCTGTAAATGCGATAAGAAAATTACAAATGAGAAGAGCCAGGGTATCACATCCAGACAGACTGTTCCAGACATCTACTGCCCTTTGTGTGAAAGGACCTGTTCTGCATTTTAAATGCACTTCCTCATACATTTCTCTGGTTTATGTTTCATTTTTCATTTGATCAAGCCTATAGGGTAGTCTTTGAGGATTCTTAATACTTTATTAAGTCCCTTGTCTTAAAGATTACAAAGGTTCAGAAGTAGCTACTTCAAACAAATGTCCTTTTCTTTGTATTTCTGATAACATCTTGTTACACTCTGCTCTTGTCTATATTAACTGCCATCTGCCATGTGTTTGCCTAATTCCATAACTCATAATTACACACTGTTTTTCTAGGGTTTAATTACAAGATTTAAATTGAGACAAAAAATTCATGGACCACAGAGAACAGATGACAGGTGATTTAAAACTTTTTCTCCATTAGATCCCATACACAACAATCATCGTTATGACCTTATCCAGAGTGGAGAGAAAACCTGCAGATTTCAGAAATGTACAGTGATGTTTTTTAGTAGTATACGAGAAAATATTTGAAGCTGGAATGAAACGAACAAAATCTGCAGTCACCATATTGTCAATTTCTCCTTTTGCAAAAAACAGAGATTGAGGTATGCTATTAAATAACGATGGGGTTAAGCTGAGAAGTTATTAACAACAAAGTTCTATATAAAATATACATATATAGTCATACACTTTGTAATAAACATAGTATTTTGTCAACAGTGTTAAAAGTGGCTATACTTTTTCAGAGGCTGAGAATTTCCTGTGCTTCAGAATCCAAGTAGTGGAAGCTGCTATCAAAGCACTAATAATAGTTAACAGGGTAAAGGCATTGGCACATACAAGGAGGCAATAGGTTGCTTCCGTGTTCTGTACTGGTTCCAGAGGTAATCATGGGAACTTGCTTACAAAAGTTCCTCACATCTGGACCCACAGTTTGCCAAAAACAAAACTGGAGTCACAGACAGATTTAGTACTGGTAATTTAAAAAATCAGCCAATGCAGCTCCATTTCAAAATAACAAAGATGGGAGACCTAGAACAAATGTGATTCTGTAGAAAATAGTGTCTTAACTGGATAAAAGTACTTGTTTTGTCCTGAAAAGAAAAGTTTTTTGAGTGAATAATGAATCATGTTCTCACAAGCAACACAACAGTATTACTCAGAGACGGCTTTACTTTCATTCATTCCAAAGAGGGAGAAAAAAATGTATTTAACCTTCTTTTTAAGAGGAATTGAGAATCACGACCAGAGTAAAAAGCAGCTAAGCCAATATGAAAAAGACAATTGAAAAAGGGCTGAGATTGAATGTGTACTATCAGCAGAACAAAATGGATACTGAAGTAGATTAAGAAGATGAAACAGGCTAATGACTAGAGAATATGCTGGAAGAAATAAAAAAGTGACTCCATCATCCATTTCCAGATAAACGTTGCGTCAGAAAAACAAAACTGGAAAACCCCTGGGGCCCCAAAGAATGGCAGGGAGAACTGGCATTGAGTTCTTTTCTTGTTTAGAACACAATGAGGGCTGCCATTTGTATAGGAAGCACATGGCAGACACATCCTCCCTTTAAAGGGAAGGTTCAAATCAGCTAGGGCTGGGAAACATTTTTGCATAAATACTCAGAAAAAATATGTGGGTCTTTGAGAAACTGATACAATCAAGTACTTTAAGACAAAACCAAGGAAGAGACTTGGCATTAAACTTATTAAATGTGTATACTGTAATGTTTCATAGCCGTTCAGGGACGCCAAATATGTAATCATAGTGGTTCTCTGAAGGCACCAGTTCTGTAGGGTTTGGGCATTTACTGAGACAATTATTAATTGTAGCAGTAAATCACAAAGTTGATTCTTTTGATGGCTTTAGAATCCAACCATGCGACATAACTCAAACAACGCACACACACAGGTACTAATACACGAGGATACATTTATTAATACATAGAATATGCATATAAACCTAACAGATCTTATCGAGAGGGTTATCAGAATACAAAAGATATATATTCAATAAGTTACGAAGAGTTACATATATCAAGAGGACATACGTTCAGTATATCATTCATTTAGACCGTTTCATAAATGAACTTGGTTATAACTTCTACATTAGATACTCAAAACAAGTACATAACTCTTAGGAATTAAATTGATATCAACTGGTTGGGATAGCAATTTAATTCTCGAGCTGTAATGCATTGAAGTTGAATACTCATCCAATCTCTGGGGATTCAGATCTCCTGCGGGCACAAAGAAACAGTTGCAGGCTGTTGCTGTCCAATCCGCGCTCTCTGGCTGTGTGCCAGGCTGTGCTGTGCGGCTTGCGACGGTGCGCTGCAGATGCTCACTGACCGGCTAGTTAGTGTTGGCTTTAACTAGCAAAGTTTGCGCACAGGAGAAAAGATGACTGTGGGTCCCAGCAAGTCAGGAAGAGGACCGGTTCGTTCCTGATGAAGAGCTAGTTCTGAATAGTGATTCAGCTGTCCACAGTTCTGACCTGTTCACGAGGCCTGCTGCTGGTTACTCTCTGGCAACCTCCACTCTAGACTCTTAGAACAAAGGAAAGTTCTGGCACTCGGACACACTGGCCGTTCCGTGGTTGTCCGGGCTGAGTCTCAGGATGGTCAGGAGGCGCGCTGCGAGAATGTCCTGCCCTTGGGAGCCTTCTGCTCCTGGGCCGTCCTGCCCTGGAATTCTCCTTTGAATTCCCTTTAGAACAGTCCACAGAATCCTCCACTGAATCTTACTGAATCTCTTACTGAATCTTACAGGCTCTCTGTGTTGCCTGTTTTTACCTGGAGGAACTTCAGCTCATTCATTGGCTGAAAGTTCCATGGGCATCAGAGTCCCACGTGGGTTACTCGGCCCTACCAGTCCCTGATTGGTTGATCAAGGTGAGATATGAGTCACTTACTCTTGACACTTAGGAATGCAGTCCAGATGTCCATTCGGCACTCCCTAGACAGATAGGCGCCAATGGATGACCATTGATCATGATAGCCAGGCTTAGCTAAGTGCATCCCCCTTTGGGAGCTGTCCCTTATCAAAAGAAAACATCTTTAAATCAGCCTGCATGAATAGCTTCTCTGTGGCTGCACCACAGAGATGAACAGAGAAATGGGGCCTTATTTGGGAAAGCTCAGAAACACTTAATTCTTTCTTATTAATAAGCATTGCCGCTACAATACTGTGATGTAAAACAAAATACAAAATGTGAAACTGCATTAAAACTAGAAGCAGGCAAATGGACTGAACAGAAGATCAGTCCGTTCATACTGGTGCAGACCTCAAATTCAGTGAAGAACGAGAAAATTAAGGTTGAAGGAAGAATGTAAAGTTGTAAAGAATCTAACATAACGCCAGGAAACACAGCCATGGGAAAATTGATTTTAAAACACAAAAAGATCTTTTTAATTATTTCCTGTCATGTTTTAATGACAAAAACATTTAAAAAGAACTCTACAGGCAGACCCCCTTTTCCACTGTAGGTAGATTAGATGGGCAGTTTGCCTACAGCAAAACAGCTGGGGTTCATTAAAGGAAAACAAAACCTTGAATTTAATTACATCAAGGAAATGAGAAACAGCATTTGACACTATTTGGTACAAAACCAACCAGGTAAGAAGAGCTCTTTTATGAACCAGGCATTAATAATGGTAAAAAAAATAATTAAGTATATCATGATTGCATATATGTTTTTCTTCACAAATTTCTAAATGCACTTGGTTGAACACTGTGCAGCTGATAAACCAAAAACAATTTCACCAGGTTCCAACCACCAAATCATTAGTTTAATTAAGAGTTCGTTAAGCCTGCCACTCCTGAGAACAGGAGCAGTGGACTTTTTTCAGGGAACCCCAGGAGCTGGGCGAACATCACAGTAAGTGGGGAAAGAGGTACGCGCGCTGACTGGAGAGGCTGCTGGGATGCTGTCGAGCAGCGCTCTTCCAGTCTGTGGTCATGCAGGAGGGGGTCAAAGCCGGAAAAGTCAAGCAAAACACTGTCCAAAGCACCAAGGGGAATTCAAGAGATTATACGGGGTACGCCAGGCGTAAGTTAGGGCCAGAGCCCTAACAGATCTCCACAGCACAGCGCAGACATTGAGACAGAAACAGGCAGGGTCCAAACCAAGGAAACATCGAGGAAGTCTCCGAGACTGGCAGGATCTGGGATGAGGTCTAGACAGGACAGTGTCCAATCAAAGCCCAGGTCATGGAATATGGGAACTAGAGAGCAAAGAGGACAGACTCTCAAGGAGACTCGCTACATGCGACTCTGTGCCAGAGCTCTGAGCGCAGTATGACCTGACCTTAAGTGGCCTGCCCACCTGACAGTGAAGTGAAGGAAACAGATGCACAGGTGACCTGGCTTTCTGGCGTCGGTGGCTATCGACACTGAAAGGAGAGTGGAGGTGTGGCCAGTTACGATGGTAACCTGTGTCCACTCCACAGTGATGGACGTAAGAGATTTCAATTAAGAAACTTAAAGAAACAATTAGAAAAAAATGCTAGAATGTTCTACAACACTGTCTTTTTTTAAGGCTTCCAGCCAGAAAGCATATAGAGACTGTTAAGAGTTTTTTCCATCTGTTACGACATAGCAAGCAGGTGGAGAAAGCCGCATCTTGCTGACAGGCAACAGAATCCAAAAGTTTTATTTGACTGAAGGCTCAGAAAAAGACAGTGAGACGGAGACAGCTGGAGACAGCCAAAGCAGATCGAATTGTGAAGGCAGGCGGAGATTGGATGGACTGATCTGAGACTGTAGGCGAGGGCAGCTATCAGGGCTGATCAGGACAGAGAGGCTGGACCGCTGCGCAGGGTTGTAAGGTGGTGAGGTTCATTGCTACTGGTCCAGTGCTTGGCTGGACTGACAGGGTGCTGACAGACAGAGTAGGTTAATGACAGAGAAATACTCTGGCTGCCTTCAGAGAACTGGGCTTATTGTGCTGTGAGCACTACCAAGGTTAAAAGGTAACTCAATGACAGAGCACCAGATCAATGGTAGAGTACGGTTTAATTTTTCTGGGCTGATGGAATAAGCGCCCATTATTTGGAGGCTGCACAGCCCTGGAAGGCGTTTGACCCCTCTTGCGAATATGTCCAGTTTCCGTGGAGACTGAGGGCTGTGAGCTCTGACTGGCCCAGGTGTAACACTTTCAGAATGTATGCAGTCAATCATTAAACTCATTAAAGTCATTAAACTCCAGTGGAGGCAGCTCTCATCCTAGGGACACCACAATTCACTTGTGAAAACAGGTGCACTTGTTTATCAAATAAAGCAAAATACGTATCAAAACAGTGAAACCTTAACATGTTTTTGCCTGAAAGCATGTCTTCACCCTCACAATATAATTCAAACAAGTAAAAATGACTTCCCTGCACAAACCAAGATGCTTGTTTGACCTACAACTTCTACTTCCTTACCACCTTTGATTGAAATTATGCAGATGATAAGATCCAAACTCTGCAGACATCATCCTTTGGAACAAACGGATTCAGATTTTTAAAATTAATTTTTTGAATCAACCAAGATGGCTACCTCAATGTTTTTCTTAAATTCCAAAGGGTATCCTCTGAAAAACATGTTATCATAGTCTTGGAAGACATCAAATGTTGACAAAGTACATTAAACTTTGTCTTACATAAACCAATAGCTCACCTACTTTTTCTTCTGTGATTGAAATTTCAAAAACTCCATTCTTGTGTAAAATAAGATGGCTAAATTAGCAAACTTTCCAGAACACTTATTTTTACAATATTCACTGACAACGGTACAGAGTACGAATCTGTGTAACTGTAACTGTTTTAGTTATCATTACTGAACTTAAAATGTGTCTCTTAACTAACCAATTCTATGCTCAACTGAAATTGACACAAAATGCTATTATGAGTAATATGCATTTATTTATAATCTGATATCATTATTTATAATCTCTGATTGTTCTTTATATTCTAACTATATATTCGAACTATACACCCAGGTTTAAAACTGTAAAACATAAGTGCTTGTGTTCCCTCTTGTGGCACAAGGGTGATACTACATACAGAAATTTTGTACTGTACTTGGATGCCAACACAGATGTTTGGCTGACATATAATGATAAACATGCAGTATTATGGACAAATTGAACATTAAAATTTAGTTTTGCACTACAGCAAAAACATGCAGATGATTAACACTACATGCACCTTACTTGTTTATAAGACATAATCGGTGTTTGCACAATAAATACTGTAATATATTCAAATAAATTCTATTTGAAATAAATTCAAATAGAACAGGACTAGTTGAGGAAATGAATCATGACAATGTCCCCTCAAATAAATTAAAATAAACAATTGTAAGACAACTTTAATTCGACTATATCTTGAAGTTCCCTCTCAATACATCAAAGTTAACATGAAAGTTTGAAAGAGGAACTCTTGTTTGGTTTGGCTCTGCACTACACATCACAATCACAATCTGAGCTTGATTTAAGATAAAGATAAAGATAAAAAAAGTCCATTTATAGCTGCAGAAACTGTTTAAGAGGTTTCTCCATTACAGTGAGTGTGACTGGCGAACCCATGCACCATAAAATTGGTGCAACTGACGTGTGCTTTAACTCTTGTAAAAAAAACACAGCAAGGCTCATCTTCAGAGCAAAACCCACATACCCCAGAGAAAGGAAGCTATCTTTGACTGGCATCTGACGAGTCCTTTCCATCCCCTAATCTTGTCATGAGAATCTACAGCTGTGAGGCCTGACACTACTGTACAAATCTCACAGTTTCCGGGAACGAGCAGTGCAGTAGCTGCTTAGATGTTCGTTCGGTTTCCTTGTCGGCCAAGCAGAATACACATACACCTCCACAAAGTCAACAGTAGGGTGGTTGGCATTAGCCTGCTGACTCAACAGTCCTTTTAAGTTCTGCTCACTCAAGGTCTGAAGGATGAACATGGGGGTGTATCTTGCAGAAATGGTCTTTTAAGTACAAATGTCATTAACCGCTAAAATAACAGGGGTGAACTTTATTTCACATTATCACTTCTGATCCCACCCGCAGCCTCCGGAGTCACTGAGTCTGTGCAAAGTGACTCAGTTTCAGATCATCTGGTCTTTTCTGCTCAAAAAAAGCACAGGAGCTAACTTCTGCAGGTTCAAGTTCTGGGTGTGATCGTCTTCACCTCTCCTTGCTTTACACATCTCAAGCCTGAAAAAAGACTGTCATAAACGTACTGAAAAGGTTTCCCAGGAAAATTCTAAACTACGAACTAAAATGTCATAATCCACTTTTTTCTAAATACTGGCTCTGAAACATGGAAGAATTAATACTGATGTTGATGTTTTTCCTGGAAAGCTGATATGAAAAAATACAATTTTACAAGACTGAAAAAGAGAGACACAAACCGCCTGAAGAAAAAGAATGGCTTATTCAGCTAAATCAATTCCATTGCATTAAAGTCCACATTAACAACTAAAACCTGGTTTTATCTATCCCTCAAAAACAATTAGGAAAATAGTGGCACTTAAGAACAGGAGACGACTTCCTATTGTGGGATAATTATTCTGAAACCAAGCTAGG
Organism: Atractosteus spatula; assembly: GCF_055471065.1. NCBI lineage: Eukaryota > Metazoa > Chordata > Actinopteri > Semionotiformes > Lepisosteidae > Atractosteus > Atractosteus spatula. Next base: position 13,919,659 of record NC_142714.1, read on the forward strand.
GAAAATGAAGAGATCTGATGACTTCTAAGTAATTAGATGTGCCACATCACATTTGCTTTTTAAAAATGATATATGCTTTCCTTGTTTAGTAAAAACCTGGCTTTCAAATTCTGTAAATGAGATATTTAATATAATAAATTTAAGGTGGAGAATATACATCACATCTTAGAAGTTTCAGACGTTTTGCTGTCGCTGAACTGACTATAACAGCTACCATATATTTGGGAAAAGGAACACATTAGGAGTCTGCAGAGAACTGGTGTCCATATGTTCACACTATCCAGCTCAACGTGATCAACTGTGTGGGTTCTTTAATGGGCTCTTTTGTCCTCATGATTGCCTTTTGTAGAAAAGTCAATAGAAAAAAATAGATGGGGCTACAAAAACAGATTATTCTGAATTCTTTAAAGATTTTACAAAATGTTACTAATGTCAAAATAAAAGATAATAAAAAAATGTCATCACCTTTGAAAAGATTACTGTGAATGCCGTTCCGTAGTTACAGGAGCTAAATAAATTAGCTACACTGCTTTAGAATATTGATTGAAGAGGTCCTACTCCCTGTTAGACTGAATAATGCATGGAAATGGTTATTAATGGTGTTGAGTGACCTGTAATGTTTATTCCATGTAAGGGTCAAGGGTTAAAGCATGCTCTCATTGCATTTGAGAAATCTGTATCAATATTTATCACTTAGAGTAATTAAAACAGTACAGTAATTTAGTAAAAAAAAAACAAATGCAACCTAATTAGAAAAAACCTAATGCATGTCTTACATTTTAGAAAGCTTTTTACAACAGAGCTGTTATACTTCCAAAATGCATTAAGTCTGAGGGGAATCTTTAACATCTCATTTTCAGAAATAAGCACAGCACACTAGGGACAGAGATGAAGCCACTTTTGTATAAAATTCCTGTAATTGTTAGTACAGTTTACAGTAAAGGATTAGAGCAAACTGCACAAAGTCCCTGTTTAGGAGTGTCTGATATGGAAATGATTAAAGTTGTCTCATTTCTTTTATAGACAGGATTATAAACAGGAAGGGTAGCCAGTGTCTATTCTAACAATACTCAGCAATTAAAATACAGATATTTTCTGATTCCTGTGCAAATGCTGGAGCTCTGTTTGGACTGGTAAATTTCAGTTACAGGAACATCACATATTTTATCTCAAACAGCATTGATCCAACCGTAAAACACATTTCTCAGCAATACAAAATACATCATTACATACCACTTGTTATGTCTGTGGTTTACAAGGAACAAATATATATATATAGTTTACATGTTTACTTTCTTTCTGGTCAGAAAAAAACACGTAAATCGCCTAAATGTAATTTTTCTCAAGGTCAACTATAATGTAATAAAAAAAACAAGCACATTTTCCTTAGTTGTGATGAACCTGTGGAATACTTTTGTAATGCTCATAACTTTTTGTTTATTATCATGCTCATAATAATTCTATTCCATTACATTTCAAGGCCTTATTCAGAATGCTTTCATTTGTTCATGTGCATGTCTAACTTTTATCAGGAATCCTGATGTTGGTGTTTACTACACCTTTGCTTATGATTAGTTAACTGTCATTTAATATAATGCTGATAATGATTAACTGTTAAAAAGAATTACAAAGATGAATATAGACTACCTTATTTTTATTCTGGCAGAGATTCTTTATGTACAGTACGATTAATGGAAACTCATTATGGTGTAAGAATTGGTGTGAATTTGTAACTCTGGAATGAACATCCCTTTCATTATTACTTTAAATGGGTAATTAATTCAGTAGATTACAGATTCCTAGTCCTGATCCTTGATGGCCACTGTATCAGGAGCCTTTAATTCCAACTCAGCTCTTAACTGCCCAGTTATACTAATAGCTTAATTTGAGCACTTTCATACCTCTTCTCCATTTTCAAAGTGCTGGTAATAAAGATATATACCTAAAAACATGCTAAACCCAAGCCTTAATTCAGTGTACAGACTTATACAAAAGTTAAAAAGAGGTAAGTATAGTGATGCACAGTGAAGGCTTAGTAAGACATCCAGAGGTCTAATAAGGTACAATTTGGAAACCTTGGGAAACTATGACAAAGCAAAGTACAGGCACTTGTACAAGCCTGGCAAATCCAAGGGGAAATTTAAAAAAGATTATAAGCTTACATGTACTGTGGGATACTTTGATGAAGGGAAAGCACACAGATGTTTATAATGACAGCAGCATTCTGAACATTGCTCTCCTCTGTGTTTTGGTGGAAATTGCAGAGTAGACATGGATTGCTGCTTGTTAGTAGGCTTGATTATTCTCCCTGGACTTGTTTGCTGGGATTCGAATATTGTTCCCTCGGAGGGAAGAGAGGAGAAAAGGAGCCCAGAAGGGAATGAGAAGGACTGGGGTTGGGGGTCTGTGGACAGTATGATGAGACAGAATGGGTCCAAATTGTCCACCTTTCATTAACATGGTGAGTGATTTAATTGGAAGGCTCAACATACTGGACCAGTGCTGTTGACTTGTCTGCAAATGATTAAAAGGCATCTTGCATGTTGGGCTAAGAGAGAGATTCAGTGTAAACTACTGCTTCTGGGGCAAGTGCTTAAACTGAAACATTTTTAAAGCCAAAGTAGTTGCTTGTTTTTCACAAGAAACAGTGTAATCAGTGTAGAAATCTTTAGATGTGCTCATCCAATACCAATTGTGTTCTCACCTCCACCTACCTACATATAAAAATCACACTTCGTTTTCACATCTCCTCCTCCGTTTCATCTTCACTCGTGCAGCTGCTTCTTGGGTCATCCCCTAATGGGGGGGGGGGTTGTTTCTCAGGAAATTGCTTTCTGTTCACTGCCACAGCAGATAAACAAAGCAGGGGAGGACTGCACACTGTCACGAGCTGACCAGGCCTGTCTCATCCAGGCCCTGCAGCACACCAAGCTGTTAAACTGGCTTCTTCTAAATCCTTGGATTAATTAGTTACGGAAACACCAAATGAGTTAGATGGACTGAATGCCCCCCTCTAGTCTACAGCTGTTCTTGTTCTCATGTAGATTAATACAAGAATAATACAATTCTGTGATCAGGGTATCTGTGATCGCCATAGCTCTTGAATCAACGGACTCCAACACTGCCAAATGGCAAAGAGATGTATCTCACATGGCCAATAAGATCATGTGAACTGTTTAAAGTTCACTTTCTCCATTATTTTTGGGTTACCAAAGCTAGACAATCTCTACATTTTTTTTTTTACAAATTTATAAAAGGTTTATTTAATTCACTTCAAGTTCTTTTGTCTCATCATCCACTCAATCTAATCCTGATCATGACTGAAATCGCCCACGTAAGCACTTTGGGATCCAGGTACAAGTTATTGTACCAACTTCCAGAGATAAGTAAACTTGTTTCTGTGGCCAGAGGTAAGTCTGTAAATTAAAGCTTTCTACTTCTCCGCAAATAAACCTCATGTTTTGTTATCGTTCCATTTTACATACAACCAATTTCTTTAACTCCTAGCTACATTTGATATATTTTTAATAAAACAGAGGATTGTAAAATAAAATTACAATTCCATAACACAAACAGGGTCAATTTAGTGTAATTTAATGTGCACTTAATAATTAAATAGCTGCAAGCTTTTGAAGAAAATAAAATACAGTAGGATCTCTACATCTACAAATTTAACATTCACCAATTCGCTTATTTGCAATTTGGTCAGATCGACAGGGTCTTTGGATGAAAGAAGAGCATGAAACCGGGCTGAAGGTTGTTAACTGTCAACTTTCAAATTACAGGTAGCTACAGTATGCAACAGACTAACACAGAGAAACACATCTAGTTTGTGAGTGAGGCTCTGCCTCTGCCTGCCCAAGTACCCACTACCCAGGTATTCATGTTCTTTATTTTAACTATACGTTTGTGATGACTATTATAGTTGTTTCTTTTAGTTGATCAATGTTATTTAAATTAAAGTACTAATGCACTGGCTTTAAGTTATCATAAAAAGAAGGGTTACTTATGACTATATACATACTGTTTATACATATCCATATACAGGGGTTGGCAACCTACAGTACAGAATGTGTGCCATTATTGAATGTCACAGAGGTGGAACATGCAATAAAAGACTAATAAGCCAAGAAGCAATTAAGTAAAAAAAAAACCAATAAAAACCATGCTTGACTGGTGTATCTTTGGCCTTATGTCTGTTGATATGAGTCTGAAAATTTGCACATTAACCCCATTTTAAGCATTTTGTATTGTTATTTGAAGATGATTGTGGGTCAAGATGCTTCTTGAGTCAAATGCAGAGTTAGTAGGGTGAGGATAGTGGAGGAAGCTCTGTGCCCAGTTAAACTGCAAATTGTGAAGGGAAAAATAAATTTGTGCATGGGCTTGGTTATCGATAATGTCCAAAAGAAAAATGTATTAATCAATATTTAGCCCCAGTCTTCTTATTCCATGCCTTATTAATACACATCTAGACAATTAACATTTCATTGATACCTTAACCCTTGGATGCAGTTTAAAACAACATGACTAGCTAACCCCCAGCAACAATCACGATGCAAGAACAGCAGTAGCTATATCCTGTGTAGCCAAGGGAAACACTAATATTATTATCAAACTCAAACAGAAAACAAGAAATATTACAATTAAGATAGGGCCTCTTCTTTCTTCTACATCTGTACTCTTTCTTTGCTATCCAAATAGATCATTTCTATAGACAGCATATACACAAATTAATCAGTTCTGAAACCAAAGACATACAGGCGCTTCATGCTTATTGTCTGTAACTTGAGAATTAATATTTTACTTGAGAATTTAATTTGATCAAATGCCCTCTAAAATCTAAATATACTACCCCTGTCTTGAGTGACTGCTGGAAAACTTAATGGTCTTTGAATAATATCTAATTTCCTTAAGTACAATTAATAGAATATCATCAGGCCCAGGTTTAAGTGCTTCTAGCACCTGTAACACTTTTGCCTCTTAGATGGTAATGATATTTAATATAAAACTTTGTGTTTATTCAACCTGTGGCACATTATTGATTTCATTTGTAGTGAACACCTCAGTGGAGTACACATGTATTACATCAACCAGTTATTTTCCATTGTCTAAAAGTTAGACTAGGAGATTTTACTTAATCCTTTATGGTTATTTTGTTGTTGTAATAAAATGTTATTATTTTATGTATTATTATTTTAGTGCATACAATTTCTAGATTGCAGTATTTCTATCTTTAACTTGGCCTTTCTGATACCCTTTTTTACTAAGGTTTAATGTTCATTAAACTCCTTTTCAATAAATGAGTGCTGTTCCTTTTTAGTCCTTTTATAAAACATTTTCGTTTTCTTTTTTATATCTTTCTTATTCAGTTTATTATACCTTCTGGGCCAGTCAATGAAACAGCACTGCTTTATCTCTACAGCTGCTAAAATGAAATCACACTGTCCCTCTAAAACCATCTTCTTATCAGCTCTGTGACATTTTAGCCTGCAATTTAACCCCTAATGGTAGTCAAAATCATCTTGCTTTTACACAAAAGACCCTACAGCTTTAAAATGAAAACATGCAACTTTAGTTTTATACTCTTTGAAAAAGCTAAATCGTGAATAAATCTACAGGTTGCCTGCATGGCAAGCAATTACCTATCCAGATATCTTTTTATATCTGGCTAGTACTTGTATCTTTCACGCTTTAAGTACTCTTGATATATTCAAAATGTACTGATTAGATCATTAATATTTGGCGTATTGACAAATATTTACTTAACCTTGCTTTTGAAGAGATAAGAAAGACACCTGGGAAGTGAGATGATAATATAATTTCTTGTTTTTGTATTTTTGCAAACTATGCAGTCTAGCGGCTTGAAGTTAGCTTTGTGCGCAAATATATAAAGATGCTGCCTGTCCTTGGTCAGTATTTGGTAAGCTGGCTGTACGCCCAGAACATGAAAAGAACTAACTGTTGTCTAGTCTGCAACTTAAATATAATTAATTGGCATGTGTTGCTTTCTTATCATTTGTTTAGAACGTGTCATAGTAACTAGTGTTTTAAGGTATAAAGGACCATCTTCAGCTACTTATTTTTAAGTCTGGTGGTTGCAAGCCGGACTTCCATATTCATATGAAATAAAGAGACTTCTGCTTCACAGACACCTGAACTTTGTCATTTGTATGACACAACACTTTCAGGCTTCCATAAAGCTTTCCAGAAGTACTCTGGGATGTTCTTGAAAGTATCCTGCAATACTTTCCAAAATTCACCCAAGTTGTTTTAAATTTCATATTTAACTTTCACAGCATGGGTGGCTTTGAAGATGTGCTTCAAATTTCTTGAAGGCCATGAAATCCCTCTAGATTTTCCAACAGCCTCTTGACATTCTTTCCATCAGCATCCTGGGACTGCTGGCATGTCATTCCTTGTCCTATCAGATGCAATCCTGAGAGAATGGTTAGAAGATATTTGTCAGAAGTTTGGCTACTTTAAATTCTGGACCCCAACACTCTTCCCTGCCTGAGATTTGCTGCTTGCTTTGCTGTAGCTGTAATACCCTGACTGTTATACAACTTGCAAGTTTACCTTTGAACAATCAGCCATTGATAAATGCCAAAGGCTCAAATTAGAACTTGTTTGTTAAGATCAGTGGTTTCTAGTATGGTATCATACCTGTTCCCTTTTTCAGTCATTTTTGTGTTGCTGGCAAATTTCATCAAAGGCTCCAAGCAGCTACTGTACATGTCCACTGAGCCCCTTCTAAGTGGTAATTTGTGTCTTCACAAACAGTAAAATATGCTAACACTTGTACTTGCAGCAAAGTCATTTACAAGATTTACTGGATCTTCATTTATCACGAAGAGGACAGTGGTTTTTAATTATTTTTGTATAGTTTACTTCTATTTTTTTTGCAAATTACACTGTGAGCCAAGCCAGGTTGCTGGCTATAGATTGATGTAGGCTTTTATAGCTTAAAACTTTGATTTAAACTATTTCTAGATGTTTTCATGTGTTATTTTCTTTTGAAGAGCCATCATATTCACCACAAGTTTCAAACTCTAACCTTGCAACCAGGACATCATCCTAGGACTAGGATTTATGGAATCACAGCTCACCTACAGTTGATATACAGATCCAGCCATTCAGAAAGCACAGTGGATTTCGCCGTAGTTTGTAGTTCAGTGGCTGCGGGACACTGCAGCTTTTTTAAAATACTCGGTTGTGGGGCTGCACTACTTTGTAAAACTGCCAGGAGGAGCAGTGGAAGTGTAACGTGGCATGTGGAGCATTTGGGCTGTCCCCAGAAAACGCCCGTTTCGAATCTCAGGTAATTTCTGAGGGACAATCTTTTTCCAAATATAGAATTAAAGTTATATACTGTTTAGACTTTTATTAATTTTAAACTGTGTATTACAGCATGTTAAATATTGAACTAATTAAAAAGTAGGTAGATTTCATTAAAGCAAGATTGCTCAGTTGGATTTATAAAAAAGTTTATTATTATACTGTAGCTTGTGAATGTCATGTGCCTCTTTCAGGTTTACATCCATATATATATCCATATTTGGTGCATAAAATATCCATATATTTTATGCACCAAAGTCTAACTTGGTAACTTACAGTGGGTTATGGTTTTAACGTGCTTGTTCTAACATTATAAAGTTTATGTAATGTACTTCACAAAAAGCTATAAAGTTTGATCCTTTTCTAAGAATACAGTACATATTAAGAACACCTCTTGCTGTTATTGTAAAAAGTTATGTAATTTTTTGCAAAGTTATTGACATCTGGAATATCATGTCTCAAAAATAGGTGTTTAATTAAGAAAGTGAAGGTTATGAAAATCGTAGAAAACAAATCACTCTGAAAAAGATACAAGAACTTTAAATTATTATTTACTATTATTATTATTTTGTGATATATAAAAAACTTAAAAATTATTGTTAATATAGTGTACATAATATTTACTATTTTATTTTTTAAAACGAGTCTTTGTTAGAAGAAAAACTTGTGCCCTAAGCTGGAATGGAACTCAGATCTCCTAGATGGAGACCTATCCACCAAACCCACTGCACCAAGGGGCGGCTTGGAAACGAAAAACTTAAAATGTTTTGAAAGAAAAAATAAAACATGTACACAAAGAAAGTAGACTATGGTAATACTACCAGCTATATAAATATATTATATTTAGTCCCTTAAATTAATATCGTTATTAATTTCTTTAGTTCCGTGATTCCATATTATATTCCCTATTAAGTGGATTCTAAAATGTATACGTTTTTTTACTGAAATAACAAAAGCAAGTATTCATAGAAAAGGTTAAAACATTATAGCTTTTTACAAACTATATAAACTCAATATAGTCAGAACGAGCTCATCAAAAATGTTCCAAAATAACCACAGTAAGTGACTGACTTTGATGCATAAAATGTTTATGGAGAAAGTGGAATACTGTTGTGTACTTTTTATTTAAGCTATCAGTTCCAGCCATATACAGTATGTATAATATATTTATATTCCTAAATTAATACTGTGTATAATGATATGATGTTCAGAGACTTTATGCTCCTGTTATTTTTATGCTCAGGTACTAAAATTTCCCTTTAATTACAAAATTTCATATTAATATTCCATATTGATGTGATTTAAACATGCACAGTAGAGACATTAAACAAAGCAATTGTTTCACTAACAAATAATACACCACAAGTGCCACCTGTGAATCATCTTTGGCCAGTTTATCACGTACTGTGGCCACCTGTAGCTCAAAATCCGCGGTATGGGGTTTTACCACGCATTTTGAATGACTACATCTGTAATTCTTAAATGTCTTATATGTCTTATACCACTTAAATGTGTTAGAAATGTTTTGCTTCAGTGTAAAAAGAGTAAAAACCTGGAAAAAGAGTAAACATGCACGAGATTTAAGAACGAGGTTCTGAAGCAGAAAGAGTTTTCTTCTTCATGATCCTAAATTGTCTTAAAGAGCTACAGAAATTAGAATTTATCAAGCCAATCTTGGCATGAAGCAGACAAACTGTTGAATGAGAAGAGTAAACAACTTCTGCAATCCTTGCCAACAGAACAATATGCCCAAATTACACAAATGCACACACTTGGCTTCTCTTCTGCTTTCTTAAAACCAAGACTGATATGATCTTCTAAGTTTTTCAAATAACATAATAATTTCCACAACGTGACATTATCCATGTAGAACATGTGTAAATTTGTAAACACATTACATGTTTGTTTTGTCAGAGGAACTGCAGATTTCACTTACAGCTTTGTAAGATTGTATTCATCTTGTATTCAGACCATGCAAATTCAATTGCTTGAATTTCAAATTTGTAGAGAAAAAAGGAAGGTGACAGGAAAAAAGGACTCATCACCATGTTTAATATTCTACATGTAAGCAGTTCCTAGTCTTCAATACTTTTATTAATGAGTAACATGCAGCAACATATAATTTCTTCAATTTTACTTCAAAATAAAAACCAAAGAAAGTAGGGTTGAAGAGCTTAACAAAATAAACAATGATTAACACCCTGTGGTTATGCTGATTATATCAAAGAAACAGTGAATATCAATATTGTCAATGTTCGTGCAGTTACAGGTGATCAATAAGATCAAAATATAAGAGGTGCCTCAAGCGATGGGGCCTGTGTTGGTGAACTTCTATCGCTGCACCAACGAGAGCATCCTCACCAACGGGATAACCGTGTGGTACGGCAACACCTCTTCTCGAGAAAGAAAGGCACTGCAGAGAATGGTCAATATGGCCCAGAAGATCATCGGCTGCGGTCTCACCGAGATTAAACAGCTCTATGAGGACCGCTGCCGTGGTAGAATTCTGGCCATCACAGAGGACAGTCACCACCCCGGGCATGAGCTCTTCACCCCACTGCCCTCAGGCAAGAGATATAAGAGCATACGGACACTTACCACTAGATTCTTCAATAGCTTCTATCCACAAGCAGTGAGATTGGCGAACACATTTAGCCATCCCCCTCGGACCACACCTACACCATCACCATCTACCTCGTTATGATTTCTTATTTATTGCACATCTCCAGTCATTGTTTACACGTCTGTATTGTTTACATTCAAACTGTCTACATGTTTACTTGTACATTGTCTACTGTTTGTTTGTATATTGTCTTGATGCACTGTTTGCACTTTGTGTTTTTACACTTGTTTTACAATCGAGAGACTTTCTGTAAGTAAGAATTCCATTGTACCAGTACATGTACCGGTTACATATGGTAATAAAGTTCAAGTTCAAGAAAACATTTCAGAAGACCCAGCGATATATGTTTAAACTATTATATTACACCCCTGAGCAAAATGCAATGGGGGGGGCAGAGCTTTTTCTGTTGCATATGTTTTGAACTTCCTGTTCCTGGCATACAGTACCATATTTTGTAACATGGAGGAGCTGCCTTTATGAAACATCTCTGTATAGGTAAAAAAAAACATACAAACAATGTGTACAACATATGGATTCAATCAACTGGATGAAACAGTCAATGCCATGATACATCATGAACAAAAACAGATATTACTGTTCTGGAATCAGTCCAGAGAAGAGCAGCCACATACAGTATATATTCCTGACTGAAAAGGAATGTCCTACTAGTCCCTATTGGGATACAAGAACCAAATCTTTTCAGTTATTAGGGCTCCTTCAAGTATTCGAAATCCACCAAGGCATCGACAAAATCCACAGTGGAAATGTATTAAAAATGCAATCTTCTTTACACAAAGGGTAGTGGGAATCCAAAACAGACTACCTCAAATCCTTTTAGGAAAACGTGTTTCTGATAAAGGTTTATCAGAACATTTCAGTTTTTCATCAATTTTTGGAAGTCTGTTCAGTTTCCCACACAAACCTATTTTTTCCCCTTAAAGGAATGCATTCAAACTAGCCAAAACCATTTTTCCCCTTGAAATGGACCTTATGTGGAGCTACTTTGCCAATTTGTCATAATAAGGTTCTCCTTGAAGGAGCCTGAATTTCTAAACATTTGATGAAGGTCTGGTTCCATTTAAACTGCACTGTAGAGTAGCTTTATTAACCAAAAGTACTTTATTAAAGTTTATGATTCATTTTGTGCACAACATCAGTATGAAATGCAAGATCTACTTCATAGAACAATGCTTCTTCATGTACTTTAACTGACAAAGAATCACCAGGATCATCAGAGGTAACGTCTTTATTTTACAGGATGACCTCTCAACTGGAATGTTTTTTCCAGACACCTCCCTCCCATCAAATCATACTGATGACCACCCAATCTGTGCAGCCTTGTTGCTCACAGTTCCCATAACCACCCACAGCTACAGTACCATGCACACCAGGCACCTTTTCCTGTAACATCACCTGCAAACACAGTATGTATCCAGTGCCACGCATTATACAGGGCCCCTATGGCTATTTTAAAGATATCTAGATAATACCATGTATATGGAGTAACCTCATTTACTGCATCTCTTGCAGAAAGTGCCCTGTCACTTACATGCCTGGTTGATCATTTCAGAGAACATGTCAGAGCAGTGAGAATAAAAGATCCCTCTAAGCAGATGATTGGTCCTTTTACAGAGATTTCAAGCCTCAAACTCTAGAAAACACTCAGAAGCCAACATTTTACTTTAACTTGAACCACAGTTTCCTACTTTTCCTGCTGACAGCCTATTTCATTTTAAATCTTTTTCTTCATTTGAACACTCTTACCTGTGTGCCCATTCTCACCTACTCTGTCCTATGTTCTTGTGTTTTATATTTCTCCTACCTTAGTCTCTCTTCCTCAATTTATTTTTATATAGCGCCTTTCACAACAAGGTTGCCCCAAGGCACTTAACAATACAAGTGACCATACATGTTGCGAATACAGATTCAACAGCTGAAACACTGTTACTCTTCCATACTTTTCAACATGGGATTAACATTTAATTGTCCCAAAGACTCACCAAGTTAGCAACTTAGAAAGAATAAAACATTCTCAAGGGATCATTCACCACCAGAAGCAATTACTCAGTAACAACACCTGTGCCCCAGGGCACTGTTTCATATTCTGATGAAACAGAACTAATTGTGCTGGAATCTAGCTCTTGTTATTGCTACCCAGTCCAAGAAATCCTTGATCAGGAATGGGTAACTTTTGTCTCCGGCATCCGGAGAACTGCAGGCTTTACATGTACTATTCAAAATGCAAGTCAAACTGATCTCTGGACCGACCTCAGGTGAATTAAGAGAAACAGTTTGATTAAAGATTTAAGATCACATCCACAATGAAACCAAAGCGTCCCTGGACCATAGTTGTCCTTCCTGCCCTAGAGTTTAACTTGAAAATCGTGTTTTCTTACCTGCAGGCTGCTCTTCTTTTCTCTTCACTCTGCTGAGCCAATGCAGAATAGAGTCGGCCAACATGGGCTTTCCAGTGGGAAACTCAAACACCTCTCCACCGGAGCCCAGCTCTGACAGCAGCAAGACAGGGAGCAGCGGGACATAGCCCAGATATGACTCTAGGATTGCCTTCCCAGCTGGCGTTCGGCCACTAAAACACAGGAGAGAGATCGTCAGAGACGGGCATCAACTTGCTCAGAACCAGGGCATTGCAATAGCACAGGCAAACCCCAACAACCTGGTGCCACTACACAGAACCAACACAGGCACATTATGCCTAGGTGAAACAGCAACAGTACTGATTGATCAGTCTACAGACGTGCCGCAGCAGAGATCAGGTTTCATCCAGTCTTTCATCACCCACTTTATAAAAAAGCCAATAGGACTAACTTGTCAACAATTGTGGTCATGCCATAGTGTGAGGTTTTGGTGAGTTTCCAGAATTTCTGTCTTTACAGGTACATAAAATGACTCCTAAAGAGTTGTATACAATTATTCTGAAAATCAAAATGAAAGAATATGACAATATTAAGACAAAGGTTATTTTCAGCCTATGCACTGTAGGGGGAAGCTCTAGTAAGCTTAACATGTCAATGGAAAGTAATTTAATTCACCAAATAAAAATAATGTAAAACTTATACGCAAAATCAGACATTTTCAAATACCTGGGCGTTTTTTTTTTCTCCACATTAATTTCAATTAGCAATACTAAAATTTAATTATTGAATAAATAAATTACTATTCTGAAATTGGCCACTTGAAATAAAATTATTTGATTTACTCAGAATAAAAAGTCTAAAATGTTTTTTAACTGGCAAAAGAAAAGAATATACAAGTGCTATTTCCATGGAACTGTTTTTCAGAAACCCAGACTAATTTTAAAACTTTCTCATGGGGATTATGTTTTCTTTTAGAAGGTTAGTCAGTAACCCTGGAATAAACACATTTCAGAAATTATAGAGTGCAGTAGCTCTTCTATACTAAGAACTAAGTGTTTAAAATGATTAACAATGATTGATAATGGCCAGGAACTGAAAACAAATTCCTGGAACTCTTCAACTCCTTTGAGTCAACCCCTTGGAAATGTTTCTGATATGGGACCTTAATTAGCAGGATTTCCTAGAAAAGAGTTCTTTAACACCAAACCAGGCCACTATAAATTGGACCCATCCTAACACCTCCAGTGAAGAGCCTAAATTCAACTCTTCAGCTCCAAAAGGGAGACACATCTGGAATTAGAACCCAGAGAATGTCATGAATTACTGACAGGGCCTGAGTGACCCACCAAAGAGGAACATGCCATGTAGGGACGCCCACGAAATTCAAAGATGTCATGACCAATTACTCATCGGGATGCAACTCAAAAGTCACACAGCTGTTTGCGATGGTCTCTGGGATCCTGGCAACTTGACAGCAAACTTATCGCTTGACTTCTATCTCCGCTGTCTGAACCACAGCTACAACAAACCGGCTGAAGGTACTGTAACTGCCAGGCAGAAACAACTAAATAATATCAATATGAAAAAAAAAACTGAATATCAATGAATATTCGGTGCAGCAGATTCAAAATACTCAAAGCGAACTTTGTAAGTATTTCCACAATAAAGTCTCAACTTGTGGGACTTTTACAACCTGATCAGTCTGGGCAAACATCCTCAATTCAGATGAGTAGTGGATATTTATCTTTTGAGTTTTAGAAATATTGGTGTTTGTATGAGCCTAATTATTTATGATAATGCTAACCCGAGTATTATTGTAATACATAACGTTATAGATAATGCTAAACTATGCTAACCCAAGTATTATTGTCAATGTATTTTAATTCTTTTTTTATAGCTCTATATTTTTTTATACTATCCATATCAAATGGATGATCAATCCCTAATTATAATGACTGATCATCCATTGATCCATACTCTTAAATTGGTTTATCTTGCACAATTTATCATTGTATTAATAACATTGTGTTTTGCATTTTTTGATTTCCTGTGTGTACTCACTGTACTTATTAATTCATAGTAACCATAAGGTCTTCTATGAATTTACTGTCCCAATTACTAATTGTCTCTGACCACCAAATCACTACAAAGCAATGTTGAAAGGTCGCTAATCCATGTCGCAGGAGGCAAAGTAGACGTGAAAAATTTATAAAGTTACCTAAATTTAAATACTAAAAAATGAACAGAACTTGAAATGCTTCTGGCACAATAGTGTTCATAAGGCATTCTCTACGAGGCAGAGAGATCTAGCTATATGGAATTTAAAAGTTACATTTAGAAAGAAAATGTCACTGAAAATGATGTATTGGTGTTCCACAAACAAAAGTAAAAGTGCATTACTGATTATCTCTGAAAATTATCAAGAACACGCAATGACTCATTCCAGAGATCAGACTTCTTTAATAGTCCAACCACAGCATCGGCAAAAGGTAAATTTAGAAGAGCCACTTCCTCTTCAGAGTAATGAGACAGCTACACAATCTAACTTTTACTAAGCACATGCCAAGCTCCATTTAAAGGTTTCTGGAGTTTGATCATTAGATATATGGAATTGAAGGGAAGAAACAGAGGAAGGGGAGGATGAACAGTCTACCAGAGCACTGATAACATTCTGAGGTGGAAATGTTATCAATTATAACAAAAAATAAAATACTTAAAAAGAGTCTTTAAAGTTGATTAAGTGTGTGTATGTGCAGGTATTACAATATTTCTAAGGACAGGAGATGAGAAGACGTTGTCACAAAAATTGTAGCTCCAGAAAAAATGGTTTCTGAAAAAAAAACATTTCAGAAAAACAGGACCAGTGAGACAGTCCTCACAAAGTGAAATTACTTTTCTTATTAATCAAATGCCATCTTCTTTAGAAGCTGAAAGTGACAGTACTACTTGTTTCAGGTCTGCTACAGGTCACCCAATGATGGACTTTATTTTGGCACAGTGCAGAATTAAAAATACAAATAAAAAGAGAGGCAGTGGGAGGGCCCTCACACACGTACAGAAACACAAACCTGTGTGGCTGGACAGACACTTACAAATGGATCCAGCAGGGGAGGTAGGAGTCCAGCTGCCCTTTACCCATCAGGCTCTGCAACTCCCGTCGAATGCCTTCACTCTTTCCATCTTCTTCCTCCACAAACAGCATCAGCAGAGGCTTTCCCAGCTCCAGGTAAGCCGGCAAGTTCTCTACTGTCAGCTCCGGCTGTCACAGACAGAGAGAGACCTGCTTTAAGACTCATGTCTTTGAAAAACGTAGACATGAATTGCACGATGGCATATTGTTTTTATTTTCAACACCTCTGTGTGAAACACGTTCAAGTCAACCTAGACTTACCAAGAAAGCAGTAAGTGGAAGACATGATTTTATAGGTGACTCAAGCATTTCTTTGTTGTGCAAACTTAGTACAATTAAATGTACTAACTTAGGTCTCCAAAATGTTCTAGGTTTAAGAGGTCAAAAGTCTTATTTCTTCAAAGTCTACACAGATTTTTACCTTTCTATCTCAAATGATTTTTTTTTCTAAAGAAGCAACTGACTGCCAGTAACACTCTGTTGAATGGACACCAGAACAACAATGCACTGCTCTGTTAGTAGACACTGCCATCAAATGGTAATATAAAGACAGTGCATTGTTCAGCACTGTAATGGTGTTTCCCAAGAATCCCTGGAGAAGGATTGGACTACTGTTCAGATATTTCAAAGGTACTGTTCTGCTGTTCTCAGGCAAGCACAAAGTGCCATGGTTGTGTTTGGGGAAAAATATATTTATTTAAGCCATCTGGCTGAGTTGTAACAAGGGCAGTTCAACTCTGCAATTGTTAATTTCCATTGTCTACACTCAATTCTGAGCAAAAAGTCTGGATCTGAATTTATATATTGCCACTTTGCTGTGAATTATGAAAAGTAGTTGTGGTCGTGCCATACAATAATGATGACAGGTACACCATTCTTGCAGAACAGGTACTTCCCGTCTTGCAGAACAGCAAGTATTCTTGAAATTGCAAACAATCAGTCTGGTATTTTAAAGATACTGGTACTAAAATAAATTTACTAGACTGCTTACTACACGTAAATTACACAAGTCAGTAACATGCAGTAAAGTGTAGAAGTTTCATTATACAGTATGGATTCACACTAATCACATCTTTAATATGGCCATTGTACATGTCATTTCATAGGCTAACTTTGGGCACATACAGTGTTTGTTTTCCTGGATGAACAACCATTCAATGCATAACATAGTTATGAATAAGAAAAACAGCACCCACCCAGTATCTTTATCAAGAACCCATGCCTGCATAATACAAAGGTAAAAGTAAATGAATCCTGTTACAGGAACAGTAGTTACAGGAACAGCACATGAAGAGAACAAACAGCCCCACATATGTTTTGCTTAGCTGAGTTCATCAAAACACAGCTGCAGAAGAAGAAATATCTGTAAGTTACTGTAACTTACTACAATGAAATGGCCTTTTGCTTAATAATAAAAAGTATAACAAATAAAGTTCCTATAAGTGAACGTGCTTGAACTAAGCACAATGCAGCTGAAATAAAAAAAAACTCTAGTCAGCCTGGAATTCTCTGTGTCAATTTTGTATTCTTGTCAGTATATGTCTGGATCTTGATCTGGGTTCCAGTGTTTATTTTGGACTCACACCTGAAAACCCTCCCATAATACACTTATGAACTACTGTAGTTGCTGCACTGAAACGGGTTGAAATTAAAATTAATCACTACATACTGTATGTGTTAAATTGGGATCTGTTGTTTAATTATGCCAAAGAAAAATAACAGAAAAAATTTAGTTTTTTTAAAAAGGACAAAGTTTTTTGTACATATGGTTAATGTTAACTGCTTTGATGCAATCTTTATGTTACTATCTTCAAAAAGTGCATATTAATAAATAAAACTATACTGACAATCTATTTGACAACAACATGGTTAAATAATTCACTATTTGCCAAATTATACAAAATACCTTTAACCCAAGCATCAGAATGATGAGTTTAATGAGCATTTTTTTATTAAACACCAATATTCAGCCTGGATCTTTTATATTGCTTAATTTAAAAGTTAAGGTCATTCTATTTAAGGAAAGATCTGAAATTTAATCTGGTCTCAACTGTACATGTGGTGATTTGATTTCAATTTATATTCGGGACAAGTATTTTCTGTAATTTGACTTAAGTGTTGTTTACTTTGTGAACCACTTTATTCTTAAATGAAATCCCAAGGCTTCCATCAAAGTCCTGAAGGCTGAATTTACACAGTTTATTGCAAAGGCAGGAACAGAATACTCAAGGTCGATTCTGAAAAATGCTGATTTGGACCTAGAGATTTTGTTCTTAGTGCACTGAAATCATCAACAATGCTCAGCAGTTAAGGAGGCAGACATCAAAATCATAGAAAGATGGAAAGATTGAGTAAGCGGCTATAAACAAGTTATAACAAAGCTGAATATGCATGTGCCTAAAGGCCATTATAAATAGCAAACATTTTGGCCTGTTTGTAGACTGCTGGAGAGAGAAACATTAACTGCATTTAAGGAAAACATAACGTAAACACATGTAGAACTGACCACAGATATTCTCAAAGCCAGTGGCAGAATGGAACAGGTTGAGTCAACAGGAGATGGTGATATGAGATGCCCTTTAATAAAGCCTCTTTAATCAAGATGTACTAATTTGGACATACATCTAGCATAATAGCACCTTATCATACATCTTGATGTCAGAGTAAGTTGGCGAGATGGGACGATATCTTGCACAAAGCAAAGGATCTTTTTTCAGTAACAGGGATGTAATGGCAATATTAACTTCCCTTCCTCAATGGCAGTACTGCATGACATTTCAAGCAGAACATGTCCTAAATGGGGCCAAAAGGTCTGATAAAATTAGTGAAGAAAGCTGTGAAAGGTGGTTGATTTACCATTTTCCATATCCTAAACTGTCTACCCGATAGGGATATAAAAAATTCTAATATAGCTGCATCTACAAGAGAAAGACCAGGTAAAGAAGGCATTGTAGATGTGTCAAGACAATTTTCCTGATCATTTTGCAAGTCCTACAGTATATACAGTATATAACTGTTACTCATATTATTTGTTATATTATTCATGCATAATATTTAGTGGTGTGAAAAAGTGTTTGCCCCCTTCCCGATTTCTTATTTTTTTGCATGTTTGTCACACTGAAATGTTTCATATCCTCAAACAGATTGAAATATTAGACCAAGATAACACAAGTAAACACAAAATGCAGTTTTTATTATTAAGGGGAAAAAAAATCCAAACCTACATGGCCCTGTGTAAAAAAGTGAATGCCCCCTAAGCCACCCTTAGCAGCAACTGGTTGGGCCACCCTTAGCAGCACCAACTGCAATCAAGTGTTTGCGATAACTGGCAATGAGTCTTTTACAGCGCTGTGGAGGAATTTTGGCCCACTCATCTTTGCAGAATTGTTGTAATTCAGCCACATTGGAGGGTTTTCGAGCCTTAACCGCTTTTTTAAGGTCATGCCACAACATCTCAATCGGATTCAGGTCAGGACTTTGACTAGGCCACTCCAAAGTCTTCATTTTGTTTTTCTTAAGCCATTCAGAGGTGGACTTGCTGGTGCGTTTTGGATCATTGTCCTGCTGCAGAACCCAAGTGCGCTTCAGCTTGAGGTCACGAATAGATGGGCGGACATTCTCCTTCAGGATTTTTTGGTAGACAGCAGAATTCATGGTTCCATTTACCACAGCAAGTCTTCCAGGTCCTGAAGCAGCAAAACAGCCCCAGACCATCACACTACCACCACCATATTTTACTGTTGGTATGATGTTCCTTTTCTGAAATGCTGTGTTACTTTTACGCCAGATGTAATGGGAGACACACACCTTCCAAAAAGTTCAACTTTTGTCTCATCAGTCCACAGAGTATTTTCCCAATCATCAAGATGTTTTCTGGCAAAACTGAGACGAGCCTTTATGTTCTTTTTCCTCAGCAGTGGTTTTCGTCTTGGAACTCTGCCATGCAGGCCATTTTTGCCCAGTCTCTTTCTTATGGTGGAGTCATGAACACTGACCTTAACTGAGGCAAATGAAGCCTGCAGTTCTTTGGATGTTGTTGTGGGGTTTTTTCTGACCTCTTGGATGAGTCGTCGCTGCGCTCTTGGGGTAATTTTGGTTGGCCGGCCACTCCTGGGAAGGTTCACCACTGTTCCATGTTTTCGCCATTTGTGGATAATGGCTCTCACTGTGGTTCGCTGGAGTCCCAAAGCTTTAGAAATGGCTTTATAACCTTTTCCAGACTGATAAATCTCAATTACTCTGTTTCTCATTTGTTCCTGAATTTCTTTTTGTCTACTTCACTTTGTCAGGCAGGTCCTATTTAAGTGATTTCTTGATTGAGAACAGGTGTGGCAGTAATCAGGCCTGGGTGTGGCTAGAGAAATTGAACTCAGCTTTCCAAAGATGTGATAAACCACAGTTGATTTATGTTTTAACAGGGGGGGCAATCGCTTTTTCACACAGGGCCATGTAGGTTTGGATTTTTTTTCCCCTTAATAATAAAAACCTTCATTTAAAAACTGCATTTTGTGTTTACTTGTGTTATCTTTGTCTAATATTTCAATTTGTTTGATGATCTGAAACATTTCAGTGTGACAAACATGCAAAAAAATAAGAAATCAGGAAGGGGGTAAACACTTTTTCACACCACTGTATACTATACAAGAAAAAATATATAACATGGATATAATAAACATACATTTGTTATTAAGTTTTCACAGGACCTGAAAGGAATACCTCAAGTGTCAGTTTAAAAGCAAAATGAAAATATTAATTGCTGTGGAGTCTCAAAGCTAGCAAATATCTTTGTCAATTGTCATTTAAGTTACAATTCTGCATACGAGAAACTGGGTATGATGATTTTCTTCTAACAAAGTGGACGTCAAATACAGAAGCTTCGTAAAAGGTGAGCTATTGAACATGCACTATCGGAGCCAATGTGCTTTCCAATTCAGTAATTCCCCCTAGTCAATATTTATGCAGTTGCAAGTCAAGTACATATGGTAGAATTATCTTTAATAAAGTTTTTGACCATGGGAAGATGTTTCAGTTAGAAGAAATCTGCAAAAATTGGTATGGTTACTGTATAAATACTTGGGCAGACCTACTGTAGGTAGTTTATCACAGAAAAAAATGGGGCATTCTGCTCTTTTGACTTTGACCTGTAAAGTATATAACTCATGACAGCATTCATACCTGCAAAAATGCTAACAAAATCTATCAAATACTTATTAAGATAATAGTTTTCATATACTGTATGCTAGTCTCCTCAGTTAGTTAGTTATGAGCATTAGAGGCTGAACACACTGTCAAAGAGGAATAATGTCTTGATTGAACAAAATATACTGTACATAACAGATTGCTAAGCAAGAAAAGAGAAAACATATCAGTGATAGAAAAAAAGCACTTTACACTTTAACTAGGTAACAACACCACCCCACCCCTAAAAACATAAAGAGCCCCCTTAAAGAAAACCCCAAAGGAAGATGGGAACCACATTCCTTGGATGGGATATACTGTACTGTACATTACTGTTGATCGCACACATTGGATAGCACAGAAACACATTGACAAGAATGGAGGGAGGCAGCAGGAGCTCTAACTCAGAGGTACCATCCTACTATACCGATTACATAAACTCTTATATGCTGTTTTCAATAAGATCACTCGCATACATCATTTGCATTGCCTGGACAATATCTATGTTTTTCTCTTGATACTGTACATATCTGCTGAGGCGAGTGTATTAAACGTCACAATAAAAAAAATGGGTGAGAATAGAGAAGCTTTCTACATGCAGTGCCTTATCAATGGCCTAAACTGATAAATATCTCTCTTTAAGTCTACCACTTTTACAGAAACATTAGTGAAGCACAAACTGTATGTGCATATCACAAATGAACATGAACATCTATGCAGATGCACTGCTCTCCCTGATACAGAAAACGTTTTCTATAAAGCAATGGTACAAATATGCAGATGTTCAGAAAAATAAAAAAGACTGAAGTCTATTCCACCACTGTAAGACAATATATTCTTGCCAAAAGAATCACAGCAGTTAAGTCAGGATTTCTCAATCCTTGTTATTAGGAAATCCCATGTCTTCTACTTTGTATTACAACAGAATAAGTAATTACTTAAAATTGCTGAGGGACTAACTGAACCATTACTTGATTAGACATTTAATAGTTTTCAGCTGATAAAATGTTATCCATCTTAAAAGTGAACTTCTTCCTCTGCACATCTGTACATAGCACTGGATTTCACAGATTATGTTTTGAAATTAGGTTATACAGCAGGTCCTGCAATTTTAGCAACAGAGTCATGCAGAACTAAGAATCAAACACTTATTTTTGGAATATTTTATGTAGTGCAATTTTCTTTTGTCAGAACCTTAGCTATGGGACAGCAACAATTCACAGCATTAAGCATGTTGAGCATTAAACAGTTCAGTAATCAGTTAAGCATCTTGGTAAAAACATACCAAAGTCAATAATTTTAATAAGTCTTGAAAAAAGGGACAACAAGATGGTAGAAATTTTGTTTCCGAATATCAATATTTATCACAAGAGGACATAACAGTAAGTTTTAATTGGAGGTCTGTGATTATGTGTGGTGCACTAGTAGGTAAAGTAATCAAAAATAAAATTTCTACAAATGTCATGTTTTTCTTCTCAACTGGAGGGACAGAGAACAGCTGTGACGCATTTCAGATTCCAATGGTTTTCTGGTTTCACCTCTGCAGAACCTCCAGTTCAGACTAAACAAATTTATTAAGCTACAAACTGAAGTTGTAAACTGAAGTAATTGCTTAAACAGAACTTTATTAAATTAATTTCAGCTTCAAAAAGACAAATTCAAGTAATGTAATTACAGTAACTGAATTTTAGTTCAAATCCTCAACAAATTTGGAGTATGAGAACAATGAAGAGGTCCATTTAGTTATTAAAAACACTACATATACAAGTTCATTGAAGTCAATGACTGATGAGCTGGAACTAAACTAGTTCCAGTTTTAGGAGGAAGAAGCAGCCTTGTTATCTGGGGTTTGTAAGTAAGCTTTTTTAAGTTCTTTAGATAAACACTGATTTGCATTTGCTTTCTAGAACACATTCCACACTTACAGCTACAGTAATGGACAAAAAAGGGCCTGGGGAAGGTTACAAGTAAACAATGATATTTAAACACAAGTAAGTTTTTAGTAGTCAAGATTTGCTCATTAATTTCTACAAACAAAATTCAACTTAAGATCCATAAATTTCCAGTACACAGAAGCATAAACTATTAAACGCAGACATCACAATGGTCCCTTCAATGTCAAATCATAGCATATGGAAAATGCACATTAGCTGTGAAGAAGATCACAATGAGGTGGGAGAGCAACACAAACATCTACAACAGATTGCATAGATTTTCATATAAAAAATAGATATCAAGTACCTGGCATCGGTAAAGCAAATCAAATACTGATGTGAAAGTGACGCAAAGGAACAAGTAAAAGTTAACATAAAAGAGAAAAAAGAAAAACATTTTCTTCAAGTGTGATTTCTTTTAATTCTGGTATCAACCTCTGCTTGTTCCTAGTTGTTTTGAGAATTGCTCGTGTCTGCAGACCTATTTGGTGAGGAATACAGTGTTGCCATGTTGAATAACATCTGCTTCCCCAAAGTTAACCAAGCAGAACATGCAAAATCTAGCAGATCTTTTGGAGAGTATGCACCACATTCAAAGGAATCACTGACAAGACCTGCACTTGATTTTCCAAGTGGTGGGTATTGCTATTTTGAGCTGAACTTTCAACCTAATCAACATTCTCAAATGTCAAGAAAAAGAGGATGAAAATACCTTCTAAACTAATTATTAAAAAAACTGAATTGTTTCAGAGATTTGACATTTTAAAAATGACCAATTTGTGTTCATTTCAAACTGAAGAATCAAACCCTATTTATTACAATATAAATATGAAACATTTCACTGCTTATCAAAACCTTTGTTGTCTGATTTGTAGAGGTTTTACTCTAGTCTAATAAGCTAAGCAAGTGTGAGCTTGGTCAGTACCTGGATGAGAGACCTGCTGGGAAAAAATAAGGTTTCTGCTGGAAGTGGTGTTAGTGGGGGCACTCACCCTGCAGTCTAATGCCCCAGTATAATGACAGGGACACTATACTGTAAAAAGGCACCCTCCTTTGGATGACAAACCAAGGTCCCGACTCTCTGTGGCTATTAAAAATCCCAGGGCATTTCTCGAAAAGAGTAGGGGTGTTACCCCGATGTCCTGACCAAATTTTTCATTGGCCCTTACCAATCATGGCCTCCTAATAATCCCCATCTATGAATTGGCTTCATTACTCTGTTCTCCTCCCCACTGATAGCTGGCTAACTATGTGCGCACTATGGCTGCAGTCACATCATCCAGGTGGGACTGCACATTGGTGGTGGTGGAGGGGAGTCCCCATTACCTGTAAAGTGCTTTGAGTGGAGTGCCCTTTATTATTATTATATAAAAAAAAAGGAATAATAAACATGGAGAGATAGACACCACAAATTCTATATGTACAGTACACACACAATCAGAAAACAGAACTAATGCCCTTTCATTTGTTTTGAACCTATTGAGAATGTCTATCTTTAAGGCTGGTAAAAAAATGCTGTGTTAGCACTTTTGTCAAATGAAGATACAAAAATTGGTCCCTTCCGAGAAACAAGCAGAGAATACTGCTTCTCCACACCTTATCTGCATGCCATCACTAAAACACAACAAAACCAAACAAACCACATGCATAACAGAGCTGCTACTTTTTTAAATGTCACAGCTATAGCCTATATATACTCGAGTGAACCACACACACTGTTCACGGTTTTTAATGAAGGATGCTCTTCAGCACAAGCTACTACTCTAACCCTTCTGAGGTACGAAGCATGCAATCAAAATAAATATCACTGTATTAAAATTAACTGTAGTAAATCTTATTAAATTAATTTAAAAAATTTCAAATTTAGAATTGCCTATTATTATTTAACTATCCAATATGGATATGCAAATTGTATATTTGAATCTTTTAATCATAGTGCCAACCCTGTACCTGCACAAAGAGAGGAAGTTCAAGCAGGCTCTTCTGCCCCACTTTTGTCCTTCTTTAGACCTTTTATCTTCCGACACCCTGAATCTCTGCAGCAAAGTACAGGTTGTTCAGGAGGGTAGTCATTGGCATAACTCTTGATAAATAGGTTTCTAAGGCTCTCCAATCATTGTGTTGGGAGGGCCATTGTGTCTGCAGGTTTTCTAGGTCTTCATATAGAAACAGGACCTGATCAGGTTCAGAGAAGTTAAGAAATTAATCCTTTTAAATCAAGACGATGTAGGCCATTAAGACTTCATATTGTGCCCGAAGGAAAAGAATTGGACATATCTGGTCTAGTGAATAAATATGTTCATTTTATGATACCTAAGTACACAAAACCTCCAGCTTGCTTTTATTAAGTAAAAAAAAAAGAACAAAACTGTTTAAAGCAGTGCAGTACCATTAACAGTTGCACTCTGTTATCCAGATAATTCAGAGGGAAAAAAAAACATTTCAACATCTTCATAGTATGTGAAGTCAACACAGCTTACTGGAAGAACTCGCAAGATACCGTATGAAACAATAAGAACACAAATGATAAATTACATACCTAATACCACAGTTTTGGACCGTGACCCATGTTGCACAAAAAACCTCAGCTATTCTTGTGGGAAAAGAGACATTTCCAGTATAGCACAACTAGCGTTTCCACCATTGAATTCTTGCACTAGACGTAAATTTGTCAGCTAAACTTGAAATCCTTTTCAAGAATGTATTTTGTTATGAACTTTTTATTCAATGGGTTTTTACTTTTACCAACAGTAATTTATGTTATCAAAACACAATGTCATTAATGATAGAATAAGCTATTTTATTATCCTAAAAATAAAGTGCTATGGCATGGAAAAGAGATTACATTGTTTAGCTACAGTACAAAGACCACACTAGGATTTATATTGATAACGGTGAAAGAAAATAAAGCAGGACATTTTCTTACGCAAGCAGATAGAAAGCACAGAACCACTGTCCTGCACACAGTAGCCACTAAAGATCTAATTATGTAATGGCACCTTTAAAAGAGCTGTGCATAGCAAGATACCCCATCACAGAAGTGAGTTGCTCTTTAGCAAGGCATAAAAGCCACTAAAGGCTTGATTGCAAACCACTCAGATAACAATTTCCAAAGGTGTGGTACAGTACATGCAACCTGAAAATAAATACTGTTTATTAATCCATCCATCCATTTTCTAAGGGCTTCGTCCAATTCAGGGTCATGAGTGAGCCTCACCTATCTTAAGCAGTTTCAGGGTATCACAGTCATGTTATCTTAGCACTAGGATTTAGGATGTTGTATTGTCATTAAAGGAACATCTTTCTATACAAGCACCTACTGTATATGCTTTGGTTTGATTCAGCAATACAAGGAATCTATTCAGAGAAATGAGTATAAAAAGCACATTATTTCAGATTTAATGCCTTCTTACATCAAATTAGGTTTCCAAATCCTTTTCCCATTTTAGTAAAAAATCTCTTCTTGTTTTTCATACTTAACATCAAATGCGTCTTGTTTTATAAATATCATGCTAGTAAAAATAAGGCCGTCAGAAGTATCTGGAAACCTATTACGAAACAGCAAACAGTCCCGAGTGGGGCTGTCTTTAATTGAAAAGGTCAATTCTACCATCAATAGTAAGTGTATTTTTTAAAATCTTTAAATCATAGATTAGATTATTTGTACCTATGTCAATGTTAAACAATGTCAAAGTCAGCTTTTATGACCCCTCTGCAGGTTTGTGGAGCGGAAGGCTGCACAATAATTTACTAGAAAAATCTACAGTCATGGGAAAAAGAAAGTCCACCCTCTTTCGATTCAATGTTTTTACATATCAGGGCATAAATATCCACCACAGCTCTACAAGCTGTTTTCTGCCCAGCTTTTCTAGTGGCGTTACAATGCCTGTTTTTCAGCACCAGGCTGCTATAATGTCCCGCTGTGGTGCTGATTTGAATAATTTACACTGCCTTCAGCATCTGGAACACACTCCACTTCTCCCTTCTCACTGAACCCCTGGCTCAATGAGACCGGGCAAATCAGTCTTATTTAAAACCCAATCCGTAAACAAAAACAGTCTTATTAAACTACTTCATCACAGACAGAAAACCCAGCTTTCCATGCTTGAATGAAACCTGGCACAGACATTAACAATCTTGTTTAAAAAGATTGTCACTCCAGGTTGCGGTTTATTTGAGCAATCTCATCCATCTGGTTATGGTGGGGGCCTGATTGTTATTTTTAATTTACTGTTAATGTGTGTATGTCTGGTTATTGTACCTCTGCTTTCTTCTTTTGAGTGCCTGGTTTTAAATGTCTCTGTTCTCCATTCTAGACTCATTTCTATAATTTACTGACCCCCAAGTATAATGAAGCCTTTTTAGGTGGGTTTGCCCATTTACTTTCTCTGTTATGCTTCAAATTTAATATGATTCTTATTCTTGGTGATTTTACCATCCATCTTGATTCACAGCTTTCCAGTTTAGCAAGGGATTTTCTCGTTTTTTTGGAATGCTTTGGTCTCAAACAGCTTGCACTCAAATCCAACTCACAACAAAGGTCGAACCTTGGACATCGCAAATTACTTTTATTTCCCACCCATCTTGAAACAGGCATTTCTGATCACTCGGCTGTTCTCTTTGATCTAGAATTAAATTAAACAAGCGTTAATGGCTTGACCAATTACAAATTACAGTGTTGCCAAAGTGTATACAGTACATGCTTCTGACATTTAGGATACAAACACATCACTTACTGTGCTGCCAGCTCTACTAATTTCCCTCCCCCTTCTCCCAGAAGGATTCGCTCCACCATGCCTGTTACTACTACGCCTCCTCCCTGTCTACCTGTGTTTGCTCATTCTGTTCTTTCTAACTTCTCTTAACTTGACATTGCATGCCAGGGTAAATTGGTATAGCGTGACCACTTATTTATTAGATCCCATTCCTACTGTTTTACTTCAATCCAGTTTTTCTACCCCTCTGCCCCGTCATCCTCAACATTATAAATGAGTCCTTCAGCACTGGAGTGGTATCAATGGCCTTTAAAACAGCTGCAGTTAGCCCTGAGCCTAAAAAACAAATATAGCTCAGGACATCCTAAACAATTTTCACCCTAATAATTAATAATAATTAATAATAATAATAATAATTGCTTACACTTATATAGCGCTTTTCTGGACACTCCACTCAAAGCACTTTACAGGTAATGGGAATTCCCCTCCACCACCACCAACCAACCTACCTGTTCTTGCAAACATTTTAAAACGTGCTGTTACATTTCAGTTAAATAACCATCTCAATGCACCTGACCTCTTCAAAACCCTCAAATCTGGTTTCATACAACTACACAGCACAGAAACTGCCCTTGTTAAAGTTACTAATGATCTTGTTATAAAATTCTTCCGCAAACTGGAATGTAGGCAGAGTCTTTCTGGCTTGAGTGTACACTTCAGATTCCAGATCTGTGTCCTTCCTTATTCTCCTCAGTACTGCTTTGGAGTTCTGGCATTGCTGGTTCAACTCTTACGTTAATGACTGTCAAAACTTTATCTCTCTTAGGGCTTTCAGTTCTGAAGCTTGATTTGTTATGTCTGGAGTTCTACAGGGCTTAACACTGGGCCCCCTACTATTCAGCATTTAGATGTTCCGATAGATAGATGTTTTCCTTCATTTAAGCTGTAACAAGAAGTCATGCTTCTCCGCACCTCTCATCAACTATGTAAAGCCAATGCAGTAACCCTATCTGTGGATAGCACCATACTTGAATTTCAATCTACTGTAAATGGAAGAATTTGGGGGCGATATTTGATCCAGGTTTAATATTTGACCCACATATGCAAAATATTGTAAGAACGTCATTCTTTGATCTCAGAAATATCACCAGACCACATCCTATGTTGTCTTTGACTGTAGCAGAAAACCTTGTCCAAACATTCATCTTTTCTAGAATGGATTACTGCAATGCCCTACGCCTTCGGGTATTTAATCCACACTGAACAGACTTCACTATGTCCAGAATTTGGAAGCCAGAATCCTGACCAGAATGCATGTAAGTTATCATATTACTCCTGTCCTGGAGTCCCTGCACTGGATTCCTATCAGGGTTCATGTTGACTTAAAAAGCCTCATGTACACCTATAAGGCACTTCAGTACCTATCTGACTTGTTATCTTCTGTTAGCCTTCTCTTGCTACATCCCAATACTCTGTACCTCTATTCCCTTGGATATCAGGGTGTCAAATCCTGACTCAAAGCCTTCTTCTTCAGAAAGGCTTTATTTAAATGGTGTCTGTGTCTGCTCCTGGCATCTTCTATTGCATTTCTAATCCCTTGTGTTTATTTGTGCTAATCTTGTTGTCTTCTATTTTTGTAAACTGTTTTCTTTTGTTTTAACTGTTTTTTACTTTTCCTGTAAAGCACTTTGAGAAGCTATTATAAAAACAATAATGCACTTGAGAGCACAACTCTGCTAGATACTGACAACAAATCCAATGTCCCACACAACTCTCCCGATTCTTTATTTCTGAAATCCTACACCCATGAAAGAGAGATCAGAATTACATTAAAATTGGGAATTGTACACTAAGATAATTATTTGTTATGAGCCATATCGCTTCCTTATTAAATATTATTTAACAAAACTATATGATAAGCAATAATGAGTGCTCTTTCTGTTATAGCTTTCATAATGTCATCGACCTCTTTCTGATTCTCTGATCTTCTACTAGTGATCCAACTAACAAAACATTCTGCAATCTCCCTCACGAGATCAATAAAGTATATATCTAAAAAAAGCATATCATCTTTCTCAAGCAACAATTAACCACAGATCAGGCCCATCTAAGAATTACTGTACCCATGCTTTACTTGATTCCCAGCATATGGACTTTTTATATCTGTATGTTTCTAAAAAATGCCGTCTATGCTAAGAAACCAAAAATGTCTGAAAAATGTGAGAAAATTCTGGTATGTGAAAATGTGGTAAAGTGAAAGTGGTGTTATCTTATGTCTTGTCAAATTTCTCATCTCTTCAAACAGTACCAGGGAATTTGGATTTTTCAGGATTGAACTGGAATCCTGTGGTCTTGGTGACTTAATCCCAGTATTTAGTGGGCACAAGGTGGGCTACACTTTGGATGGGATGCCAGTCCACTGCAGGGCACAATTAGGCACAAACACACTCACACCAGGATCCTTTTTAAGAAGCCAATTGTCCTTCCAGCATGTCTTTGGACTGTGGGAGGAAAACGCAGCACTCAGAGAAAACCAACACAAACATAGGAACATATAAACTCCACTCAGACAGTGCCTCAGGTCCGGAATTAAACTCAGGACCCAAGCACAGTGAGACAGCAATGCTAAATAAATCCAAGAAACAGCAGTAAAGATGAGGCCATGTTCAACTTACAAAAGAAATATTGATATTTATTGAGTGCATGTAAGATGGGAAGAAATGAATGTCTAAAACAGAAGCCTAATCAGATTTGTACGCACTGTTAGAAATCCCACTTCTGCAGTTGCTTTTCCTTGCTTTGCTAAAGAAGACGTTTCCAGAGAATTTTACATACTTACAAATTTGTCAAGCACAGCTCTCTGGATAGTGGAGACCATCTCCTCAGTTCCTGAAATCTGAAGGGAGAAGGCTTCTATGCGGGAATCTGGACCTCTGCAAACAAGCATTGCTGGTAGTTTCACTGCATAATTCTGAGCCCTGGAGAGAGACAGAACATTCACAGCAGTATGCAAAGCATAATTTATTTTTATAATTTATTTATTAACAGGAAATATGCTGATTTAACAGATTTACAACACAAAGAATTTTGGATTACAGCTAGAAATGGTTGGGAGAAACGTCAAATTCACAATTCTCATTAGTTCTCCAAGTACTCTGTTGGACCCCTGTAAGCCTTTGAAGGCTTACAGCAAGCCACAGTGGAATCTTAGGAAGACAGTATTCACATCTGCATGCCTTTTCTAGTATTTATAAGGGCCTGGGATTGTGCTTATAAAAGCATTAAACTATAAAGGCTGGACTTCTCAGACTGTTCCAAACTTTTACAGCACCAGTTTTTTGGGAAGAGGGAAACTTTTATGATCGGATATCATTGTGAACCGAGTTATGACTGGATATCAAAACTTGGTTATTGAAGATTTTCATATAACAAATAAGAGCATTGTGTATAAATGTTTGAGTTTCACTTACAATGGCAACCTGCTTAGTATTATTCACAACGCTGAAATCCCAATGTTAAGTCCCAAACAAATGCAAACATTCCCTGTCTCTCTGGTAATAACAAACTGGATTTGAATGATACAACCTGAATACTATAAAAGATATAATGCAGGTCAGCCCCTATCCCACCATATGGGGGTGGAGCGGTGGCTCTGTGGCTAAGGATCTGCGCCTGTGGCTGGAAGGTAACTGGTTCAAATCCCGCGGCCGGCAGAGGAATCCTACTCCTTTGGGCCCCTGAGCAAGGCCCTTAACCCCAACTGCTCCAGGGGTGCCATATAAATGGCTGACCCCAAGCTTCCCTCTCCCTGTCTGTGTATCGGTGTGTCTCATGGACAGCAAGCTGGGGAATGGAAAAATAAATTCGTAATGCAAGAGATTGTATATGGCTAATAAAGTGATCTTATCTTGTCTACAAAAGCGTGTTTCTAAAATAGTGATTCTGAAGAAAACATTTCTTAAACTGTAACAAAATCTCGAATCAGCACTTCTCAACACTACATAAACCGCACTGGGGAACAGTAAAAAGATAAAATGATCAAAACAGTTGATTTCCAAGAATTTATTAACTTTACTCCCCTGAGTTTCATGTGCAGTTTTCACAGTTAAATGGAACAATCTGTTAGAAGTCAAAGTAAAAACCGTGGGAAAATGTCAAGTAAACATTTGGAGTTAACCCAGGCAAACATGTGTTTCTTGGGATTTTTTTCTGTTGGTTTTTGTTTCTAACCTTTACGGGATATTGTATCATTTCATCAATTGAGAGTGGAATTTCCAGAGTGGAATAAATCTGTAATCGTGCCTTTATGACTGTCTTGGTGCTGGCTACCTGCATTTATCCCACATCTCCCCTTGAACAGTTTCTCTCAAGCAGAAGCTCTTTGAGCTGAACATCCAGATGTTTCTTTATTTTTATAGCGTTGTTTAACAGGTCATTTGTTTTTTAGATTAATAAGAGATACCATGGCAGAACACAAACCAATGCAATGCATTACAGTTACTGCCCAGGGATAACCAACTCCTTCCTCCACATTAAAAATAGTGGTTTTGTTAGGGAGCACAGTTTCGAAAAACTCTTTAAATCTTTTACAGGTGAGTTTATGTGAAGGTTAATAGTTGAACAAGAATATTGCAAAAACAGCTGTAAAACAGAAGAATCAATTGTCAAGAACAAGACGATGAAAAATTGTAGCTTAAGTGCGTGTGTGGCTAATGATAATGCCACAAGAGTCCCACTTCAGTTCTTGCCAAAAATGATTGCTGAATTGTGCAAGACTGAGCAAGCCATATACAAATATAGCAGCTGGAGAGCTAGAGCCACCTTCTAGCCAGATCTTGTCAAATCTTGGAAGCGAAGAAAGCTCAGGCTGTCAGTACTAAATAGCAGATTCTTAAGCAAAACCAGGTGGCTGCTGAAAGCAATACTGGTGGACTTTCAGTAGTGGATGATTAAACTTTAAAAGGCACAGGAATTAGAACAGGTTTTGTTGTCTTCCTATAGGCAGAGTGCACATACTGTATACACTTTGGGATCCTTTAGGAAGAAAGGCACAACGCAGATGCAAGCTATGCTTTTTATTGCAACAGAAGTAAGCAAACAAGAAATATCCATTTCATTCACAATACTGATTTAAGTGAATGGAAGTGCTATTTCTTAGCAAGCTGTACTAAAAACAATTAGAAACTCAGTCACTGTGACGAAACCAATTAAAAAAAAAACTAATTTAGAAAGGTCTATCCAATGCCAGTTTTTTGGGGGGTGTTTTTCACAGCACCTATTCCTCTACAACACAGAATGAACTGAAGCACCTACCACTTGGCTGCTTCCTCCTCTGTGAAGACGCCCATAAACACCTCACCCCTGAGCATCTTTGCAGCTTCACCGAACACAGCACTGCCTGTGGAACACAGCAGGACCACGTATCAGCTGCCTTATGCATTACATGTGCAATGATAAAGAGGTCTATATCCTGAGCTTTAGAATCTACAGGGGCTCTTAGAGGGGAAAAAAAAGACATATCAGCGAATTCATGCTATTTAAAAATCTCAAAGCAAGGCATACCCAGAAGGCAAATAAAATTCAGAGATTCGCTTTTTCTGAATCACTCTATTGCGATCTTTGGGAGATTAAAGAAAGGGATATAAAGAGACAGAATGTAATGTTAACGAGCTGTCCCTTCAACACACACACGCAAAAGAGAGGTTTGTTATAGTATATAGACGTTTTGACTGAATATTTACAATTTTATTTGTAAAAAGGTAGCAAAAGGTGTCCAAAATGAATGAAAACCCCTGAGGACAGCAAAACAAGAACTTGCTGCACAGGCCAACAAGACATTAAGCCTGAGGCAAATAAGTAAGTTGTTTCAAGTCAGCAACAGGAAATCTGAATGCATAAGTGGCCATAAGTGTTGAGATAACATTCTCTCCACATAATAGGACACAATAACACACCACTCTAGTTCCACTCTAAAGGAACTAGAGTAGTCCCAAAGAAAAGAAAAGAACAAACAAAAAGGAGCTGGCTAAGAAAGTGAGGGCAAGCTGACCTAACTACAAAAGAAAACCCAAAACACACGGTCTTAGGCGTCTTTAAACACCCTAGCTAACCTTCACTGACTACAAGACAAACGGCACTCACCCATACTAAACTAGTGTGACTAATACAAAAATCAACTACCTGTACATGTGTGGAATGTACCCAACAACCTAAACTAACCCTATACACAGACGTTCACACAAATATACAAGTGAATTATGAATACAAATAAGGGAACGCAAGAGTAGACAAGTAACAGGGTACAAAAGAACACAGAGAATGAACATATAACACGTTAGGGCAAGGTAATGGCAAAGCAAGAATAAACACACACACAAACGAAAGTACAGTACGAGGAGATTAACACAAACCAAGAAAACAACAAAGCCGAAGCTATATGAAAACACACACACACACGAAGCGAAACAAAGCCAAAGAAAAACCAAAGGCGAAACGAAGCGAAGCTGAGCTGAGCAGGACCAAGGTCAAACGAAAGGCCCCTTCATTCAGAAAACCTCCAATTATATACTAAATAAGCTGCACTCTGATTGGCTGAGAAACTGATTAATGATGACGTTACAGGGAAACAATGATGTAATGATGGACCAATGGGGAAGGGAGAACAATCAAAGACAGAAGTGTGGAACACAGTAACAAAACACACATGGACCACACACTGGGACGTAACAGTTAGAACTGGCCAGACAGCTGCGAGCTAACAGTGCTCTCAGTGAGAGAGTCATCCTTCTTGAAGCAATGCTAGTTCTCAGGTAAGCTTAGTGACAGTGTGGAGCTGGCACCATGAAGGCAAACAGCACTTACAAGTGGGTGTGTCACTGGAGCCTTGTAAAGTGCTTCTTCCTCCAATGATGTACAACCTATAGGTGCTCAACCAGGGTCCTGTGTCTGCAGCTCAGCTCAGCTCATAACAACCCAGGTGAACTACATATTGGCATTATACAGTAGGTGTAGTTTAACAGCTCTTCCAGGTCTTAAGCTGCTGATGTTTTATAGGTCTTTTTAAAACCTGCAGGTCCAGAGGTTACAGCTGTAGTACGAGTTATCAAACTGGAGTATCAAATGGTAAGGCATAAAGTAGAAAAATCCAAATTCAACATAACAGTTGTACAATGGTAGCTAAGAAGCTTCTTTATGTTATGTTACAGTATGTCATGATACTGTCAACTGGGATGACCCAAAATTTCAGAAGAATTTCAGATTTCAAGCGTTAATAATGAATGCTTGTTTTAGAATTCATATAACAAAAAGGAAAAATAAACAACGCAAATAGACTAGTCTTAGATCAGCAGAGGCAAATTACAAATAATGGGAAATGTCCCACACACAGGACAGAGGGGTCCCCACTACCTTGATCCTGGCTGGAGCTGAAGAGGCCCAGAACAGTGACTGGAGAGAAGGCTGCATATCTCTGGTAAAGCTCCCCACCAAGATAGGACTGCACTTCATCTTCATTGGACAGCAGGAGAGGGACAGCTTCCCGACCCCTTGAACCAAAGAGGAGACATCCGATGACACCGATACTGGAAGATAGTGGTGCAGAACTACATTCCTGTTTGTGGCAGTCAGGAGCAGTTTAACAGCTCTTTCTTTAAAGTTTTGTTAAAAACAAAACATAAAACATGCTGGAGAGAAGGACCATAGGACTGGAGTAGGCAACAAACAATTTTTACTGCTATTGAAGAGCTCCATCCTTTGTCCACTAATGAATTAGAATTACGACACTGAATTTCAAATGCAAAGAAGAATGTGAGTTACTGTAGAAGAATGGGATGAACACATTATGGTCTGAAAAATAAGAATGTAAAAGATTAGATTCTGCAATCTCTTTTTCCTTCACTTGCACCCAAACATTCTTTGGGTTTCGACAAAGTTCAGTAAGCTTCCCATGTTTTTTTTATGAATAAAAAAATACAGCAAGAGAAGGACATGAATCTTATTGTGTGGAAAAACAAAATTGTGGCTGTAAAATAATCAGGTCAGGAACTTTCCCACACAACACATGACAGGAAAATGCTTTCTAATGGAGAGGTGAAGGAATTAATCATTTTAATGGGTAAATGCTCTAGTTGGGTTCCATTAAAAGAGATTGCCATCATATCAAGTATCGCCTTGTGGTGCAATTTGTCACTCTAATCAACTCAGCTAAGTCAACAAAACATATGCACCAAAGGATGTAATAAAAACAAATTAATGTAAAAAGGTCAAGAATGAAAACCAATTTGATGAAAAGCCCAGGCCTGGAACTTAAATTAATCTAAAGCACAGTACACGTGAGATTAAATCAACGTTATCAAACAATGCCAGTTCAAAAAGCATCAAATTGTGTCATCTGTTAAGCAGATGTTTATCTGTTCAAGAGCCGTGTCTTAACGGTTTGTGTCTTTCTTAGTTCAGTCACAGAAAAAAAAACAGATAACAACAAGTAATTGTGATAAATATCAGTGGGTTTTTATGCCACATTTTTGCAAAACTTAGTCTGATACCTGCACATTTTATATTTTAAGATGAGCAAGGGCACCGAAGTAATGTTAGAAACATGACAAAGAGGTAAACGTTCAGCAAATAAGAAAAATATTTAACGTCTATACTGCAGATGCTCCAATAAATTATCAAAACACCACATTTGCATCTAAGGCTCACATTCTTCTGTTCTTAACCAGTAGCAACATACTGTATATAAAATTTCCTGAGTCTCAAAAAGAACACTATTCCCCCAATTAAATACATGCAATTCACTAGAGCAATATAACCCATGACTTAAGAGCATACCACCCAGAGAGATGATTTTGCATCCAGTGAGAAGATTTTGTATTGTGACTACACTTAATTCTGTATGTAGATTGGACAGGTATAAATCATATTTGCATGTGAATAACTTTAACCATGAACTGTATCAGGCCACAGAATAAAAAGAATTAAAAAAAACCCTCAGGGACGCTGAGAACATTTACCTAGATATAGTGAAAAATTCACCCAACATTTTTTCATACAACAATAGTTTCTATTCTATTTTTTATGCGTTAATTCCTGTGGGTGTATATCAGTTTTCCCCCGCTGACATCTATAACAATTTGCAAAATGTGCTTACAACAAGCTATTAATTGATGTTTCAAGGATCAGTAGAAAACTTTAGGTTATTTCATTTGTGAACACTAATTGACTTTAGAACAAATTTCTGTATTTACTATATACAAACATTTGATAACTTCTATATCCCTTAAATATTGTAAATAGTCATACAAAAGCTACACACACTATACAAGAAAAGGGAACTCACAAAAAAGAAAAGTGGAAAAAGAAAACCACCTACTGTAAAACACATAGTGGTGGGAGTGAAAAACAACATCTAAAAAAGGAAATAAAAGTGAATTATTTTAATTTTATTTACTTATTAATGGCAACCCTCATCCTGTAAAGAAGACCATTAGGACCATAATCTTATTCTGTTAATGAATGAAAGTTACAGAACATCTTAAAGCTCATCTTGTAAGGCAAACCAGTGGACTGCGAAGAAGGGTGGAAGAGATGTTGCTTTGGTTGTGGAATTCAAAAGCATAAGAACTGATTTCAACCAATTTATTTCATGTCCAGGGAGACTATAAATGTTTTCAGATAATTCAATAAATTCAGAACACCGAGGACTGGAAGGCTCAGACAGAAAAAGGTGCATGTCATCCACACAGGGAAATTTGAGATATGGGTTCCAGTACATCAGTGGGAGGAATACTGACCCTGGAGATAATGGAGAGCCTTGTAGACTTTCTGCCAAGTGTATTAGCCAATAAATCTGGCAAGACAATCTGATTAAAACTAACCATATGACTTCAATTCAAAAGCCAGCTTATACAAATCATAAATTACAATATCTTTCCAAATTTTGCTGAACAAATACACAGATCCTTAATGTCTGATTTTGTTCTCTTCTTCTTTGTAATGTGACTTTAGGGTGGTTAAAATATTTTAAATTTAAGCTAAAAAGTAGAGAATCCAGTAAGTAAAAAGGCAAATGGCTGGATTTCTAAAGCAAAGCCATTTTTTTTTATGGCCCTAATAACCATTACTCCAGTATAACTAGATCTTCGATAATAAACTGTCCTTCTTTTACAAATTTGAACCTGGCATTCCCACAACACTGGAACCTGTTTAATAATACCTGTATACCATACTTACTATTGCATAAAGTACAAAACAATAATCACTAGTAATGTGATACAGCAAAGAAAACAGATAAACTGATTTTTTTTATTAGTATAATTTACTTATTTTTTAAAAATAAAAGGAACATTGAACATCTTCTTTACACCTTAATTTTAACTCTAAGCCAACACAAGGCCATCAGATAAGTTTTTTAATGTGAGATTTAAAACAAAAGTACTTATGTTACCATATCTTTAATCTTATTTGCTTTTAAAGAGAGCAAAGACCTTTTTTCCATTCACCGTCTAGAGCAAAAGACAGAACGACTTAAAATTCAATCGCAATATTTAACATTTCACTTTATCACTTTTCTAGGCTGTCCGTTTATCTTGTGACTTCCTAGCCAAAAATTGAAAACAACAAAGTAATTGCCATTAGGAATTGTTTATGTTTTAGGAATGAGAGACAGCTTACAAATTAAATGCACATTCAAAGAACACAACTATTAATAAGACAGTTCTGTAAGGTTTTCTGAAATAATTTAGATTTACTGTATATCTTTTTCATTTTGCATGACTATGACTGACACATGCATCCCCTCTGTATTTACAGCATTGCCTTTAAGAGGGAACAGAGATCAAATGAAACAGCTTGGTAAATATTTATAAATCTTCACATGACAGATGACAGTTGTTGCAGCTCCGTCTTGCATGACTGCATTAGAAAACACTTGGTGATCAGAGGGATTAATGTTACTATTTGTTCCTGGTGGGTTATTATGTAGCCCAAGCCAGGCAGGCTGAATGGATGGGTTACTATGTATTTTTTTTTCCCCATTATGGACAAAGGTGTCTACCCAATGGATAAAAATGGATATGCAGAACAAAGCACGTCTTTGTACCCCCTATGGGTGTTGCATTTTGAGAAATACTGCATGTCACCACAAGGACAGTACTCTGTGGAGAAACAGAATTTAACTATGATTATCTTAACTGCAATTTAAATTAAGTGGGAGAGCAATGGGATTTTTACATACCCTCAGATTGTATAATTACAAATAATTGGGCCTGATCTTGTTTGAAAATCTCCAGGGAATTAGAAGCAGAATAAATGCCATGTCTCATCTAATAAATGTAAACATACTGAAAATACTACTTTTCAGTTTTAAGAAACTAAACTTTATAATAAAGACTCGGAGGAATTACGTTTTAGATCCCTTAGGGCTTATTTGTTAGTCAGAATGTACAACACTTAACTTGTGCTGTTGGACAGTGACAATACAGCTTTAATTATATTCACACACCAGTGGCTAGATGTAATTTTATTTTAATTATTTTCACACTCCAGCGGTTAGGCATAATTTCATTAAATAAATGCTGTACAACAGAAAAACAAAGAGCTCAATTTCACTACTGGACCAGTGGTTGCTCAGTTTCAGCAATAACATAAGATAAGATCACTTTATTGGCCATATATAATTTCTTGTATTAGGAATTTGTCTTTTCACATACCCCAGCTTGCTCTCCATGAGACACACAGAGGAGGAGAGAGAAGCTTGAGGTCAGAGTGCAGGGTCAGCCATTTATACGGCACCCCTGGAGCAGCTGGGATTAAGGGCCTTGCTCAGGGGCCCAACGGAGTAGGATTCCTTTGCTGGCCGCGGGATTTGAACCGGCAACTTTCCAGCCACAGGCGCATATCCTGAGCCACAGAGCCACCGCTCCGCAATGGTAATTTTCCTCATTTTCACAACACAATAGTCAGGAAATGGGACTGAAATTATTGTATTTGTATGAGACTCTGATACCACAAAGTGAGCTTCCATCCAAGAAAACACCATCATTATGACGACATTGCTCTGGAGAATGTTAATGTATTGCAGATAGTACTAGCAGAATTGTGGTCAGTGTGAAGACTACAATTTGTGTGGACTGTTTGACAATGGACAGTTGCAACAAATTTAAGACCACAAGTCTATTGAAAGAAATAAAACCACAAACGAGTTCTGTAACTTTTCACATGTAAAAGAATAGGCAAGTGCACAGTATGTGTAGTACTTTCCGAAAACAGGACTTAACTAAAGCACAAGTGAATGAACAACCACTCAAATACCTTAGACCCAAAACACTATCAGCCTTATTGGTAGAAGCAGCATTGGTTGCTGCTTTTGTCTACCTAGACCTCTTTATTTCCAAAGTTTATGTACTATTGGTCAACCCAATTATACAATTTCAATTGTCATGAAATTGCCGATTCTCCTTTTTAACCAAAATCTGGATTAAAAAAAAAATCTTTAATGACCGGATCCAAATCAAGTACTTCAAGGCAGCTTTTCCATGCATAGGAAAACTGCTTTCATGTATTAGGGCGGCATTTAACTTCTGCTTGCCAGGTAGCTGAAAGATGTGATTTAATCCACGCCATAGTAACCTGTAAATATGTGAAAAGGATTTGGAGTGTTTAAGTGACCTTTATAAAACAACATTATCAAAAAAATACATAAGGAGTACCATAAAATACATACAAATAAGAGTGCAAAATAACAGTAAAGTGATCTGTATTTGATTCCTCTGTGGCTAACAGAAGAGAATGATAATCTTGACTCACAGCATTATGAACCTGTAAAGACTTTCAGTTCCCAGCATGCCTCTGTAAAGCTGTGGCAGTTCATTGGGGTGGAACAACTTCAGTGTCGGAAAATGTGAGACATTCTGATTGCTGCACACATCTGTCCACTCTCCACAGTCCACACGGGCCAGCTGCACACCTGTCACATCTGGAAACACAAAATACAAGTAAAGTCAGTCATTAACAGCACGGATTAATGATACCCACCTTTTTATTTTACTATACTGAATTTCATTCCATCTTTTCAATTCCACGTTCTTTATCTAATGTTTTATTGCTTCCTAACCTAAGTGAGCCCAGTATATAAAAGTACTCACTTACAGTAGGGAGATGTCTTTATTGACCTACACTTTTCAAGGATACCAGGATACAATTAAGGGCACAGATGTGATAGAAACCTTTTTGACGCTTCAACATAATATGGTGCCTTTCAATATACTGTATACTTTGACATCTCAAAAGCCCAAGTAAAAAATTAGGGATTACACTTTTAGAAAAGTTGAGTATGAAGGAATGAGGCAGAGCTTGCATATAAACAGGAAAGGATGGATGTGGTAAGGTTTTATTCCAAGCTGAAAGGAAAGTAAAAGAAACAGTTTCAGCTGTGGTTATACATTGAAGAATGTTAAGGGTCAACACAAATGTACCCCTTAGACAAAAGTAACTCCAAGATAAAATGTTTTAATGGAAATGAGCACTACACATACAGCATGAAAGACCCCAAGATGTCATAGAACTGCAGGGACAGCTGAAAAAGATATTAGAATTGCAGAAAGAGATGGAGGCAAAAAAAAAGTACTGCTGTGGTTTGGGAATTAGCTAACTGTCTGAAGTTCTCAAGAAAAGCAACCTGAGGTAGTCTGGGTCAGTAAGACATTAATAGCCAACATGGCACAGGAGACAGCTAAAAGTCTTTAATCTCAGTAAATAAGTGCACTGGGAGAATATTAATAGACAACTGGTAAAGAGCTAAAACACACTTTCTTACGTGGGTGCGATTAGGAATGTTTGCTACATGAAGGGCTACATGGTATTAGTTGGTAGCTAAGCTTATGAACACCAAGCCTATGCGTACCAGCGGAGATTTTTTTCACAATAAAGACTCCTTTCACCATGTTTTCTGAAGCCAATATAAGTTTGAATATTCTTAGTCCCCTTGATCCACCTCATTTAGGTTGGGGCCTGTCACACACCCCATTCGAAATAGATGATATAATGGGCAATGCTTATGTGTTCATCCAGCTGTCTGGGGTCCCTGAGGCAGTAAACACTGCCAAAGAAACAGATCAACAACAGTTCCCTCAGGCTACACTAATTCTCTATTACATCATTAAGTTAGAACATCAGTAGAACGTCAATATTTAACAATGACCTCCCTATCTTATGGGGATGGGACACAGGACAAGGTAGACCTCAAAGTCAGGATAAACAGGACACACTGTAAACAGAGACAAAACAGAGGTCTCAGATGAGAGAAAAAAGAAGAGCATGATTTCCCAATTGTTGAATCCACATACTATAGGAATAGGGTTTCATATTCATTTAAGCATACATTTAAATTCATGATTTAATCTTAGGCAGGTTCTTTCTTTTCCATCTGGTTCCATCAGGTGTGTTTGTGTTTTGATTAAAGGGGGAATTCTCGATCAGTGAGTTATCAGATTTCTGTCTTCAAGATATTAGTACATTATCAACTAATTTATACAAGCTAATTTAGCTATTCTTTTCCTTGGTGTTTGCCATTTTTAACATTGTGGCATCGATCTATTTTAGAATGATTTTGCTACTCGTCATCGTTACATTCATTCGTCAATAGGGAATGTTATTGCTTTCTTCGGAACTACAGTGGGTCCTCATTATCTGCTGTTGGAAA
Source organism: Atractosteus spatula (assembly GCF_055471065.1). NCBI lineage: Eukaryota > Metazoa > Chordata > Actinopteri > Semionotiformes > Lepisosteidae > Atractosteus > Atractosteus spatula. Next base: position 13,961,650 of record NC_142714.1, read on the forward strand.
TATGTACAAATCTTTTTGAAGAGAAGAGATGTTTACTCTACATACGAATACGTTCGTTGCTAGGCATGTCAAATGGTACTGTACATATACAGTTTAATAACAATGTAGACCCTAACAAACCATTATACTATGCCCACATAAAAAATCCCTGATATTGATAGCAAAAGAAAATTAAAGAGCTCCTTGGAAACTATTCCCCCTTAATTACATTAATTCTTATGGGAAATAAATTCCTAATAGATGTATTTGCACTATTCAGAGAACATTTCTAGACAAAAAAGTAGAACCACAGTAAAGAAGAGAACTAAATCCAGTCTCGAACCAAAGAGATTGATCAATGTACATACAATTCTACAGGGAACAGAAAGAGTTAACCCTGGGAACTACAGTATTTCACACTCCGTAGTGGGAAAAAGGACCTGGTATAACAAGTGGAAATGAAAAGGGAATAAGAATCATCTTTCTACGAATAGTACTGGATACATGAAAACTGGTTAAGAGCCAAACTCTGGGGTACTTTGTGAAAAGGATGGACAACGATATGGATTAACATTGCCAAATAAACTATCAAACAAGCAAGATGGGAAGAGCACAGCCTATATTATGCAATTTTTAATATTCTAAAAAAATAACATGAAATGCTTCACACATGGGCATACAAAGGTAAGGTCAAACATTAGATTCTTTCTCTTCTTATCTTATTTGGACTGAGACTGGAAAAGTCTTATCAAAGGGTTTTTTCCAAATTCAGGCATGTTTATTAAAATGGTTATTCTTTGATTTGTCTTTCTGCCTGTAACATGGGTTAAAAACTCCATCTTTTCAATGTCCTACAGATATAAAGTGCAGCAAAATGTCCTTGTGATGTGTGAGCCTAGGGTATTTCCCTGCATTGTCAAGAGGCGTCAACATAAAATATAATAATCAGTGTACACATTCCATATCATACATGATCTCCTTTTCCCTTGTTAAATATGGTCTAATACAAGTTTTCAAACTTTTTGCACAGATATACAGTACTTGCATCTGCCCATGTGAAAACATTATAAATCATTTTTAATAGAGAAAACTAATAAATGCACAATTCCACCCTCCTAAATGAATTTGGATGTTATCGCGTTAAAAAAGTTCAGAACTCTGATGGATTACAAAAAATAATGAGAAACTATTACGAGAAAATTATGTAATAGTAATAGATAGTAATGAACGGAAATTAGATTCCAGCAATAATATCAGATGGAGACAACTGTGGGATTTCCATCATAGTAATCATAACCACATATCACTTAGTCTCTTTTTCAGCATACGTTCAATAAAAGCCTGGAGAGTGCTGTTTTCCAAATGGTACAGTTATTCACCACAAAGCACATACTTCAAAAAAGTAATATAGTACTGACTTTTAGAAAATAACATTCCACCAGTGCTCCCATTTCTTTATGTGCTATTATGAGCATTTTAATATTAGACTTCAGATGTTCTTATGAATTGTTCAAAGACCTTGAGTCAATCCTTAACAAGACCTATATTGTTTATTGGGCTATCAATGTCAAATGTGAGCTAAAATTCATTCAGCACAAAATTAAAGTCATCATTGTAAGAAGTATTATCACAGACAGAGGTGCACTGGCTCTGTAAAATAATAATGAAAAGCCCCCATTTAATAATGTCATTTTTAAAGGACTTTTATTCTGGTGTAAACACTTACAATCGGGGTCTTATCAAAGTGTTATGTCAGTCTTAAGGTCTGAGGTTTGAAAATAATATCACAGGATCATCCACAGATTCAGCTTGGAAAAACAGAACAGAATGACTGGGCTTATGACTGAAAATCATTACAGACCCTGCAGAGGATTCTCTGTTCTACAGGAGCTTAGCTGAAAACAGGGCTGTTCAGGAAGCTTATGAACCCCAGGACAGTTTTAACTCTGCACTCAAGGCCATAAGCACTTGGCCTGTTATAATCAGACCACCATCAGACCATCAGAGAATCCCTTCCATGCTGTTGTAATAACTCTAGCCAAGCAAAGCAAAAACACTAGTTCAAGACTTGGAACAGGCATGTCCCTGCTTTGAACCACAAGCCATCAGGCCACAGGCTCTCATCAAGTTCATCCAACAAGGAGTTTACTACAGTAGGTTGACATTTTCCACCAATTTAAAAAACAAACACCAGAGACCTGTAGTGTTGCCAACAACCACACATTACATCCCAACCAAAATATTGTAGTAGCCTTAAAAACTGTGATCAATAGCATATTCCCAGTTACTGGTTACGCTGTATCACCTTTGCACAAATACAACTGAGGTGATTTCACATTTATTAGTGTTATATAGATGTCTATAAAAACAGACTGCTCCAAATTATTAAAACACTACACACTAAACCAGGATATGAACAGTTACAAATGAGAGGAAGCTATGTGACCCATTCAGTAATTAGAAGCTTATTGAACTGAGGCTTTATCCAGCCATTTCCTGAAAGAAGCCAGGGTATCATCATGGCTGGGTGGCTTGAGCCATACTCCCACAACTCTCTAGAGAAAGACGTTCCTTTGGTTCTCAGTCTCAAAAATGTCTCCAAGTTAAATTAAAACAGCCTGAAAAAGAGGTCCTGACTGGCTTTAATGGTAAAGGCAATTCACAGAGCAGGCTGAACTCCATATTCCAGAGATTACTGGAATTCTCAAACCGCAGGTCACACCTGCCATCAATCAGCAAATTGTCAGCTTATCCAGCAACAGCAACCTCTGGAACCTTCTGGGTTAGTGTGCAGGACAATCAGGGAGAGCTACATCTCTTCCCAGTTCATTAACCCAGCAGTCTGCTGTGGGAACTGTGGGGCTCACAGTGGGAGAAACAGCAGATGGCCTGACATGGCAAATGGAAAGAACTGACCCAATCCCTCCCATGCTGCTACAAGAACTGTAGCCAAGCAAAGCTGAAAGCAATTGCCAGTTCAATACATGGAACAGTCAATACAACTGTTGCACATTAGAATAAAATAAAGCTTGTTTTAAAATAAATTCAGTAGTCGTGTGGTGTTATGCATATTAGGAGTATTAAACAAAACCAGCATATATATCCAGTGTATTACACTGATCAGGGCCTTTAATGGTGTTAATTCAAATAGAAATAATCATTATTATTCGTTAAATTATAATTTAATTTATTAATTTAATTACTGTCACAAGGTACAACTGACATTTTTACTAGGTACAATTTAATGGTAAATCTATACATGTCCTTCCAAGTGTAAAATAACTATTATTTACCTTAGTGTTACTAATAAAGTAGAAATGCCTTCAAAATATGACCATTGTGTTGTGATAGTTGTGAGCCAACTATGCAAACAGCATTTTTCCCCCCAATATGTAGACAGACAAATTCAATATCCTCTATCAAGAAATATTTCCTATTATGCAGTGTACTTAACCAAAACTCCACAACTTGCCTAACAACTCAAAACAAAGGTCAAAACAAGAAACCAAGGAATTTACTTATGCAGGGTGCAATTCAAGTACCATTATGTTGTTTTTGTCTTTTAACTAAAATATTGACAGGCTCAATATAGCCTTTACAGCAAGTCTGTGCATAATGTTTATCAGAAATGGGCTGTGCAAGACCCATGGAAATGGAGGGTTTGCATAACACCAAAAATATTTGTCTATCTACTTATAAAGGAAATATTTGCTTTGTAATTGCTGAAATTGCAGGATCAAACACTTTACTTTGACAATATCTCACACCAGCATACAATGACTTTGAGAAAGCATTTAAAGTAAGTCATCGCCTTTTAATATCTTTGAAGAAGTTTAAAGCCACTCTTCAAGTAGGTGTAAAAAAGATAAACTGAAGGATAGAAGAATACTAAGGACATACTATGTCTTAACAGCTCAGACACTCAAAAGCATAACTTATTAAATAGAATCATCCCACATTCTGTACTAACTTGGTCCATCCACTACTAAAAGGCATTTAAAATGAAGCGTTCGATAACTGGTTCCTGTTCAATGACAAAAATGTGATAACCCTGTTGCGCAATCATGTCAAGAGGTCCTTCATTTTTAATGATAAAACAGGACTACCTGTTTAAATAACTCCTGTAGATTCCCTACCTCTATAAATACCAATCCAATACACAAAACTCAGCCCTGGTTTCCTCCCACGGTCCAAAAACACACAGGACAGTTAATCGGCTACCGGGTGTGAGTGTGTGCGTGTGTGTGTCTGTGTGTCTGCCCTGCAATGCTCTGATGTCCCGTCCAGGGTGTATCCTGCCTTGAACCTATTGCATGCCAGGAAAGGCTCCAGCTAGAAAATGGATGGATAAACATTGTAAAGTCAATAGATATAAATGTAGCACCATGAGGGTGGCAGACAGATACTGTACTATGTCGCTTTAAGGTCGCAAAATCTGAATGTTCCAGGACTCCAAGTCCTTAAAATCTTCAGCAGGTTCAGCTAGTAAGACGAATGGAAGGAGACAGGACAAATAAAATATGTAATACAGTATATGCAATATTTAATAGCGTAAAAAGGATTGTAGCCAGTTTGTCTCCAAGGAAAACTGAAGGAAACCAAAGGCTGCCAACAAAGACAAAGAAAATGAGACATGTCTGAGGTTCTTTGTAAAGAGACGAAAATTGACCTTGAGACGCTAAACACAAGGACCCTGAGGGGGGGTGTTTTCCTCAACCCGACACTGCCAAATTGAAGCCAGAAGTGAGTGAGAGGAGAGAAAGACAAGACTATGAAATGTGGACTTTTTCACCCTGCAACTCACAACCGTCAGGGCACTGAAGCTCTCCACTGACAGCTGGTGTGTGGCGCACTATGGCTGCCACCATATCATCCAGGTAGGGCTGCACATTTTGTGGTGGTGGAGGGGATCGCCATTACCTGGAAAGCGCTTTGAGTGGAGTGTCCAGAAAAGTGCTACTGTATATATAAAATTTAAATTCAACTTAAAGAGCTTAGCTAGAAGGTGCTCTCCAAAGAAGTGTCAAGGCTGTAAGAATCAGAACTTAGAAATGAATGTTCACTGTAAATAAAATGTCCCTGGATCTGATTAAAACTTTGTTTGAATTGTGTGGAAAATCTTTTCAATAATAGATAGTAAAAACCAAATGAGCTTAACAGTGGTGCAAGCAACCCTGAAGTGTCAAATAAATCCACCTGTTCAGTAAAAAACTGAAACTAAAAAATCTTAGATTACACAACAGCTACAGTATTTTCCACAGCAACGCTGACAAAACCCATACCTTTCAGCATGTTAGCTACCTCAAGATAAGACCGCATAAAAGCCATGGACACAGCATCCCCTGCAGGACAAAAGAAAAGATTATTTTCCAGTTAACATTTTGGTCATATTTGAACACATTATCAGCCATCCATCCATTTTGTAACCGCTTTATGCAATGCAGGGTCACAGGGTACCTTGAGTCTTTTTAATGCAGAAATATGATATACTGTATAATGCAAGTGTTTTCTTTGTGAAAGTCTACAGTACCACACCTCTAAAACATGCTAATGTATCAGACCACCAATGCTCCATGAGCTTCAGTCAGGACCTGAGGAATCTGCTGAAAATCTTGTGAACAAGTCAGCGCTAAGAAGCTGATGTTGGCTGACATCAAAATAAAAATGAACACAGAAAAGCATGACTAGTGTTCTTTTTTCCACTCACAAAAATTATGTTTTAGGTTTTTGTGTTTACTATATAGGTGCTTTTCATATTTGTTATTCTATTTTTGCTTTCAATAAATGTTTTTGAGCAGTATAAATTTAGTCTATCCACATAAATATTTTTACACAGGATCCCTTAAAATCTGATACATGTTAATTTTTCCACAACTTCAGTGCCTCACAACATCAGTTTCTGTCTTAACAAACTTTAACCTTATTTGCCAATGGCATACAGAAGTTTATACGCATGACTTCGCAGCACAATAGTGTATCTGATAGATTATAAACAGATCCTTTAATCAACATAATCTTACATCCTTTAAGAGCCTTCCCTGTAAAGCAAAATACTTGCCAGTCCTTACGCTAGATTACTTACAACTAGTATAGAAGATCACCACCGTGTGGCCATTTCCAGCTACTGCAGTGCTGATTGTTTCTGCAGTTAGTTCTGGGACCAGATCAAAGTTCAGCTCCAAGTCTCTGTCTCTGTAAACGGATTCTGCTACCTCATCATCCAAAATGTCTGAGGAGAATGAAAATGTACACAAATTAATCCTCAGTACTCTACAAAACAAAAAGTCAAATGTGGCACAGAAAAGAAAACATAATTTGAATAATGCCATTCTTTGGTATTAATATTAAACCATTTTTTTTACAGAAGTCGCAGATGTAAAATTTCTTCCAGCATCAATTTTCACAGCAGTAGCAGCCCTGTTAATGACAAATGTCAGTCACCATACGCATTTACCTGTGTCTGTTAAATAAAATAGCAATGCACCCGCTATAAAAGATGGTCAATTTCCTGATAACTTTGTGAATTTTTTTAACTTTGTTAGGTTTTTCAATAACCCTATCCCAGATTTACTTTGAAAGTTCATTTGTCTTCATGATGTAGCTTCTGTTGGGAGCTGTACTAATCAACCGTGGGACCTCCCAGAGATAGGTATATTTATCCTGAAATCATGTGAAATACCCTAATTGGACACGTAGACTCCATTCAACAAATAATGCAACCTTTAAAGACATTTGGTTGCACCACAGCCCATTTAAGTGTGACATAGTAAAGAAGGTCAATACTTATGCAATCACTTGTTTTCTGTTTTATATCAATAATTAACTTACGATGGAGGATCTGTAAAATTGTATTTTCACTTTGATATTACAGAACATTTTGAGTCGATCAATGGCGAAAAGTCCCATTTAAATACTGTATACTATATACAGTATACTATATACTATAATACTCTATATTATAACACAGTAAAATCTGAAGAAGTCCAAGGGGGGGTGAATACACATAATTGCAAAAAGCTGCTTAATATTTTATATACAGATATTTTACCTAAAACAGACCAATGTTGTTCTTCCTCATCTTCCCCCTCCTCTTCCTCCTCCAGCGGGTTTTTTTCTTGGAAAATTCTCACAGCTTCCTCTAAGCTCTTCAAAGTCAGATACTCGACAGGGGAACCCTGATTGGGGACAAAAATCCACGTGTAGTTTCAGTAACTGCGACCTACTGTCAATCGCTCCTCTTGTGTCTCCAATATGTTTCATGTCAGTGCGAGCTGTCAGGTGACTCACCTCTCCGGGCACCCGGTATGCCACATTATACTCCACAGGGATGTTCACTGCTGGGTTATCCCTGTCCCAAAGATTGAAGAAGATAAACTGTGACTTTAAACAGCAGTTACATCACACCACTTCAGCACTGATTTGTGCTGTAATGCACGTTTCCCTTTCATTTACACTGCAAGTGGGAGGTCTAAGAAAATTAACATCAGGTGACTGTAAAAATGATCACAGCCACAAGGTTTTGAATACAGATCTTACACCCCCCCCCCCCCATCTCATAAGAGACAGGGAAGCAAAATATTTTACTGTATCAGTCAACACCATTCATACACAATAACCCTCAAGACATTACGGGATTCTACAAGTAATGTATTATTCGGACAGTGGTTTTAAAGGAGAAGTCTACATTGGCTCTGACAGAAGTGATTAATGTTTATAACTGAACAAGCAGCTTGAGGTACCTGAGCCAACAAAGAAAACGATTCATTGTGCAAGGCAGGAAAGGAATCTGTCACTTCACCATGTTTTCAAGATTAATTTGTTGTCCTGAGCCAAAAGCACAAAATGAAAATATTAAATCTCCACTGACTCTGATAATTAGAACAATTTGCTAACTTATACAGCAGAAGATCTATGGACAAATCCCACCCCAGTAGACTGTTTTTAACTCCTTCTCATGACCTCGGCCTGAATTACTGAATACTTAAATGTGGCGCAAAAGGTTACAGAACTATAGAAACTAAACTAAAGACTTAATTACAATTCCAATCTCATGCACCGGGTAATGCCCTGCCCCAGCAGACACACGAACCTGTGCAGGAGGACGAGGCCAGCCTGTCCCCTCAGCCGCCGGGCAAGGGAGAGGGCAGTGTTCCTGTCCAGGTCAAGGGTCTCTCGCTGAGTGAAGACGAACAGCAGTGGGGTGTGGAGGCGGCTGTGCACTGTCCTGACCTGGGATGGCTCCACGGATGCCTCTGTCTGGCAGTGCAGTGAACTACTTTAACCACGGACGCTTAAACAAATGGCTTTCACCGTTTCTTTCAAAGGTAGGAAGGGCCCTTTTCCGTCCTTTCATCTGTATTTAGCGCCACAACTGTTGGGCTGTTTTGCATTTTCATTCAATTTAGACATGGTAGTGTCTTTTTAACGAGATTCAGAAAAGAAATCCTTTCAAAAGACAAAGTCATTACAATAATTAATAACCTTAACGCCAGTAAAATGATAAGGCCAAAACAACTGTTTATTAATTCCATACAAGGAAATTTAAATGACTTACAGCACTGCAATCTGCTTGTTTCTTATTCAAATTACGTTTAAGATCACTTTTGCATTTTGGCCCAGTTCAGGAACAGAAACAGAAAAAATAAATGCAATTCTGGTCTTGGACACAAGAGGGAGGTGAAGCCTAGAATATGTTGGCCCTGCTCCACTCATTTTTAAAACCAGGGAAAAATTGACTGTTTTGACAAAGAACCTGTGAATGAAAGAAAATGTTGAAGCCAGGGTGCTTACCACAAGCGGAGCCTCCATGAGCTGAAGAAAGGTGTAAATGTTGATGGTGGTCAGGGGCCTCCTCAAGGCAGTGCGGTCACAGGCCTCAGACCTGTGAGCCACGGCCTTACAGTGCAGGAACCACAGGCCAGCTGGGAGTGAAGCAGGATCCTTCACTCTGCGCGAACCAGAACATGATCACAAAGGCTCCAGAGGGGCAAGGGCCTCCCAAAAGATGAAGGTAAGAGACATGACACAAAAAGCTGCCTAACTGAAAGCAACAAAAGGATATCAGTATGTTCATTCAATGCAAACCCTAAGAGATGACAATTTTTTCATTCCTACATGTCCTCCCAACAAAAAAGGATTAGCTGAATACTTTTGCCAAGTCACACTGTCCTTGCTGCCGACTCACCCCAAGTGCTCCAGCACTGTGCCTCCTGTTGTCAGCACAAACTGATACTTGGCCCCATAGACAAAAGCAGTCTCCATCACAGCCCTGTGCTCTGAAATCATGACAAAAAAACAGCTCCTTCCAATAAGATGAATAACAAAATAAACGTGCATATTTACACCAAATTCTGATCTTTGTCAGAGGAGGTAGTCTCTAACGCAAAAGGCCTCAAAACCTAAACAATATACTAGCACTCCAAACATTCCACCACTTGTTTCAAAATCTGAGGCAACAAAGGTTGAACAGAAAGACTTCACAGCTTTGTGGAGCTGTAGCATTTCTGCACATGAATTTCATTGAAACCAGGCAGAAATCCTGGGGTATTTCCCATGGTAACAGGGACATTGCAAGCACAACAAAAACAACTAAGGGGACTGAGAAATGAAAGTTGAGAAATGAGGGATACCCAGGATTCTAAAAGGTATTTATTGGGGTAACACTTGACCGTGTTCAGGTGTCTGAATTTCTTTCTGCTCAAGTTATTAAAAAAAAGTTGGCAATAGGATAAATTAGTCATACAGGAGCAAAAATAATAACATAATAAAATTTCTATTAATGTAGGATTGAAGTGAGTCAGTACAACAATCAGCTCAAAACTACACACAGAAAGAGCAATAAAAAAATTCAAAAGAGCAGTACAATAATAATAACAACATACATTTCTTTGTAACCCAGGGAGACTTACACTGTTTTTTCTACTCGGACTATTTGACTGTAAACATGACTCATGTTTTATTATCACAAGAGCAAACGTACCAGGTACTCCCAGGGCCACGACGTGAGCGAGCACGACGTCTGCCCTCCCCTTCGCTGCTTTCTCGATGTGGAGCAGTTCTGCAGGCGTTTGAACATACTTCACCTCATCGAAGATGACAGTGCTACAGTGAGAGGAGTGATAGCTCAGACACAATCTCCCAGCCACATCTGGAATTCTGCATTCTAACAGCATTCAAGCTTTGAGAGCTGATTTATGGGGAAAAAATATACTTTTATATATATATTTTTTTTAAAATATATACTTCTATACAAGTGTTTCTCAACCTTTTCATCCCACAGAACACTTGCTTAAGTCTAAAAATGTGGCCGCACCCACACACACATCACTGACCCAAGCACGTTATCATGTACATGTATATTCTAAACAAAATTCATTTTAATGTTTAATCTGTGTTTGCCTTGAAATGGCATATCTGGCACAAATTTGTAGACTATGGAGCTAATATAGATATAAGTACCCTGAAATCATGTGAACCATTATTACAGTATGAAAGACAGAGGTCACTCAACTCATTTTGTGCCTCATTAAGGTCATCTCGTGCACCGAAATTAATGAAGGTTTGCCGCAGCAAAGGGTTTGAATACTTTCCATTTTCCTGTCATATTAATTATTGACTTTTTTGCATTCTGCTTTGAGGATGTAAGCTTTAAAACAACAAAATGCAAAAACTGTGCAAGGCTCTGAAGCCTATGGCAAGGCACTACATATACAGTACAATTTAATTTAATTATTATTCTCACACGATTTTTCCAAAATTCCACGACACACCCAATAATGTCTGCAGGTACACTATCGTGCCACAGCCACCTAGTTGAGAAATACTGTGTTGTAGAGCACCCTAACACACCGATGAGTCAGATATTCTGACCGAAGGTTCAAGTTTTTGCTGAGCCAAAGGAAAAACAGACCAGGTTTTGTAGTGATAAAGAGAAATAATATGTCCATTATGAAGATGGTATTAACATTTGGGTTAAAAAATGCATTTAGTTTTTCGATTTCAACGTTCGAGCATCTGAAATGAAGAAAGTGAGCCAGCATGAAGTTTACCAGTGCGGGACACTCACAAGAGTACATGAGCCACAATAGCATCAACATCAAAAACAGTGTCGATAGCAAAGCTCTTCAGGATTTCACCGCCTCTGAAAGGAGGAAACGAAAGAAAAAAAACAGCTAGCAGTCAAAGCAAATTCGGCAATTTCTTCTGTCCTCAGATTAGGCAGTCAGAGGTTTATAACTAGAAACAATACTCCAAAAAATTTAGAACCACTGTGCCCTTCCATTAAATCACTACACAGGTGAACGCCACATACTCATAGCTGAACACCAGCTACATTTAAAAAACGAGAGTTTAAATCAAAATGAAATACTCTGTAATACTTTGAAGACACCATTATTAAAACTTACTGCCGCCTTCCTAAAAGGAATTAAATGAACCTTAACATCATTAAATCTGGATGAGCCAGAGTGATTCATTCACAACTTGTAAAACTGACCTGTAGGCTGCACAGAAAGATTCATTTCATTATCTACTAAATCACTAAGATGGAAAGAAATATTTGGGTAAAGCAACACGAACGGGGGCTAAAATTACCGGAATAAATACACCTTCTTTGAGATGTCTCCACCAGTGCAATATTTTGGCACCTCCTCCCTGGAGCAATTTACCTACAAAACATAAAATAAATGAAAAATGGAGTCTACCAAAAAAGGACCTCAGTTTTTTTTTAATCTTGTAAAACACACCCTTGCCCATGAAAACCAGTTCTGCGAATAAATTATATACAATTACAGTATGCCTGAAAATGAGCTAAATACATTCTAGGAGAAAATGTGATTCCTGACACCTGTGATTCCCAGCCCTGGTCCTGTAGGAAGACTGTCTCTTCTAGTTTTTGCTGCAGTCAAGTTTTTAATAACCAGCTAATTTATTTCAATTTTCCATTTAAATTTGCTCTCAGCTTTCAGAAATTGTACAATGGAATATGTCAACTTGGTATTAACCCTGTACCAGTTTTAGAACTGCCTGCAATCAGGCGTGTTGCATGAAATCTAACCAACTAGATCTCTACAGAAGGAAAAAACACTCACCATGGGAATGTCTGATATACTGTAGTGTCGTTCTCACCTGTCTGTGCATCACATTTGATCAATCAGTAAGAGTTTTTTAGTCAGTAATAATGGCAATCAATATGAGAAGAAGCAAAGTTCTCTTTGCTGAATTTGTTTTAAAAAGTACCCTTTCAGTAGGGAATTTTTGACACCCAGGGCTGACCAAAGAAACCAGTTAAATATTTTTTTAAACAAGTGAGTGATTCAATTAAGCAATCAACTGAAAACCTGCAGCTACAGTGTTCCTCCAGGAGCAGAACTGGAAACCACTGTATTATGCTCAGCAATATGGTAGTTTGATCCCAGGGTTACAAACAAGTTGAATGCAAAAAGTGGGTATGTTTTTTTCTATATATTACCTTTGAGCTGGACAGGCCAGTTTATTTTCTATTGCATTTGACTTTTCTAAACAGCTTTAACTATAGCATAATATTCTAATACTAAGAATCTGTGAAAGAAAATTTAATTGGTATTTTCTTCACTGCTTCATTGCTTTCAGAACAATTTGGTTAGGTTCCTTTTCTTCCTCTGTGATCGACATCTCTGACAACAGAATCCTGTAATCTGATTCATTCAAACTCTGACATGCTTTTATTTATATCTACACTTCAAAGAAAAGGACATTTGGTATGATAACTACAGACCAAATAAGAAATATTAACTACCACCATAAATGTATCTGTTTCATCTCACACTTCCATAATCACAAACAAATGGGTCATGTGGGTGAAAATACTGGCAGGCAGCAGCTCCGGAAAATGACAATAAAACAGGGGAAAAAAATGTGCGACAAGTGTGAGTCATAATTTGGGAGATTAGACACCACTGCCAATAATGGAATATTCCAAATGTTAAAAACAGATATGTAAAAAAAAATAATTCAGCCCAGCATGTTAGGTTTATAATCTAAGCATTCAAATTCAATTATAGCTTGAGCTAAATCAGAATTCAAATCATAAAAATGCACAATTCATACAATTTTCCTAACGTGTGGTGATCATACACATCATGTAGAGGTACTGACAAAGCTGGCAGCATTATAACTGATCCTGAAAACAAAGTACCACTGTTAAATCATGCAAACAATACATGCATCTCCCTGAATAGGTACTGTAATTACTTTTAATTGTTCAGACTTTCAAACAATCATTTTTAATGTCTCGGGAATGCTACAGTATATGTCTCACACACCTAAGTAAAAGAATAAAGAAAACCTTAGTTACCTTAGCAACTAAAATGCCATAATCTTCAAGTGCCTCTGCAGACTTCTCAAACTTCTCAAGGAAAAGTCTAATGGTTGGATTGACTAAAACACCAAAACAAAATTCAGGATAAATCACTTTACACAATTAAATATAACAGACAAAAACACAGCCACACAACAATATGCTGTATCAACACAAATACTGCAATATACAAGAGAAAAACAGCTGTCTAGAAAGCCAGAATAAAATGAAAAGGTAGATTTTAAAGATAACCTTCATTGATTTGTGAATTAAGTACAACTCAGTAACATTCAAAAGTACCTAACCAATCGCATTATTCAATTTCCTTAAAAATCTAAGGGGTACAGCACTTTGATTCATTTCTATTAAGACGAGGCATAACAAAGTAACCATGCAAAGCTAAAATTGCTAAAAGACCTAGCAGGAAGATTAAATACCAATGGCCCTAGTGATGATCAGTAAGCACAGGATCACTATACATTAGAGACCATGCTGATAGGAATGTTTACATAAAGCATTAAAGACAGCGGCTATAATGAAGCACAAAATACAGTACAGGAAGTGTTATGTTTGTTCCCCTCCAAGAACATTGTTTTTGCATTCTTATCACGTTCATTGGGACGTCTAGATATATCTAATCAAAATGTTAACGAATAACGGTGGCGATTCCACGGACAGCACTTCGAGAAGCACCAACATAAAATGAACTTAACATTTCACCTTCTTTACCTTTATTTCCAAAATAAACGAACGATGTTTTCCCCGAGTTTTGGATGCCATAAAATCGTTCTTGTGTGCATTCTACCAGCTTGGCCCCATGCGTCGTGGAGTAAAAAGTACTAGGCGCCCACAACACCCAGATCACAAAACCCACCGTCTGCCACACCATGTTAAGAGGTAAGAGCAGAGACGTCAGGCTGTAAAATCGACACAATACACACAGGTATCTTAATATTTGCAGTTATTATCCCACAGCTAAAACTGGTTAAGAGCGTGCAAAAAAGGCAGACAAAAGCACATTATTACTGCATAATAATTTTTTTTCAAGCAAAGTATTTTTGTTGGGCTTTACCCCGAGTAGTTTTGTAGGTACACCAATGCATTTTTCTTTCAATCTGCAAATTCTCCACTGGTGGAATGTTGCATTTTTTATAAATCCTAAAGCTGTTGCCACCGTGGTTTGTACATTACACCTGCAAAACACAAATCTGAACATTTTAATTAATAAATAATTATTGTACAGTGTTAACAGCTTAATAAACTAATACTCCCCAACAACACACACAGTTGCATCGATCATTAAAGTTTGCCAAAAACAGTTAATGGAGCGGGTTCGCTTGTGCGCTAAAATACATATTTAATTGGCACCCTAAAATATATATAAATAACAATTTAACATTTTTCTCTTTTTAAAGAATGACTTAATACCTTTGTTAAAAACCTTCTACCATCAACCTCTCTCCCAGCAATGCCATAATAACCATCTTTCCATCAAACCAATCACAAGCGACCTTTTGCGGAAACCTCACATGGTGAAAACAGCCAATAGAATGCAGGTAGAGACAGAGCTAAACTGCTCTGTACCTCAACATCCAATAGTTTTACTCTTTCCCGTTCGAAGACAAGGAGCTGACATCATCAACATCCAATCAAAGGTACTCCTCGTAGGTCGATTTAACCAATACAGATGCACTTCTCGGATGAAGGCGGGAATAGAATTTCTTCGTGTTGAAGGAGGCACCGAAACTGTTGCCATTGTGGCTCAAATACAGCTGTTTTGGCGTATACATCTGCCGGTGGATTTAGAGCCAAAATGGCGTATGCAGTGTAACAGTGTGTTGTGTGTTTCCTATAGGTCGTGGGCGTGCATGTAACCTCAGTCTCGCTCAGCTGATCGCCCCCCCCCCTCACCGAGTCTTTTTTTTTCCCTGAGTTGTTTTTTGCACAGAAGGAGCTGCTTTGCAGAGATTTGGGGGTGTGTGTGTGTGTAGCGGGGCTTTATTTTCCTTAAATCACTCGTTTCCTTTTTTTTTTATTTGTCCCGCTTTTCGTTATGGTGCACAAGTTAGATTGTTGTTCTTTTTAATATACCTAAAACTTGATTTTTTTAAAAAGCGAAGACAATAAAAGAAAGTTCAAGCCTTTTATGTTTTTAAAATTAATCGTTCTGAGTAATTAATAAGAATTTTACGTGAACAGCTATGTTATTAACGGATAACCAGGTCAGTCTGAGCGTTTTTACATCGGTAACGGACACAACGGATGAGCCGATACAAGCCGCAGTTCTTCCTTCTGTAGAGCTGGGACTGACCGTCGTTTATACTATCCTATATTCGCTGCTGTTTGTATTTGTGTACCTGCAACTCTGGCTTATTTTGCACTATGGTCACAAACGGTTCAGCTACCAGAGTGTCTTTCTCTTCTTGTGTTTGCTGTGGTCAGCGCTTAGGACTACATTATTTTCTTTTTACTTCAAGAACGTGGTTCAGGCTAACCAACTGCAGCCTCTGCCTTACTGGCTTTTGTACTGTTTCCCCGTATGTCTACAGTTCTTCACGTTGTGTCTGCTAAATCTTTACTTTGCACAGGTGAGTATCGGTTATTTTCCATTTTGTTACACTTTGTTCTCGGCGCGGAGTGCCGCTACAGATACGAATTGATCTTTTATGGGTTTGTCATCCGTGAACATCAGAAACTATCAGAATTGTGTAGTCCCCACGGTTTCGCCGAGTTGAAATCGCGAGTTTATCGGGTGTTTTTTGCAATAGCGTTGTCATTGTGTGTGTAGCAATTTTTGGACAAATGATAACGGTTTGTTATTACTGGCGTATTTTTAATTATGTTCTGTCCATCTTTTATTATCGTGCGTTTTGTGATTCTGGTGAATGCAGCGGTTAAAAACTGAAGTTCTCCCTACAGCCAGATTCCCTTTTTTTCCTCTCAAGTCATTTGAGCGGTAAGTCAATTGCTAAAAGACAAACTGCTAAAATAAGTATCCATCACTCACTGATCCTGGAAGGTCACTTAAATCAAGATGTTAAACGTTCGCAGATAGTAAATTGTATTATTGTTTCGGCAGCCTTGCTGCGCTCAGGGGGGAAAAAAAACATACAGTGCAACTGAGCTGGGCTTTTCGGTCTCTCAGATCAGAGGCTGTTTCTGGGGCAGCTTCACAGTTTTAGTTTTCAGAGCATCTTAGCTATAGGCCGGTGTGCCGAAAGGAGGATTTTCAGATGTTTGTTGGGTGAGGGGTGGTGTCACGGGATGTCCATTGGACCTAAAGGGTGGAAATTTCTTTGGCATCACCATACAAAACTTCAAAAAAAAAATAACAGCATAAAATAAATCCACACCACAACCATTAACTTTCATTTATCAGGCTGTAGCACAGTTGTCTCTACTCAAGAAAGGGAGAAGGAATAGGTTCTAGTAAATGCTCTGTGGAACTTAATTTTATCCGTTAGGGTTCAGCATGTGCTTTGGTCTGAAATTTTGGCAATCGTACTGCTTTACAAGTTGTGTACTGAAACCCAGTTATCAACAGAGTACAGTTCATCAAAGATTACACAAGGCACTCTCATTAATAATGTATGTGACTTGTTTATCTCTTGTTTTGTGGACATTAATTACTGCACAAATTCATTGATTTTCAATCTTTTTTAATTCTGCTAAAATTACTTATTGGGTTTTGGAATCACCTATCTACTAATGTTCAGTCTAATCACATTTACGTGGCTCCAAATTTCATATTATTGGTATTCAACTGAAATTTGGTTTTAGCCCTACAGGTAGCAATAAACACGACTTAAGGTTAAAGAAGGCAGCAGTATACATGATATCCAGTGTTGCTATTGGATGTCACAAAAACAAATCTGATAATCTGTGATGTTCAAAATTACTCACACCCATCAAACAGTCTGAAAATAAATGTTGTAAATGTGAAGCGGGTTCTGCTTTGTGGTTATCTGGTTTCTGGAAGCTTCTAGATGTCACCTTGAATGTCACAGAGTAGAAAAGCAGGCTGAGCACTGAAGTTATCCAGTCACTAATGGGAATCTTCAGAAAATGAGTGACAATAAGTTAAACATGCTGGTTTCTGGACAGTCCTACCCCGCGTAAAAAGAAGTTAATCTTTCGGTGTTACAGCTGAATGTTCATTTTTATCCCTCCTGTGAAATACAGAACCTGGTGTTTTTGTTAGAACTGAGGAACAAATATATTCCAAATGACGTCAGGGTAATTGATCCAGAAGCCGTTAGTGTTAGGGTTAAGGTACTCAACTTTGCTCCCAAATGGACTTTAAGGCAATCTAATAGTGAAACACGCCCCCCCAAACCTAGTGCCAAATAATCAAGGGAGGCGACTGGTGCAGGCCTCAACCCAGCAGAAGGTTTGTGGTGTGAACAAAAGAAAGCAGTTTGCAAGCCATGTTATCTGAAGGAAATAGAGACGTTCAGCAAAGAGGAATGGTCAAAGATCCCCACCCCCCCCCCCCGTCTGCATTAAAAACATTTAAAAGCCTAGAGGAACCATCTTGGATATATTAATCAAAGAAAAAGGAGGCTCAACACCGTTCTGATTATTGGTGCTTGCTTAGTTCGGAACCTTGTATACGCTTGTTTAGATAAGTATATCTTTTGACAGGATTTAATAGTTTAATACTAATCATCTTACAAATGTTTATTTTCATTTATGCATCATATTCTGAATGTAGACGTCCTTTGTTTTGGCTAAAAACAAATCTCGGTTACTTTGGATTATAAGGGTACCAGTAACCTAATGCTTTTTCAAACGATTAGGACATCACTGTATTAAAACTATATTGCTATTTAAATGTATGGTATATCCAGGCACTCATACTAATTCTGTGCCAAACACAAATAATAGGTCTGTTTAGAATTCAGTTTGCTGAGCTAAGGTTACTGTTGCACCACTCTTCAGATTGTTTGATTGCATGAATTCCATTGGGATGCAAACAAGGAAATGATGACTCCCCGAGAGGAAATAAAAGACTAAGCATTTTTATTTTCTTGTCAGTAATGGTAAATGCATCATATGCTTCATTCCTGCATTTCAATAATAAAAAAGCCGGTACACATTCCTACATTGTTTTTTTTATCCCATTTTTAGGTTGTGACATTGTCATTGACATTTGTAGCCTACCTGCTGGTTACTATGTTCCATCCGATGCAAGTCCCTATACATCGTGGAGTGAAGTTATAATAAAAAGTACACAGAGGCAAATTTGTAATTGGTGTGACTTTGAAGAAACTCTCAAGCTTAGGCTTTTAGCACTGTTTATTTCACAGCACAGTAAAACCACCTGGTGGTTTTCTATAATGTTTACAGCAGTTATTTCTTTCTTTAACAAATGATTAGTTACGGCATCAAGGTGCAAAAAAAGTCAATGTGTGGTCTCTGGCAACATTACCTCAGGCATTATATGCTGCTTTTTGTAGCATGGTTAACTGAAATTGCTATGTACCGACCGCCCTCTATTACTTACCAAGAATATCAGGAACATTTATAAGGATCACGTATAAATTAACTATAGGGACTTTTCTGTATGTTATTCGGTTCTGATAATGTAGTGCAGTGTGTGAATGCTAAGGCCTGCTGGAGCTGGCATTTAAAAGCCTTAGCCAATCAGAAGCGCCTGCAGGAGCATTACATCATCACATTCAGTCCTGTACTATTCTAGGAGCACAAAAGCGGGTGTATAGCATTCAAAAAGAAATTGTTTGCATTCGGGCAATGCGGTAAATTTTATCTGCAACGTTTTCTTTGCGTTTAGTATTAAACATTACATTGTCATTTTGGGGTGATATTGCCGGATCTCTGTTAATAAAATAATGTCTTTCTAACTTTATTTGCCAGTGTGGTAAAGAAATGGTAAAGATTTATCAGAAATACGAAATTATATTTTATTAATAGGGAAGCTTAAATGTCCTTTTGTGTCTGAATGTCAAAATGGTTTTGCCCTGCAAGGTTGAAAGAGCTGATGAGCTGCTGTTCCCTCTCTCTCTCTCAGTACCAATTCAAGCAATGCACCCCCTTATTCATGGCTAAGATAAAGTGTAAATTCTTGCAAAAATTAGCTTGTTCTATCCACAATACTTGAATAATGCCATAATGTTTATACTGTAGCATTCTTCAACCCAAAGCACAGTAAGAAGGGACCCACTTCATCCCTTCTGAAGTGTAGCAACTACTTTTGTCTGCTGGTGGTCCTACTGCTTCAGCACATCAGGTAGAGAAGTGAGAGACTGCCTCACCAGGTGAAATAATGGAGAACTTTAGGTAGGTCAGGTTGTAAAATCCCAGGCTGGGATTTAGCCTTGACAGTAGGGTTAACAGCCCTACTGTAACAGTGCTTTGGGATCTTAAATGACCAGGTAGTTAAGATCTGGTTTGATGCGTCATCTGAAAGATGGCACCTCATACAACACAGTGTCCTCAGTCAGTATATTTGGTTTTGGAAATTCTGGTCCAGAGAAAGGTACCATTTTCAGCCCAATTTACAGCAGCAGTTTGGTTTTCTTTAGGTGTTTTCCATCCCAGTACTGACCAACTAATAAGATTATGAGACCTAACAAGATCAGGTGAGAAGATTCTAATTCAATTGGAAATATAAGTAGCTGTTTTATTATCCTTTTTTAAAGTGTAATTTTGTAAACCCTAAAGTGTAACCAAATCTCCTTGGAAGTTCAGAGGTGTTTTAGAGTGATTTAATTGTAAAATGGAAAAGCTTTTAAAATGGGTTTAGACATGGAGTTAAAAATAGGAACAAGCAACAAAAGGAGATTTCTGAGAAATATTTTCAAGAGGAATTGCAATTTGTTTATTTCGAGGTTAGTAAGAATCGGCATCGATGAGTGCATTTTAAACCACAATGAAAGTAACATGCATAGTAACACGTAAAACCTCCAATTTACATCTCAAAATAGACAAAACTTCCAGGTATGTGCAGTGACATTTTGCCATCATTGTCTGCGATTCAGAATGAGGCAGAACAAAAAATCTGGTGAGGTGAAGCGGCCCTATTACATTGTAAACAAGTAGGCTTGTGCACACATTTCTATTAATCCAGTAGAGAGATTGTTCTTGACTTCAAGTTTTGCCAACAAATACTATTTACTTGTTAATTCTGCATGCAGATCACATTAGAACATTTCTGTGGGGAAATGTTCGCTGAACAACATACTTGTTTGCTCGTACATTACATTAGTAATGACAGTGACTAGTGAGCAGGAAGGGCCGTATTGCAGTTTGTGCAGACTCTCACTCTCACTGTGGCGAGACCAGCGTTTTTTGACATGGCGCCTATACATTACTTTCACAAAGTTCCCAATTTTGTGCTTAATTCGGAATTTGTAGAATTTTGCGATACGCTGAATTTATTTTGTTGCCGAGATTTAATAACCAGTCCAAGAGTTTTTATAGTCAAAGCTGAGGTTTGAAAAAAGTGTAGATCACAGAGCTGTGACATTGAGATAGCATAGTGTTCAACACTTGGTCAGTTAATAAAAAAAAGCTTTGAATATCACCGATCACAATCAGCACTCACTCTTTTATGACTGCATAGTAGGATTTTTCTGAAATCCTGCCAAATTGCAGACTTTACTGGATGATAGTGTGACTCTTTAGCAGCAGAACGTATTGCATCTTTACCTTCTTTTCTATTTTTTTAAGTGGTAAGTTTTTGTGATTATATTCTAATATTTTCATATCCTGTTACAATGTATTCTCTGTGACTCTGTTTTGCTGTCTCACGTTAAGAAGTACAGTATAGTTGACTTTTTAGTCTACCATTACATTATGTGGAGAAATGAGTATTGTAATAACTTCTCCCATCTACTTGGGAATTGGAAGGACAGAAAACTGGCTTTGCATAGCTGAAGGCGAGTGTATCCTTGATATCCTTGCCCCTGGTATTTGTGCTCACCCCCTGAAGTCCTTTCAGAAGCTGTTTTTCTTCAGGGATATTCACCTTGCATACTAAGTAACAGACTGTGCAAAAAAGTACTGTCTCTAATTACAATTTGCTCCAAACAAAGCAGTTGAAAGTTAGCACTGCACAGAGCTAGTATTTGATTATTTAGGCAGTGTTTTCTGGGACTGTGTTTGACTTGCTCCAAGGGGATTAAGGATTCAAACTGAAGAACAACGAGTTTGTATGGATTGATCAACATTCCATGGGAAAAGATAACAGAGCTCTTTTCCACGCATTTTTTTCATGTTTTCTTACAAAAATTGAGATGAACTCATAACTATTGATATGGGGCTTGATGGCTTTCCCTTGTTGGAGGAATGTTGCGTACCATTTGCCTGATTACCACAGTTGAATCGGATCCTCTTTCAAGAGAGGACCTCAAGAAGGGCCTGATTTTCTTACAACACCCCATGTTTAAAATCCCACCCTAGATGTTTCAGCTCTGTATACAAATTTTTCAACCCAAGGAAACTGCTGGCCAGATGAAAGGTTGTGAATTGATACCTGCTTAAACATTTCCTATGGTGCTAAGAAAAATGTCTCTGAATTTCTTTAAAAAAAACTATACATTGATATGTGCTGCATCCAAAACAGGATTCATACTAAAACTGCTTTTTAATTTAAAAAGTATTAACAGATATTGCAATACATCAGTTTAATGTTACAGAAGAAGACATTAGCAGTTTAATCTTTAATGTGTCTTTGTTTATAAGTGACTGATAATACCTAACACAGCAGGGCTTGGGGAGCGTGTACAGTCCTGGTCTTGGAAGACCAATGTGTCTGTAGGTTTCAAGGTCTCTTTAAAGCACCTGATGGGTAGGACGAAGCTGCTAAATATTTTAGTTAAATCAAGTAGTTACTGACTTAGGTTCTTAAAAGATTAATTTTAATGTAAGCTCACAGACCAGGAATGAGCACCCCTGTTGTAAACCAAATTGATCTTATAGTGTAAATTATAGATGCATAATATTCAGATTACGTCACTGGGCTTTTGCAGCAATAAGAAAAATATTATATTTAACTTTAAAACACAAGCACAATAGTGTTTATTACTCTTATTAATTACCTTAATTCACTTGTATCCATCCTGTACTTTAAGCTCTTCCCTTCTATGTATTTTCTTGAATTTAATATTTGTGAAAATATGTAATACAATATGTTCTGAGAAATACTGTTATAGCTGCACTTGGAGTAACACAGACTTCACTGTTTGTTCTAGAAAATAACTAGGTAATCAGGCCAGAGCACTTGAGTATTCAAGTAAGAATTTGGTAAATAGTGTAGGTCTTTTAAATAAACTTGTACTCTTTTTTGTCAAAAAGTGTGCTTTTATATAGTACTTCAAGCTCTAAATTGATTGTGAAACTCTCATCCTATTTCCCAAGGCCTCTGACTTGTACACATTGAAGACAAGGCCGTTGGGCTTTGATACAGTCTTAGGTTGATTTCTCCATACTACGTTAAACAAGGTTTTGCATAACAGTGTCACTCATAGTGTGCGGACGAGTCATCAGCACGATACTGTGAATGTCACGATCATGCCTTAGTCATACGTTTTCTTTCTTTTCCGTTGGGTCTGTGTCTTCCTGAAACAACCGTTAGTATGGGGTTTGATGCCTTTCCCTTGTTGGAGGAATGTTGTGTACTGTTTGCCCGATTACCACAGTTGAATTCCTGGATCCTCTTTCAAGAGAGGACCCTGAAGAGCCTGAGTTTCTTGCAACACCCTGTGTTTCTGCCAGCAACCTAATGCAATTTAAATCTCACATGAAAAAGTTATTCATTTGGTCTCTGGCAGGGAAAGCTGTAATTGATGTAAAAGAAATCATTTTCTCAGACTGGATTACACACAGAGCAGAGTAATTGTTTTGAGCCTGGTGTGAGCTTTGAAGCTTTTTTTATTCTTTTCTGGTAAGTTCAGAAAAAGAAAATGGAGATGCTTTATGCAAATATTGTTTAGCTTCAAGATAATGATGGAAAAATACTGACCTCTGTCATAGTATAAACTAGTTTCTTCTAGGTGATTAGAACTAGCAATATACAGTAGGTAGCTTCTAGAGGAATGCTGAAGTACAAAAGTTCATCCTCTTTTTCTTGGTAATGAAATGTGACTTTGGAATTTTTATAATCTTTTAACATAATGCCTCTTATTTTCAACTTCTCAGAACCAGTTTTTAAAGGAACTGTCTACAGTATTACTGTTTATGATGAAGAACTACACTATATACGTAGTTTCAAGCATATGTTTAAAGGCTTTCGGAGGGACACCAGTCCTTCTTTGTAGTTTCTATTGGTCAGAATTTATAGTTCTCACTTCCTAGAATACAGTGACGATTCTACTGCGAATTATGTAAAGAAACCCCGGCACAGGCATGTTCTGCTCAAGCAAGAGCACAGAAAAACTCTTAGGAGAAATGAAACTGAATGGCCAGCAGTTTACAGCAGTACCATGGTTAAGAAAAGCAGAACCTGAAACTTTCTGCGAGTCTTCCTTCATTGAGGCTCAGGGTTCAAGGTAACCTTGATGGACGAACAAGCTGATGTTAATATCACATGTCTTCACATGTAGATAGTCATATATTTCATGGTTAAAAATAAAAAAAATGCGGTTTAGGTTATTTTGATCAAATTGAGGAAGAGTGAAGGCTGGGTTTGCCTTGGTTGCTCCCTAGTTATGAAAAGCCATTTCCTTTAAAGTGGTATGACGAGGAAGACTTAGAAGGTTTTATATGCTGTACTTCAAGTAAACTGTACTTAAAGTAAACAGGCGTATTGGTATGATAAAGGATCAGATGAACCCATGTGCTGAAACTTGTCTGCTTGTTAATCCGATCCTTATTATGACACCAGTATTCAGTGTGAGGGGGCTGATAATGTGAGTCATGTGTTTACATTTATTCCAAACAAACAGTCCTGTTGTCTGTGTAATACCTAAATTGTGACTTTTTACTGTGAGGCTTCACACATGACCACCTTTGTGTAGGGTTGTGTTGTAGACTTGTAATGAAAGTTGGAGTTAACACATTCATTTTTGTTCTGTTATTTATTTCATTAGTCCTGATTATTATTGGTACAAAAATGTGCAGTGACAATTTAAATGGTTTTATCAAAGCCTTTGACATTTAAAAATGACGCACAGCAAGGAAGTGGTACTTCTGTGCATAGAGTACCCTGTGCCCTGCTGGTAGTTGTCATTTCAGTTCAATTTTCATTCATATTCATGGCTAAATATTACCTGATTTGATGTTAAAACATTTTATAGAAAAGGTGTTTTTTCCATAATTGTTGGCCTTTCTGACTGAGCATACTGTGTAGTTAGGATTGCTGGTCTGGCCATTAGAACTAAATGTCTTAGCCCAAGCTACTCTGATGTCAAATACTGAATGAAGATGTTTTATTTTATTCTTAATTCTATATATCTTTAAGCAGCAAAGTTTTTGTAAACTATTTTTTTTATCTGATCATGTGTGTTGTCCAATGATCCTTAGTGTCCATATCCGAGCTCTTGCCCTCAGTGTGTGTTCTTATTTTGTTGAAAGGTTTTATGCATTAATATTATCTTGGTAAGGGTTCCACTTTAAGTGTAATAAAAAGTTGTACATTTAATGAAGGCAGATGAAACCGAATACAGTTGCTGCTGCGTCCACCTGTGGCCCGTCATGTAAAAAGGGCTGGAGGGCTATGGGTTTAAATCCTGGGTGGCTTCTGTACCCTTGAGCCCAATTCTAAACTCATATTGCTCTAGTTCATACC
This sequence comes from Atractosteus spatula, assembly GCF_055471065.1. Lineage (NCBI taxonomy): Eukaryota > Metazoa > Chordata > Actinopteri > Semionotiformes > Lepisosteidae > Atractosteus > Atractosteus spatula. Next base: position 13,986,714 of record NC_142714.1, read on the forward strand.
TATTTGTTGAATAAATGGGCCAAATAGGAAATGAGAAATATACATTTTAAATTTCTCTTGATTTTATCGTGTTCTTCAAGTGCAAGCCTGTTGCACAAAGCACTTCATAAAAAAATCGAATCTTTCTTATTTCAACATTTAAACCTTATTCTGTTCAACTTTTTTGGCATGTTTTCGTACAGTCTCATGACGATGATCATGATGGCTTAAACAAGAAATGCAAATCAGCTTGATATTAACGAAAAATACTTTCATTTCTTAATATGTGTGTCTAATAGCTGTTTAACCAACCTTTGGTTATAGTACAAAAGAACTTTTGTTAAAGTATGAGCCTAAGGACAGCTGTTTTGTACATAAACCACAGCATGCCCAGTCCTGAGTGATGTGCTCCTTTCTGAAGTGAGATCATCAGCAAGTTCAAATATAACAGTGCTCTGCACAGAATCATGAATTATTATAAAGATTGGGCCCCCTCATGGCTGTAAACTGAAAGATAAATAACCATACTTCCATAGTTACCCACTTCCCTGACCTTGAGCACTACTACAATTCATCTGTTTTCAATTTTGAGAGGTGTCTCCGATTTCACGTAGACTAGCCCCCTGAAACCTGGCTGCTGGCTCTGACAAAACTACTGGGTTTAGCAGTTCGAAAGCACACAAGGCAGAATTTGTAACCTGCAGTATTTCCATCTCTTCATGGTCTGCCAGTACTGCTGGAAGTGCCTACAGCAATTCAGAAGTCAAGACCAGGATCACAGTCTTAGTTTCTGCATGCAGTCATGATACAGTACATTCACGTACTGGGTTGTAATAGCCTATCTGTGTACTGAAGCAGTAGCATGGCCTCCTACTGGTCGTGATGTTAAGTGCAAAAAGTTGTGATATGCTGTTGATGTAATCATGAACCATAAGGCACACTTGAGCTGACCATGATGTCCACAAGACTGGCATATTCACGTTTTTCCTAAATGTGAAATGAAACTGTCTTGTAATGTCTGCCTGCATTGGGATTTTCATGAAACATCTAGAAGAATGTGTCATGTTCACTATACTGTTTGTTTTTTGTTTATTTATAAATGCTATTAAATCTTGTGCAATTCTGCTTTCTTGCTTTTGAGAAGAAATGTATAGTATTCTCTCCACAACCAGCAGAGAAAGTTCCAGCATAAACTGCTGCTTCCTCTGTGATTTGTTTCATAAAGATTGTTTTAATTACACCCCACTTTGAGGGAAAACTTGGAATATTCTGAAAGCTCATATTAGGCACATTAATGTAGCAGTTCATGTGACAGTGTACTCCACTGGCCAACACTCAGTAGTCTGAGGTTAAGGAAATCAGCTCACTTTGCTGCTGTAGCAGATCATTAACAGCCAAACTGAAGAAAATCGGTTGCCTCTGCTTTTGAGCGTGTATTGTGCAAAACTTGTTACCAAGGTGGTAAGGAAATCAAGAGGTGAATAAGGGTAAGCAAAGCCTACAAAGGATCAGTGCAGTGGCTGATTTGAATAGAAAAAAACGTTTAAACTTCCACAGAAGGAATTTGGAAATGTTCCTTTATGAAGCCGGGTTTCACCTTGCTTTAGCTTAAAGGTGATCGTCTTTGATGTGACATTGCCATAGAGGAAAAAGACTGCTGCTGCCCTTTGACATGAATGAGTGGAGGTGGCATTTTCAGGTTTCTGTTACTGAGCCCCCAAATTTCCATAGCCTTTGTAGCTTATTATAAGCCCTGGTGAAGCCAAAGGATTTGAGGTACATCCTAGAGTATCATTACTGTTGTCAATACAGTATAGAATGTCAAATCTCTAGTCAATTAGTTTTAGCATTTTGGAGTTTGTAATTTTCTGTTTTGAAAGATGAAGGAGAACAGATGAAAAATGATGTTTCTTTTTTTTACTTCCTGAGGAGCATCACTCCAACTCCCTGGCATCTCTGACCCTTCAGAGGGAACCTCACAAATTGAGAGACAGTTCTGTAAAAATATTCCGATAGAAAAAAAAAGGTTTTTGCTGGCCCATCTCCAAGTTCGAAGATTTAGCTGAGAGTGTTCTCTTTCAGGGTAGATTGCTTCTAGGTGTTCACCGATTGCACTTATTTTTGCAGTGTGTAATGCTGTCCATGGTAGAGTGCCAACACAGTGGTGACAGTAGAGAGGTGGACCTTGGGGTCTATGGGGAGTAAGTTAAGGCTCCTCCTGGTGGTAGAAAGTGATCATTCCTACAACATGCTATTCAGAATCCCACATGGAGACCCTGTTCAGCTTAGGATTTGTCACAGGAATAATCTAAGAAAAGTCTTTGTACAGTCCTGTTCTCAGCCAGTCAGCAGTAATAACATTGCTAATTGTTCTTTCTTCACTTCTCTCATCCTCAGGTAATGTTTAAAGCCAAAGCTAAGTATTCCCCAGAACTCAACAAATACAAGTAAGCACTTTACTATGTTGTTTTTCTTACCATTGTCGACTCTGTGATTTGCAAAGTCTCTGCTGTCTAACGAACTCAAGGCTCTTCAGGGGCTTCTTCATAATGACACCACATGGAACTCCCTCCTTCTCTTTATTGACCTTAGTTACTGTATCTTAGTGGTTATTTTACACAGTTCATCCTGGTAATATTACATCTGTTTTGTATGTAGAATTGTTCTCTGGCATTCTTATGAATCTGTTTAAAATCCATTTCATTCATTAATGGCGCCACATTGTACATTTAGTCATTGTCCCCTTCAAACATTAAAGGACTACAGAAGAGGTTTGAGTGGGGAGCTGTGCCAGCACACAGGCTTTCTAATTGGCTCTTTCTCAACTTCCCATCATGCCATTCTCACCTGCTCTGACCTCTGTTCTCCTGTGGTTTACTGTATGTCAGTGCTACCTTCCTCTCCCTCCCTCACATCTGAAAAAGTCTCAACCTTAACCTCATTGTAGACTGCATCATATTCTGTAAATGTTTAATCTATTTTGTGTAGAAGAATTTCATTTAAAAGAATTAATTTTACTTGTGGTCTGGTCATTGATATGGCAGTTATAAAAAGCGAAATGATTTGATTTTTCGTGACCTGTGAGAATCTCTCCTATGACACTCATCTGTGAGAGTGAGCAGTGCTGACCTGCGGTATGTGACTCTCCCAGGGTGCCACTGCGGCTGGCCTTCCTGTTTGTCAGCCTGTTCTTCCTGGTGGTCAACGTGACGTGTGCTATGCTGGTACAGGGCAGTGTGTCAGAGGGTCAGCTGAAACACACCGTGCTGGTGCGGGTGCTCATCAATGACAGCCTCTTTGTGCTCTGTGCTATCTCGCTGGCTGTCTGCATCTTCAGAATTGCCAAGATGTCCTCTGCCAACGTCTACCTCGAGTCCAAGGTAAGTAAGCAGTAGTAGGATATTTAATTACTTTGTTATTAATATTTAATTAATCTGTTTTAACAGTTGCAACTAAAATGCAAAAAAAAGGGTCAGAGGTTACAAAGATCATTGTCGCATATAGTTGCCATTTTAGCCTCCTGCCTAATCTATAGGGTTCATTTTAGCCCCTGCATGTGGCATCAGTGTCTTATGTTAGAGAAAATTGGCTTCAGTGTGGTAAGTGTTCTAAGTTTAATCTAAGAGAAGTCTCCAGCTCTGGTCCATGAGAACCCAGATCCAGTGATTCTCAAGTCTTGTAAGTTATTGATAAATAAGCAAGTTATTTGCCCCCTGGTGTAAAAATGACAACATTCTGAAAGTTATGGAACTGTAAATGCTTTGATCAACAATAAATGCTCAGTGGATATAAAGATATGGTTGTGGTTCTAAGTGGTTTGCAGAAGTGGAATCTATCCTCTAAACCTCCTACAAATGATGTCTTATTCAATGGGAATTGTTTGAAAGAAACTGGATATATACTAGTATATATACTAGTCGTAGCTAGTAGTTATTTCGAGTCTGAAGACAGTACAATGTTTACTGCACTGTTAAAGTAATCATGGGCATTTTTCTCTCTCTGCAGGGCACGTCTGTATGCCAGGCGACTGCTATTGGGGCTGTAGTGATTTTGCTGTACACCTCCAGGGCCTGTTACAACCTGGTGGTGGTGGCCCTTTCTCCAGAGGACCGACCGAGCTCTTTCAATTATGGCTGGTACAATGTGTCCGATCAGGTGAGGAATGGGCTGGTGTTGCCACTGGTGCTGACATTCATTCAATGAGGGTGGCAGATGTTTTAGAGCCACTATTCTGTGATGTGTGCAAAGGATCGTGGCCCTTGAGTAAACTTACCGGAAATATAGCGGATACCAGATCATGAAAAATCTCATTATAAGGGAGTAAGACAAGTGATGGAAAAAAAAACTGTAAGCCTCATGTGTGATATGATAAATGTATAGCTAGACCCAGATGGTTCATCAGGCTGAGCTACAGCCTTAAGTCTTGATTTTTTTTTGCTCACAATCCCGTGAAGATTCTTATCAGTCTCAGAGCCACATGCCTTTTTGCCCAAAGAATGTGGAAATGGGTCTTCACAAAAGTTTAAATGGTGACTAATCCTACTATATAAGCTGCAGTCAGACCTGAAAACGTTTGTCTGAGTATGAGATAGTACAGAAAAACAAGTATTTGCAGAGTAAAGTCATATAAAAGATGTTATATTTTGGAGATATGGGGCAGATAAAGACCACATAAATGATTTCAATAATATGACTTTCTCACCCCAGTCTGATAGTTTTCTCACTCACAACCGGATAGTCTTTCAAAGTCTGCAGCAGATTATAAATGTGAAGAAATGTAATACTTATTGAAAAATGGACAGAAAAGGACACGGTTTCACCAGTCTATTTTATAGGTGCTGATTACTTAATGATAATTGTTCCTGGCCAGGTTAACAGCTGTGGAGTTAAGCACAGCTGACAACACACCTGTTGTGCTAACATTACTACTAGGGATTGTATCCATGTAAGTTCTAATGAGAGTTCCATAATGACATAAAACCATCAGTAAACCATGGTGCCCTAGATAAATAACTAAATCAGTTTGTGTGTTGGTGAAGTTTTAAGGGAATCTTTCTTCATTAATTAATAATGGACCTTTTATATGGCGTTTGTGATCACACATCCTGTGTGCATTTAAAATCACAGCGCAAACAGCAGTGATCCCTCTATCTCCTGTAGTGATCTTGAGAGTTTGATTTAGGTTTTCTCAGCACTGGGAGTACAGGGATGTTATGCAAAGCTTTACAAGCTTAGTTCCTTATTGGATTGCAGTTATGCTGGGTATTTGTCAAAAATGTCTACATTGAGAGCATAAAGTCACTTAGAGCAACATACTTGCTCTAATATATATTATATATAATATATATTAGAGCAACATACTTGCTCTAATATATATTATATATAATATATATGGAAGCATCAGTGTCTTAATAATTTCTTAAAAAGTCTTTCCAAATAAACCATAAAGAAAATCCATTTTCATTAAAGTAAATTTTAAATGTATTAGGATCTTTACGTTTCTTTGTTTTCACCACCATGTACTTCACCAACAAATCGAATTCAATCAACAACAAATTCAATCTAATACACTGGTAGCTGTGCCACTATGATGCTTTTTCCAAAACAGTCCATTTCAAAGTGTTTAGGATATTTTCCATACTCTAAATCTCTGGAAGTAAAAAAAAAAAGTCTGTTTCTATAAACAGTGCCTCCTTTGTAACAGCGCTGTAGGCTGTAGTCGCTCTGACCTAGATTGGGTTTGGCCTCCGAGTGTAGCAGCCATGAGCGGGGGCTTCCCTGAGCTCACATGTGCCACTGAGCCGGCTCTGTGCTCGCATTTCCAGGCTGACGTGGAGAAGATCAACGGGGAGGCCTACATAGTGTTTGGGATTATCCTGTTCTTCTGGGAGCTCCTGCCCACCACTCTGGTGGTGGTGTTCTTCAGAGTACAGCGGCCCAACCAGAACCTGGTAAGAGAGAGGCTTCCCCTCCCTCAGCCTCCTTGCCGGCACCACAGTTTATAGCTGTGAGTTTGATAGCCCATATCATTGAAATAGATGAATTTCATCAGTCTCATGGACGCCCATCTTGTCTGTAAAAGGAAAGATTGCTTTCTTCATATCTGACAATTGAAGAAGGGGCTCAGGAACAAATCTTCATCCAGACTGCTTCAGGGCTGCAGCAGGCAATCCCAGCCATTTCAGGATTTGAGGCTCAGCCTAAACTTTCCTAACGTTCCAACAGGTCCAGTTCATAAATTCCTTTATGGGTTGGGAATGTAAAAATACCACAGCTGATTTTTGTTCATTAGTTAAAAAATCGAAAAGTATGCAGTCAGCTGGGAATACAGATATATCTGAATTAAGATTTCAAAAACTGTACAGTCCTGGGAAAAATAGAATACGAGTGCGAAGGTTGTTTTGCTGTTAAAATGTGATAACCCTGATTGATCTACTACTTACCTGCTACTGTGCATTTCCTGTTTTGTTGTTCTGAATATGTGCGTGTTTGTCAGGCTCCAGGGGGCATGATAAACAGCCACAGCTTCAGCTCCAGGGCCTATTTCTTTGATAACCCCCGGCGCTACGACAGTGATGATGATCTGTCCCGCAGCCTCGGCTCTCGAGGGGAGAGGAGCAGGTAGGCAGGAAGTATCACTCTTCTTTTACATGGGTACAGCTCCCTCAAAGCCAAAGCAATGCTATCTGTAGGTATCCAAAGGTACAAGTGAACAAGCATGTTAATTACAATCATAAAAATTTCTTACACTTATATAGCTCTTTTCTGGACACTTCACTCAAAGTGCTTTACAAGTAATGGGGACTCCCCTCCACCACCACCAGTGTGCAGCCCCACCTGGATGATGCGACGGCAGCCATAGTGCGCCAATACACTCACCACACACCAGCTACCAGTGGGGAGGAGAGCACAGTCATGGAGCCAGTTCAGAGATGGAGATTATTAGGAGGCCATGATTGGTAAAGGCTAGGGGGGATTTGACGCCGGGGTAACGCCCCTACTCTTTTCGAGAAATACCCTGAGATTTTTAATGACCACAGAGAGTCAGGATCTCGGTTTTACCTCTTATCTGCCTTTCTCATCTGCCTTTTTACAGTATAGTGTCCCAGTCACTGTGCTGGGGCATTTGAACCCCAGTATAGGCCGCAGACTCCAGGGTGAGCAACTGGCCCCACTGACACCTCTTCTAGCAGCAACCTTAGTTTTACCCAGGAAGTTTCCCATCCAGGTACTGGCCAGGCTCACACTTGCTGAGCTTCAGTGAGTTGCCAGTTGTGAGTGGCAGGGAGATTATGCTACATACCGTAAATCAACCTCTTTAGCAAGAGCTGTTCTTCAATTCAAAGGCCGAATTTATTGAAAGTGTTATTTTGGAGCGGTACACACTACACATCTGAAGAAATTGGAGGTGCAATTTTCTTTTATGATTCTTTTGCAAGTCCTCCTGCCGTTCACCTGTAGTAGCTTGACCCGTGCCGTGCTGAGGTGACCGCGCTGTTTCGGGGCTGTGCTCACCCCCTGCTGGTTTCTTCGCTTTGCCGCAGCATCCTGTCCTCCACGCCGCAGGCCGGACCCAGCTGGTACGGGACGATCCGGAGGAACGGCAGCTTGACCGTGGTGCCGCACCTGCTCAACGGGCCCCCCACCGCCACCGCACCCCTGCTCTTGGTTTATGGCAATATCCAGACCAGCCAGCACCACAACTACTACTCCACCCCACAGAACTAGCTTTCTGCCTGGGAAGAACACGCCGCCCTGCTGGATCGCCGCTGCACTCTATATTTCCCACCAGCACATGCCCAGCGAAGGTAACTCCCCACTCTGCAGATTTCTGACACCTTTCGTCTGACCTGGCAGCTCTCGAAAGCGTCTTGAAGCTCTGGGGGCTTAGCCAAGTGGGGCCGTCGGGATCGACTGCAGATGGCTTGGCTCCTTGAGGGCTTAACTGGGTTATTTCTTTTGCTTTCCTTACGATCTAGTAATTTATAATAGTCCAGAGTGGTTACGGGGGTGTGGAGAGAATAGAAGGAATTTCTTGTTTGCTCAAGCGTATGAAAATGTTAACTCTGCAGGTTATGGGTTTCGTACAAAAAGCAAGTATTTGAAAACAGCACCTTGTTTTCCCCTGTCAGGGACTTTACTGGATAATGAACTGAGGGATGGAGGTCTTGCTGTTTCTTATCCTTCTTTCCCCACAAACATTTTGTCCATGGGTCTGTCTTTGTGGTTTAATATTTTGGTAATTTTGGAGTTGCATAGGCAGCATCTGGCCCCAGAGCTTCCTATGCATACAGACACATAGACACACTTTTATAAGCTGGGATGCGATTTTTGCACTTCAATCCTGCACATTACCATTCTGATCAAACAGCTTCCTTCCTGAATGTAAGGCACCTTTTCTGCTGATTACGGATAGCAGAGCTCTGGTGAGGGGGTTTCTGGGCTAGTGATGGCAAGAACAAGGAATGCCACAGTGCTGACAGCAGATGGACTGGCAAAGCAGCCTGAGCTTCCTGTTTTACTGGGACTGGTGAGCGCAAAGAAAAAAACCAGAGGAAAGCCACTTCTGCCAAAGAGCCCAAGGTTGCAACTGGAAATGGGCTGAAGCTTGGAGGTCATCTCAATAAGCTCCCTCACAGAAGAAACTGCACAGAATCTGGTCACAGTGTTCTCTTGAGAGCCCAATTTACACTGACCATAAGGTGTATTGGACATTTCCCTATTCAGTTCGGAGAATTTTCACTCATGAGAAAGTGTACTGGCAGTTTGAGGAGAGTATTTCAACTGAATGAATGTATCCTAACGGATCGCCTTTAAACAAGTGATCTGATGCGTAGTAGAGGGTGCTCTGTTACACCTTTGGTACTGTGAGACATAACAATCCTTTCTAGCAATTACATGTTATCATTCCTAAAAGACCCCCACTCCTTTGGGTTTATCTCAACTTAGATGTACTTTAATATAAAGGACTTTCAATTAATACAGTGACTATGGGACACCATCTTCTAGTATATATCTCTTGTATGTGTCAAAAATATCTAGCCTGTTTATACAGTAGTTTACAGCATTGAGCTCATCACAATCTCAACACCTGAAATTGTGCCATTGCTTCACATACATGTCTTTATAAACTGATGCACTAAATTATGTATATATTGCAAACCATAGTAAGCTGTATTGTATCCTTGGTTCTGTATGACTTTCTTCCTTTTGTTCATTAGAACTGATTCACACTGCTAGGTACGGATTTGCACTGCAATAGTTCAGAATGAGCAAAACGGTACAATAGCTTAATGAAGCAGGCCCACCATTGAGTGGGGCATCTTTTTTTACTCAATTGGAAGCAACGGCCTGTGGGAAGTGTTTTTTGTCAGGGTTTAGGAATTGTATGTTTCATGTTGATCGTTGATTTCAGCTGCATGCTACTGGACAGTGTTTACAACATGCAGTGATATACAAGAATTGTGATATAGGCAAAAGGTTTTGTATTTTTGTAAAATGTTGTACTGACACTGCATAGGTTTTTCTATCTTATGGAGGAGGGCTGAGGCACAATACATCAGTTCTTGTAGGGAAAAGATAAATGCTTTCTCTGGTCAAATGCAATCTTTAGTATTTTATCTTTTTTATTTCCTTGCCATTTTGTGCATTGTCATTCATATATCACTGTTAATTCAATTTACTGACTTATTGGCTGTTGCAGACTTTTAACAATTGTTCTGAGGTACCTTTCTTTTGCCATTCTTTTAAATAACTGAGTTGAAATGTGAGGCCACAGACCTAAAATTCCTAGAACCTTCCACAAGCCCTTTGAAGTGAAATGGTCAAATAGGATGATTAAAACCTTGCATGCAGTGTTATTAAATGGGCTAGTCACCTGTTTCTTGTGTTCAGAAACTAAAATGTATCTGTTTGATCTTCTGTGATTATGAAAACTAGACCTGCTTCTACTTGTTTTTTTGTGAAAAACCTTTTTTTTCCCCCTCAAACTAAGGACCTATAAGGACAAGTAGAAGACGGTATTACCTTTTTGAAGGATGTTGGAAGTTTGGGGTTAGCTAAAGTTGAAGTTGGCACAGCTCCACTGTGGAAACCAAAGTAATCTAGCATTCGGAGTAGCGACATACTTAATCACAAGTGGACAGTTGTGTAAGTGGACTTCACATGAGAAGCCAATGAGTGAAGGGCATAGGGGCTACTTTGCCATCACCTCTCTCTCAGGGCAGTGCGGAGACACATCAGCTATTCTGTAACCTGCTCCCTGACCACATGTGCTCATTTCCACATCCAGGGGCATACAATCAGTACTCTTCTTGAGCAATAATACTGTACATTCCCTATATAGGAAGAATATTTTTTAGGCTGTTTCAGCTTCACTGTGTGCAAGGTAAGGAAAATTAATTGCTGTCAAATTGTGGCTAGGCAAGGTTAGCTCATTAAAAGCAGCAGACCTCATAGTCATGTTTCTCAAGGATGGCAAGAAAAGGTATAGGGGCAGCTTGCTCTTTTTTCATTTCTTTGTTTCACTGGCAGGGAGAGGTGCTCTTCTTGTCAAATCTGAATATGCATTTTCCCAGAGAAAGCTCAAGTGAGTTTTGTCTAGATCTGTATGAATGACTGATGTCCCTGATTGATCGTCTGCTAAAAGCACACTATCCATCTGTGTGGACAAGGTCAAATTAATCCAAACAGATCTAGGAAATTTAGTTTAAATTTTCTTTTCAAATTTCATTCTTTGTTACATCCTGGGCAAATCACATTAGATGAAGTAACTCTTTCACTCTGGAATATCCTTTTTTTAATTGAAACCTTATTCGTTATTTAAATAAAACTTTTTTCAGCGGATGTTTCCTCTGTTGATCAGATGGGTGCATCTCACTGCGTGATGCACTTAATATGAACTTTAAATCAAACCTTTTGAGATAATGATCCACTTTGCTGTGCAGAATGGGACATTGGCGTTTTCTCGACTGTCATAGCAGCTTTCTGCCTTCAGAATGGAGGCATAAGTTATTTGCACCCTGTATGTGATACCTGCATTTGTGTGAACACTTTCAGAAGGCTTTTAGTTTGAAGAGTGAGAGCACCCTGTTATTCCATGCAGTTTCTTTCATGTCTGATGCTTTCTTTTTCCCGCAGTTATGATGCTACCCCCACTCATAAACAGATGTGCCCTTATGATGACTTTTTGTGAAGCGTTTTGTTAACAATACAGGATCGGTTTAACTCTCCTCTTTATGTAGACCATACCATTGAGACATTTCTTGAAAGATTGCATTTCAGCCTTGGTTGAAATCTTTGGATTTGAGGGCCGGTATATTCAAGCAAACATACAGTTTTGTCTCTGGGTAGTCAGTGGGAATCACAAGCATGTTTTCACTCTTTCTAAATTAGACATTAGGATTTGAAATGTAACAGGATCTTTACATGCTTGCTGGAAAGCAAAACTCCATAGCCTGATTTGTGCTGAGAGGAAGCAGACAAAGAGCTTTTCTCTTTCTTTTTAAAGGGACTTCGATATCGGCTGGATTCCATTATTGCTTGAAATGTAATGAACCACATCTGTTGACATGAATGGAAGTAAGAGTTGTGGTGTGCAGCTGTGACATGTTGCCATGTAATTGTGCTCTAGATGTAATGAGAACCCACATTATTACATTCCTTAGGTATACAACCTGGATATCGTCTTCCTACAGTATCCAGTGTAGGGTTTTTGGCATTAGATACTATTTGCGTAGCTCAGTAGTGAACAACAAACTGAGCCCACTCAAAAGAAAATATTTTATTAAAATGTAAGACTACACTTGTGCATTTTACCCTTGCTTTAAAACTGGCACTACTTTTGCATTTACCATTTAGTCTAAAGCCAATTTAAAATTGGTAGGTTCTACAGTGAGGGTGGTTTTGTAATCATTAAATTGTTAGTGTGCAGTGTGTTAGTGTTTACTCTTGGCTCCTGTTCTGTTGGTTTCGTTTTCCTGTCACTCTACATTTCAGAACGTGGGGGTGCTCCTGAGTGCCTCAACTGGTTAAGGCGCTTGCCAAGCACAGGTTAACTTGTGTGATCAGGGCTTTGAGCCTGGGTCGTGTCTCTAGCTGACCATGACTTCGCTGTGACCTGGCAGTCAAACGGAGGCACACAGTTGAGCCCAGGATTGTCTCAGCTCTCTGTAACGCCTGTGCCCTCCCAGTCCCTTATGGGCATGCCGTGCTGTCGGTGAAAGACAATGGGCTCTGAACCTCAGGCACGGGACCATGTTGCCTGTGGCCTATTCAAAGAGGAGTGTAAAAGCTGGCTGGTCGGAGGAGTTGGCCTACATTTCCTCATTCAGCCCTGTGCGAGACCATGGATATCATACCTCATAGCTAAGATGAAAAACATACTTTGGCTGTTCTAAATGGGGTTGGCATAACACAAATACTTGGCGAGTTTAAAAAAAACATTTTTTTTTAATAGTTGTGTGAATGTCAGAAACTCTGGGCAGTATGAAACCTTCTCCAACTTCAGTAAATAGCTACATGCCTTCTTTATCTTACAATCCAATGTCAGTTATGACTGGTCTATAAATTTATTATTTGCACTCCGTTTATGCTCTTGTATCTCTTTTACTGAACGCAAACATGGTAGATTACAACTGGAGTACATTTGCTGGCTTTGTTCACAGCTGTGCTGCACAAGGAGAGACAGTGAGTTTTACTTTTGGGAAGCTAGTTTTTTTTCCAAAGGAAAGCTTACTATCCCCTCTGCTTGTATTCCCCTTTGCAGATTGTTCACTTAAACCGCACCCACTAACCCACATTTGGTTCACTTGTACTGTGATTTTGTGAATGAAGGGGATAGGTCAACAATAGGTGGGTAGAAAATTAAGATCAGGACACTTTGCATTCTGTTCAAACTTAAATTGGTTCTTATTCCTATACATCCTGACATGCTCTTGTGATCTCAGTAGAATTACATTCACCAGGGCTTCTTCTAACATTGCAATGTTTACATTTTTCGTTTTACTTTGTTTTTTGTTTAGTTCTTAGAATGTTGAAGTTTTGTAGCCAACTAAGGAAAGTTCAGAAGGCCAAATAAGAAAAAAAAAAAGATGGCTCAACCATCGAGCACTTTTTTTTCCCTGTATTTAGGACAAAGTGTCCATTATCATTAAAGGCAGCTTGTTTATAGTCAATGGAAACTAGTCAGATTGCTTTTAAGGCTGGACTAATTGGGCCTGGCACCAAGAATTTCACCGAGGTGGGGAGCACTTTGTGGTATGTGAGGGGGCTTGTCTACATTACATATATCAGATAAATGCATGCCCATTGAATGCCCATATATACGAATATAATGGGAAATTTACATCATTAGTTCAATATCCAATAGTATCCAAGAAATTTCAGTACTGGATAAATAACACATTGATGGCAAGACTTAAATGCAAAATATATTCAATTAATAAGCATTCCATGAAGAAAATGTCCTCAGTAAAGAGTCAGTCTTTGCTTTTGATTTACATGTTTTATTACTATTGTTTTTCCACTTGCCACAGAATGTCCTAGTCAAATGCAGTCGGAGGCCGGCTGTGTGAGGCGCACATTGTGGTTGTGAGGCATTGTCGTTCTCTGTTTTTTCGTACATAGCCCAAAAGTTAAAGCTGATCACAGAACTGTCTTCATTTTCAGGACGGACTGGGTAGTCTGCATCTCATTTTCGTGTCCTTTCATCTGCTTCTGAAGACACAAATGCTCAGCTCAAAGTTCAGATTTGTACACCTCCTTGTTAATTTAAAAGCTGATGTTGGGCAAGATGGAGTAAATTTGGGCTACTGGGCTCAGAAGTCTGTAGTGCAGCAATACAGTATTTTGTTTATTAAAACAAGCTGAGAGTTTTAAAGAGAGCATTGTGATCACCACAGTAGCTTCTCACGTTCACATTCAGCCCTTCGTACTTTTCTTTCATTCCAAACAGCCATGCAGTGTGTGTCCATTCCTTAATGCACATTTAAGCCTTTACTGATTTCAAGGGCATGCTTCCAATCACAATATCCAGTATCCGTAAAGGCAAAATCAGGGTTACATGTTATAGATCCAGGTTTTTTGAATGGAAAAAAGAATCAAGATTAAAGGTGTACTCTAATCATTCTTTGTTACACCATGCTGGATTAAACAATCTTTTTTTTTTACTAAGTGACAGAAGCATCTTCAGGCCTGGCTGAGCTAGGTTGCCTTTATCTTAATCATCCAGAGTGGTTGTAGCTACAGTGGCCTGCCAGTTGTTAGGTGAGAGTGTTTCATTTAGAATTTTATTCCATATCATTTATCTCTACTGCAGATTAATTGGAATAGGCTTGTTTATATTTAAACACTTCCTGATTCCCATTATTCCAGATGTAGATAATGTGGGATCATATCCCATTTGTATTGACTGGACTACACAAACCCTGCCCCCTGCTCCACTTTCTCCAGGTGTTGATGTAAGAGAACATTGTAGGAACCTGAAGGGGGTTACTCAGCTGTAGATATTTTGGGAATTGCACAATTATTGAAGCATTCACCTTCTTCATTACATGTACAAACTTGACTGAAATGCCCTGAACAAGCTTCAATTTAATTGGCATAATTAAAGTTTATCAAGGCTGAGAAGAATGACATGGTGTGCTCAGCAGGTTGGTCTTGGATAGATATTTCCCTTCTGGATTCTCTTAGGTGGCATCAGTGCTGGGGCAAGTTCTGCTTAGAAGCATTAGTTAAGTGGCAGCTAACACTACACAGGAATAACTGATTTCTGCTGCTTGGTTTGAGTACCATTCCTTGGTTTCCCCGCATGCTTATCTGAAAACATACAAGCATTGCTGTCAGTACAAGTACATTTCCAAACATGTACAGTTAAAACTGAAAATATCTATTTCAAAATATGTGAACGTTACAAGTATTGTATTTTTGCTGTTAATTTGTTTCTGTGAAGGTGTTGTGTTTCAGCTTTTTCTTCTGATAGCCAGTTATTAGCCTTTTTTTTTTTTACCATTTGTGGCCAATGAATGTAACAGGGTTTATCCATATTTCTTAGTTCACTAAAGCTGTCCGCAAAGCACTACCATGTTTAAATAAAGTTTTATTGCACTGTTTTAAAAGGGTGTGTGTCTCTTTGGACAATTCCTGATGAGTTGAGGAAATTGCTTCAAGGCCTGGGAGTTATAGATAAAATGAGCTGCTGCTTTCCTTCAGACATGCTTAATATGTAAATCAGGTAGTAAAAGGAGTACTTGCAGTTTCATTACCTAAACAACTATGGAAATACAATGGGGCAGAATGTGTCCTTTCAATTTCAAGTCAAAAAGCAAGCACCGACTTCTGAAACTGATTTGGTATCCCAAAGGTTCAGCAAGCTCTTGACTATATTAGGACTGTGATGGAGAGGCCTGCCAAGTGGCTGAATGCTTTAAGACTGACAGTAGTTCATGCTGTTGAAGGTGGATTCCTGTCAGCTGTAGACTGACTGCGATTCTCCAAGGGATAGTAAATTATTGACTGAGCTCTGCCTGGCATCAGGTTGAATTAGGCAGCCAGGGCTGTCTGACCTCTGTGGCCTCCTAAAACCTTGCCAGCATGAAGTGCCGTCTTTGAGGGATGCACCTCTCCTCCACTCAGTCACTCATGGGTCTACCCTTCACCTCATAGGGTTTATAGCTGCAAGACAAGATCAATTGCAAGACGAATTGGCTGTTCCCCAGGGGGAGTGCAATGTAGCCTTTCTGACTTAAAATACTGAAAGCAGAAGCCATGTCTCTTTTTAATCAGCACTGTTTGAGTTAAAACTCTCAAATACCGAATCTCCTCCACTACAAAAAAAGTCTTGTTTGTCAGATTAAATTGCAATTCTGTTTCTTGGCTGACCTTTAGCTCCAATTGAGCTTCTAGAACTTGCATCGTATTGAATTTAGACCCCCCCACACACAGTTCACAATGAGCATTGAGGACTCTTTATAGCAATTACCAAGACCTATTTCAGATTGGCATAGCAACTGTAGTTTATGAAAATGTGAAGCTGCTACTTACAGTGGTGTGAAAAAGTGTTTGCCCCCTTCCTGATTTCTTATTTTTTTGCATGTTTGTCACACTGAAATGTTTCAGATCATCAAACAAGTAAACACAAAATGCAGTTTTTAAATGAAGGTTTTTATTATTAAGGGAAAAAAAAATCCAAACCTACATGGCCCTGTGTGAAAAAGTGATTGCCCCCCCTGTTAAAACATAAATCAACTGTGGTTTATCACATCTTTGGAAAGCTGAGTTCAATTTCTCTAGCCACACCCAGGCCTGATTACTGCCACACCTGTTCTCAATCAAGAAATCACTTAAATAGGACCTGCCCAACAAAGTGAAGTAGACCAAAAGATCCTCAAAAGCTAGACGACATGCTGCGATCCAAAGAAATTCAGGAACAAATGAGAAACAGTAATTGAGATTTATCAGTCTGGAAAAGGTTATAAAGCCATTTCTAAAGCTTTGGGACTTGAGCGAACCACAGTGAGAGCCATTATCCACAAATGGCGAAAACATGGAACAGTGGTGAACCTTCCCAGTAGTGGCCGGCCAACCAAAATTACCCCAAGAGCGCAGCGACGACTCATCCAAGAGGTCAGAAAAAAAACCCACAACAACATCCAAAGAACTGCAGGCTTCACTTGCCTCAGTTAAGGTCAGTGTTCATGACTCCACCATAAAAAAAGAGACTGGGCAAAAATGGCCTGCATGGCAGAGTTCCAAGACGAAAACCACTGCTGAGGAAAAAGAACATAAAGGCTCGTCTCAGTTTTGCCAGAAAACATCTTGATGATCCCCAAGACTTTTGGGAAAATACTCTGTGGACTGACGAGACAAAAGTTGAACTTTTTGGAAGGTGTGTGTCCCATTACATCTGGCGTAAAAGTAACACAGCATTTCAGAAAAGGAACATTATACCAACAGTAAAATATGGTGGTGATAGTGTGATGGTCTAGGGCTGTTTTGCTGCTTCAGGACCTGGAAGACTTGCTGTGGTAAATGGAACCATGAATTCTGCTGTTTACCAAAAAATCCTGAAGGAGAATGTCCGGCCATCTGTTCGTGACCTCAAGCTGAAGCGCACTTGGGTTCTGCAGCAGGACAATGATCCAAAACACACCAGCAAGTCCACCTCTGAATGGCTTAAGAAAAACAAAATGAAGACTTTGGAGTGGCCTAGTCAAAGTCCTGACCTGAATCCGATTGAGATGTTGTGGCATGACCTTAAAAAAGCGGTTAAGGCTCGAAAACCCTCCAATGTGGCTGAATTACAACAATTCTGCAAAGATGAGTGGGCCAAAATTCCTCCACAGCGCTGTAAAAGACTCATTGCCAGTTATCGCAAACGCTTGATTGCAGTTGTTGCTGCTAAGGGTGGCCCAACCAGTTATTAGGTTTAGGGGGCAATCACTTTTTCACACAGGGCCATGTAGGTTTGGATTTTTTTTCCCTTAATAATGAAAACCTTCATTTAAAAACTGCATTTTGTGTTTACTTGTGCTATCTTTGTCTAATATTTCAATTTGTTTGATCTGAAACATTTCAGTGTGACAAACATGAAAAAAATAAGAAATCAGGAAGGGGGCAAACACTTTTTCACACCACTGTAAATTGAGGCACACTATGAAGTTACAGAATGAACATCTTACTCTTTGAAATAGAAATTCCTGCTTCAGATTTCATATGAATATCTATTCAAAATTAGCCAAATAAAATTTCATGGTAGAAAAACATGAAGGGCATCTACAAAAGAAAGGAGGATAAAGAGGATGTCAAAATAGTTTGTGCATTGGTCTCCAAGAACATCTACAATTACACATCTTGGAATACCCTAGCCTTAGGCAGCTGCCTTGGTGCAGCTTCAACATAAAACAGTTTGATCTGAATTTATAGATTTACATTCTAGGTCAATGTTCTATTACTGCATTTTTATATTTAATTGAACTGAAGATGGTAAAATACTAAACTATCATAGCTGTTAATCTGCTTCAGAAAATATATAAACCATTGTAAAGAAACTATCCCACTATAAAAAAACAAACATATTTGGCCACAACTATTTTCACCCCTCAAAGAAAGGTAATGCATAGATTTCAAACTTTAGTTTATTTCTTGATACAAAACTTCAAACTGATCATATATGGGCATCTTTGGTCCTTTTCTGAGAATCTCTAATAAATAAAACAATTACAGGATAAATGCAGTAATTTCTCTTCTTTGTACAGCACAACTGGCAACTCACATAATATAAATCCACATAATGGTCACCATACCTATAGGCTTATAGTTTCCAGTCTGAAATAGTCAATACATGCAAGCATGAAGAAAATACAGCGTTCCAAAATCCTTAAACCATCTGACAGGTTTGATGAACAAATGGCATGAATCACATTTACAGAGATAGGTCTGCATTCAGTAAATCACTTAACTGTACCCCTACTCCTATTTGAAAGGGGAAATAGGCTATTTCACAATACAAATATAAATGCCTAGCATGTTAAGATACAAGTCACAGTGCCCCCTTAACATCTTCCCTGAAAAAAAATAGTGCAAACGAAATCAACAACTCATCCATTTACAAATACATCTCATTGCCCCACTTATTTTTTTTGTGTTGAATTTTTTTTTTTAAACCCATACCTGTCACTAACATAACGAAGGGTAGAGCACACAGAGCAGGGAAAAATCTTTTGCAGCAGTGAGAAAACAAATACCAAAAAAACTGTCAGGGTTTCCCTCCTCAAAAAAAAAAGACATCAGAGGAAATAAAAATTACAACATGCAGCTCATGCTCCTTACTCATGGGAATTAAGTCTCTTCAGTCACACAGAAGGCTTCAATAAGTGAAGTGCCGAGATTCTCTTAAATTGCTCCCAAAATTTAGTTGCACTTGGACAGGTTTCATTTCTAGGAGTGTCTCATCACAGACGTGCCAATGATTGTTTTTACTTGATCTTCGACAATAGCTTTCGGAAGGTCTCTAGTTCCTTGATGCTTGTGGAAATTCTAGAGAAGAAAAAGTGAACCAATGGAAAAATTGTAAAAATCCAAACACTAAAAATGACCACGTTGTTTTTAAAAGTGAGACTGCCACCTCCTGGTACACAGAATCCAAGAAAAGACAGATGTGATGTGCTAGAAAATAATGGATATTTAAATGGCAAATAAAATGTATAAGTGATGTACTGTATACTGTATACGTAACCCCTAAAAAATGGCTGCCATCAAATTGCACATTTATAATCGCTCCGAGAGATGTTCCAAGGGTGAATTCAGACGTTTAATTTAACTTCAAGCTTTTGGTATCAATGTAGTTTATGCTGTTAAAATCCTTTAGAGTGCACTCACTCTACTTCATTTAAATTTAATATTTAGAAATTCCTTGTTTTCAAGCTCTACTGTACTATAGCTTCATTAGTCATAGTAGCCAGGCAAATGGACAGTCATACAGTACCTGCCAAAGGCATTAAACAGAGCAACAATCTCCTGACGTGTCAGCTGGAAGCCAAGTCTTAAGTGACCAGACTCAGGCAGAGCCTGAATTTGCTTCTCGGAGAAAAGGATCTTCAATGCTGTGCCCAGGCCCTGGGTCTACAACAAGACAACACCCTGAATAGCACTACTGCACCACCATGACAGCATGCATTGTACAAAAACACATTAAAATTGTAAAGCACCACATAATATGACAAACTACAAAAATGCAGCACTACAGACGTATAATGTCATTCTAATAAAGTATTTTGGGAACAGAGGCTAGCAAACTTTTAAATGAATTCTAACTAATAGAGGTGTTGAAAATTTAACATGATTGCTCATGCTGTTGAACATACTGCGCGTGATAATTTACAAAAAGACTGGATTAGAAGAACAATAATATTCAGACTAAGCAAGAACAAAATATTTGCTTTAGCAACAGGTTCTACAAGATAACCTAGCCTTTCTAGGGAAACTGAATACATTCAAAGTGAGATGATAAAACTCATGGATTACAGTTCTCTCTCTCCTCATCATCCACTATCTGTTCATTATCTAAGCAAAATGGTTGGTACTGTACACCTGAACAGTGGGTTTCAGAAGAGGTAATTAAGCACTTTAAATAATGACAGAGAAGCTTAGGCAAAAGAGCAAAGTTAGATCTCACTCAATATTTACCTGTAGTTTTCCCCAAAGCCTGCACTTGAAGCAGCCAACACAGTCCATGATTCGGGAAATGTTGCGAAAATGCAGTTTGAAATCCTCCTGCCAACAGTAAGGCGAGAAAGTTTTAGGAAAAACCACGGCTACAGTCACTCCTGAACATCAGTGGAATGTGGGATCAGACTACACACAGGTTCTTGTATTGCATTCTTACCTTCAGCTTTGTGGCTTCCTCTCTATCTCCAGCAAACAGTGAGTTCTCATCGAAGTGCAAAGGAAAAGAACTGCACAGAGCAGATGAAAATCGGTCAGATACTGTATGCCTCAGGTATACAATGTAAAGTGCAGCTCTTCAATTTAACATGCAAGCCAACCATGAAAACCATCTAGGAAAAAAAGAAAAAGCTCATATCTTCAATCTGCAGGAAATCAACTGGGACCTGGAACAGACATCAATCAAACAGGGGTTATATACTGTATATAATATAACCAGCATAGAGCAATTCCATTCTGAACAGTAGAACAAAAATGGTTTGGGCTGTCAACCCGTTCCTTTGCAGGCAGCACATGCTCAAACCTCTTCGTATGCAGTAGCCAAGAGAATGCACTTTAGTTTTTTTTCAGGAAACTGCCACTTCTGCACCTGGGGATGAATTTGAGCCTTGTTCTTCCAGTGAACTCACTCGGCCAGCTGAAGAAGCTCTAACAGCAGGTCCTTGGCGCGCTGGTCCTGGGCAGACTGGCCAGTGTACAGCTGGAAGGAGCGGCGCTCGAAAAACGGCAGGACCTTGGAGAGCGCCCGCAGCTCGATCAGGTAGAGGAAGTAGAGGTTGCGCAGGCGCTTGGGTCCTTCACTTTTGGTCAGCTCTGCGTCAAAGCGCTGCTGAAACTCCGTGATGTTATGACCCCATTTCTTGTCATACCAATTATCTGAGCACAACAGAAGAGACAGAGAATATGTGAACAATGGTTCGCACACAGATGATTAAATAATACGGTTTCTGACTATCTTAATTTAAACTTTGCAACCCCAAAAAGGACACACTAGCAGAAACCATGTGGCTAAACTGGCAAATGGTGTCCTTGTCATCACTATGGAAACGGCTTTGGTGACATTCAATGGAGAAAATACGGACTTCGGAGGTATTTAAAACAACCAGACAACAATTAATTTTGTATCTTCAAAATAGTACAAATTTGAATGAATGATAAAAGCTTTCTAAAAAACAATTGATAGGTTAATAAATTTGCTTTCGTCCCCTAACAGTGAAGATATGGATATTGACCAGTATGGTTACAAATCCCTATACTGAATATTGAGACCAAATGTGTCAGATCTTGTTTAGGTTTCGAGTGTTACCTTTGCAGAAAGACAGAAGGATCAGCTTCCCATGTTACTCACCGTCCAGGAGGTACCTAGCACTGAGGTGGATGTTGATACTGGCATGAAGCCCAGAGATCAGCCTGAAGAAGGCTCTCTTCTCTACACACAGACCTGCAAAAACAAATTTGAAGGGTTCAGCCTCTACTAACTAAATATAATCATGTTCCAGAGTCTGAAAAGCAAATTTAGAAGAAAACACCACATTTTCAAGGGCATTCTAGGTGGGGATTTCATGCAATATTTCCTTAAGGGGTCTATTGTGTAAAATATGTGGAAATTAGTAAAAGTGATGTTCGCTTTACATGTAAATGTGTTGGTAAATTTTTCTAAAATTGGCATGTAATTTGGCACAATTTTTGTCCTTTCCCAATTTGCTAACAATAAGTATGTTGAGTGAGTGACGACAGTGACTTTTAACCCTAGTCCTAGGGTTTTTCTTTATTCCTACCTTCCAGCCATCTGTAAAATGTTTTTCCTGCAAAAGAGAAGTTGGAGATCAGAGAAAAAAAAATCTAAAAACTGCAATTTGTGTATTTTATCACATTGCAGGCATGCATTAATGTTACATCTGCTTACAAAAGGTCCCAATTTACTTCCTCCTGCATTGAAAATCCCTTTTTAATCTTCATCTAATCTTTCGTAGAAGACTTCCAAAGGTTGCTATATTAAGAAGCATTACAAAGTACTGCAGAACAAAATGAGATGTCTTACCTTCATCTTCTCCTGTAGGAGAGGAAAAGATAAAATTCATAAAAATGTGTAAAAAGGAATTAAAACCTGCTAGTTAACACTTTAGTTCTTGATTAGCCATTGCACAGAATAGAGGTCAATATGTACACATAAAATACACATTATAAAAAGAGGAAATAAAGGATTTCTGTTCTACTCTAAATTAGTCTGTAAACTTATATAATGCTCTACAAAAGAGAAAGTGTACACATTCTGCTGCAATTAAATATATACTAGTATCTTACCTCTATAGGATGTCAAAGGATTTAGTGGTCTCTTCACTGTACAGGGTCTGAAACGTTCACATGAAGATGTTTACTTTACATGAACTTTGCTCTAACCACCAGGCAGATCACATCTATTTATCTAAATTAGAAAACAGACATTCACAGTTATTTTCTGAATGCTGGAAATAGTCTTTAACATGCAGTACTGCATCAAATTAATCTGCCACGCCTCTTTCTTGCCACAGAAAGGCCAGCAGGCACAGATTGTAATTTAACAGGCCACTCAGGACTCAAATCATCACGACTCAAGAGAATGTTTCAAGGACGTGTTTACAAGCCTGCTACATTCTAACCTAAAAACCCATAAACCAATCTGAGGACATTACTTGAAGCAGTTCTCCTCGTAGATGCTGTTCCAGATCTGCCAGGCCTCGGGCCCTTTGTAGCCGGTGAAGCGCTCAGGATTAAGCAGCAGGTCCACATATTGGGAGTCTGGAGACTCTTCATCTGGGAAAGAAGGGCAAAGGGGATAGGAGAGAGGGGTAGAAACCTGGGACGGCACCATGGCACTGTACTTTGGGAGGGGTGGGATGCTGGCATTCTAGTTCTTTATTTCACAGTCTTTTCTTAAGCATCTTCTTCAGCTCTCTTCTTGCTTGTGTTGACAAAAACCACCTTCTTCTAAGGTTAGTCAATGCAAATGCTGACACATGACTGTCAGTAAATGATTTTTGTCATATGTATGGAATAAAATTGAATGTGGCAATACAATTCCACTCCAAATAGGCTGTGGGATTCTATATTCATAAAACAATGAATTTTGTATTTTCTGCCTTTAGGAACTAAGACTCAATGCATCGATTTCACTTTCAAAGCTTTTAAAGTCACTACAAACAGTAAAACCTGTCTCATAGGCATGCAAATATAACTAGATACAACAGCTTGTCTCCATCTCCTAATGTATCTAGATACAATCTTACTTATGCAATCCATTTTACAAGAAAATCAAACAGCTTAGAATAATGATTATATCTCTAAAACACCCCATTATATTTTCTTATGAGGGTGAAATTTACACTGCAGAAATCTTGTTTTCTGCTCAGGATTGGAGGTAACTAAATTTGTCAGAAGGACCCCTGAAAACAGTAGTCCCAAATTAAATATCACAATATAGTAAACTGTAGATAATCATATCTAATGCTCACATTGTTTTACTTAGGGCAAAATTTTCCCTTTGTGGGTAAAGCCTGAATAGTGTATGAGCTTCCCATTGGAGCCCACCCCAAAGACCAGTGCTTTTGAGGGGTGCGGCTGGAGGCAGCTGTACCTCTCCACAAAAGCATTTCCATTTGTAGACAAATCACTCAAGCAGGGAGATGTGAAATTTTCCTGAAGCAGAAAACGAAGGGCCACTTCCACAGTCTTACCATCAGCTTCACAAAAGCGGTCAGCCTCATCATCATGTCTGCTCCACTCCAGAAGAACCTGACGGGTCTCCTCACTAGAAGATGCACGACAGGGCAATGAAAAGGCGGACGGCTCTTCCAAAGAGATGTGTCTCGAACCATTTCACAACTGCTTTGTTATTGATTTTATTCATGCCGAATAGTTCTACTGCATGCAGCACAAACAAGGTGCTCGGGCAACACACCCGTAACTTCAAATACTTAAAAATGTACCCTTCAGCTCATGGAGTTTGTACAAATGGCTGAAAACCCCTACCTGAGAGAGCTGTCCACAGCCCCCAGCTGCTCAAGCTTCTCGCACTCCTCCAACTCCCTGCTGGCATCTTCAGTGTACTGCAGGATAATGTACAGAGAATACACCTTCAATGCTTTGGAAGGCACACAATTAGAAGGAGCATAAATAAAGAACGGGCAACACATCCTCCATGTACAGGATGCTTATAAAGTCATTTGACCTATTCAGACAACCGTTTTTTATAAGCTGCACCACAGAGCAATGATATGTGTTGCACTTACAAAGGAATATTGAAGAATATCACAGGCATCCATCTGAAGCCTTGTAGTGCATTCTTAAGTACAGCAATATCAGAGTCTGTTCACCTAGCGCCCTCTGGTGTGTACAGACCTCCTTGCAAGCATATTCCCTCTGGTTAAATTTTCATATGTAACAGATTGCATTGCTCCACAGGATGTACCTTTTACAATGCAGTTGCAAGAATAGCCCAAGTCATTTTATAAAATCCCAGTATATTAATGCATGTAAAGTACAATGCCACCGTCAGACCTGTGCTTGAAAGAATCTCTATTAGGCCAACATGAGAGCCACACTGGGTAACTATTACTGAAGCAGGATGTAAGAAGCGTGTATGCAAGCACTGCATTTCCTCACACTGCTGCCCAGGACTCAAAACGTTATCGCTTTTCCGATTGCACTTCTGGTTAAAGCCTTACAGCAACCACAGAGAATGCCAAAAACAACACAAACACTACTTTAAAAGATATATACCTTATAACTGGCTGACTTCAATCCATCTGGTACTTCATTCTGCAAAAAAACACTATTAATAAAACTGATCTTGATTCATTTTTCTAAAGAAAATCATGTAAGATATAAAAATGATCCTTGAATCAGTTTAGTTCAAACAACCTCTTTAAAATGCGCTACAAAAGTACAAAATAGGAAAATGAGCACTCTGCTTCAATCTCACTTTCTTCTTTTACAATCACTTTTGTCATGTAGATTAATTTTAAATTTCAACAAAGTCTGAAGTCAAATCACTCCACACCTTTTTTGAAAACAAAAAGCTTTCTTCATCATTTCATCATTATATGATCAACATGAAAGGCATTGCCATTTCAATTATTAAATTATTTAATGTTAATGAATTAAAATGAAATAAAAATGAAAAATAAATTAAAATGAATACTTCTCTGCCTTGTGTATAAAGTCACAAAATATCTGTAAATACTGTCTTTTTAAATTCAAAAATTAATTGAAAGGACAAATGACACACTCACAGTAGGTAATTCCACGCAGGATGGTCAGCATGTGGTTAATTTCAAAGTAAAAATTTAAGTGACTTTTTACAACTGGGGTCCATAGCACTAATCATTTGCATTTCTTTTTAATATAGCAAGATCTAACAAGCAGACCCTTTTAAGTGTACTCACTGGTTTACAAGGCTTGACAGCACAGTCCCTCAGTCCACAGTGGCTGCTATCAGTCCAGAAAGGACAAGGCTTGTTCAGATTGACCTTAGAAAGTAACAGCATGGCAAGAATCAAGCACACTTCAGATCATTAGCTCAGTGAGGAAAGATGTAAAACCACAACTTTTGAATTTTTAAGTGTTGATTTTTTAAAATGAAATATGCATTGTACTGCTCTCTGAAACAATTATCATAGATTAACAGGCTACAATTTAATTTTACCTTATAAAACCTGAAATAATCCATCTTCAGGAGTTCCTGCAGCTTTGGGAACAAATGGTTGTTGTTGAAGGTATCAATGGTTTCCACATCACACGTACAGTCATCCAGGTGTCCTGTTACCTTCAAAGTTAGGAACACAGTGTACATTCAGCTTTACAGGCTAAACCGTATTAATTCCCTCTCACTCTTTCCATTAGGATTTGGTAGGAACGCCTTAAAAAAATAAAAAACAAGAGTTTAAACACTGCAGCATTATTAATGCAATCTGTAAAGGGCAGCAAGTAAATTAAGAATGATATGCGAGTACAATTAGTTGACATCTTCCTCCCACCCTCAGCAAATATTTCCATATTTGTTAAAAAAGTACTTTTTCTACAAACACTTGTAGGATGGATTGAATTTCTTGTTTAAAGTGCTTTTAGATGTTTAGGGCATCCGTGAAACAGCACCTGAAAAACATTTAACGTGTTAATCCACAATATCAACGATAACATTCAACGAAGCAACAAACGCAGTCGTATAAAGCATCTCTGTACTAAGATGATTACTTAAGTATAAAGAAATAAACACTTTCTTCTGGAAACTGGATACTAGGTTGATGTTTAATTACAGAAACATAACACCTATGAAAAAGCAAATAGCCTGGAAGCAAATAGTTTGGAGGACTGCAGATCATTGAGTAAAATACACCCATACGCCGTACTGTATTTTTTTTTCTTTGCGGCATGTTTAAATATATTAATATATACAGAAATGCATAACTAATAATTGCCTTACCTGACAGAAACACCTGTGCTCGGCGGAACCCGGGTAAGAGTCCTGTGACGTAGGGAGAAAGAGCAGGGACCCCAATAATACAAACAGCTTTAATTTAAATCTCATCGTCATCTTAAACTCTGTTGTCCTGGTCCTCGCAGAAAATATAGTCCAATAGTGCTTCACTACCGACTTCGTGTCTTATTACCTCAAACTCTAGTGATGAACCAGTTTAAATCAGAGTAATCCAACCTTCCCCAGCTCGACAAGTTAACTTTGCAGTGAACGTGTAGCATATGGGCGTTACTGCCCCCTACAATTCCCAATAAAAAGTCAATTTGCGCTTGTTCTACTACTGATGAAGCCACGACATCAGAAACAAGCCCAGTTACTTCCTATTGCCTCATACTGGGACGTGAATTACGTGCTTTCCGCCTTTATCGCAACTATTCAGGGACTGAATTGTTCTTTTATTGGAAATGCACTTTCATGTTCACGCTCATGTTTTCATGACTTCTACAATGCACAATTTCAGCTCATCAGCGATAAGCGATTTTGATTATTTCAAACAATTAAGCAATTTTTGTAATGCAAATTTAATTTCTACGGTCTATTTTAGCTTTACGTCCTTTGTAATTGTAGGTGTTAGTCCATTGCTAACTGAAGAGGAGTAAATGAGTGGGTGGACTTCTGTGGCAGATTCAAGGAAACACACGAAGCCGGTTTTCTCTAACTGCACGCACACAATGGTGTCCCATCACGTGGGACATCAACTTGAATATTTATCACGTGGGTGTAGGTCTATTCGGTATAAAGTGTTCAAGCAAATATTTTTCGTGGTACTGGAAATTCTTTTCCGATAGGCTACAAAAAATTTGATTTGTCATTTTACGTTACTTCTCTGAACAACGATCTAACAACTTACTTTTTAATATTTGAAGCAAGAATAAAAATCACCCATAACTTCTAAAACTTTTAATTTTTAAAGATAAGTGCTACCTGTACGTCTCTGTATAACCAGCCATTATTAATTTAATTTGAAATTTGGGGTCTTCCTGCCCCCTAATCAACAAGGCAGTAATGTCTTAAGTTTCCTTTTTAACCATTTTTATGTTGTGATCCATTATTAACATAAAACTTTTAAGTCTTAAATTTAATTATCTGAATGTAAACACGACAATACTGAGAACTGCCTCTACCTAGCATCACAGACCTCCAAACCTTTTCATATCTATCCCAGCATTCACTTATAGCGACGTCGATCCCAGAATTCTCTGGGGGTGCTGCCGGTCAATGCAACATGGCGGATCCTAGGGAGAAGGCTTTGCAAGACTACAGGAAGAAATTACTGGAGCACAAAGAGATTGACGGGCGTCTCAAAGAATGTATGTGTTTCAATTTCAAACTCAGTGTTTCTAAAATCTTATTTTTTTCGGGCGTAGGTTTAACGCTTGTTTATTTTAGATAAACATTGAGCGAGACTGAGTCAAAATTTGCCAACTCGCTTTGTCATCCAGCCATCCATTGATTGGGACCTGTGTGTGTAAATAACTGTCATGTTGTTTGTCGTAATATAAACGTATTTGGAAAAGGAATAAAGGTACTTTATTCAAAAAGGGTGTAAGATATGTTTTAGAAATTGCATGGGTTTGTGTTCACATATCTTGAAATATATTAGTATTCAAAACATTTCATTCCGATTCGAAAATGACATTACGGAATTGTAGTAGGCATTGCTGCTGGTTGTGAATTGAATACTTTTGCTTCGTATGCGCAATAATTAATCTTCATAATAGACTTAAGAGTGTAGTTTTTAATCAATGTATTACCAAATTACCGTTCAAGCCAGATGGCCTTAATGTGAGCTTGAATCTGAAAGTTTTTTTGTTTGTTTTTACAAAATGGCTTGCCTTTCCTGTATTTCAAATGTACTTTGTGTTTTTTAGTTTAATAATCAACTAAATGGTTTTCACACAAATTACAATACATTTAATGTGTGCTTTCGTCTTTAAGGTAGTTATCAAACATTTTCGGGTACGTATTTACTTTATATAAAACGTATCGTTGCTAGTCCGTTGCTTAGATATTTTACACAGTTCATCATTGATCCAAGTGGTCTCTCAAACCTACAGTGAACTAGGTAAACCTTATTTTTTACATTGCACTTCGCGTTTACATTCCGTGCTAACGATTTATTATTTTCAGTGAGAGAACAGCTGAAAGAACTTACAAAACAATATGAGAAGTCCGAAAATGACCTAAAAGCTTTGCAAAGCGTTGGCCAGGTAAGATAATATTAACTTGC
The DNA here is from genome assembly GCF_055471065.1 of Atractosteus spatula. Lineage (NCBI taxonomy): Eukaryota > Metazoa > Chordata > Actinopteri > Semionotiformes > Lepisosteidae > Atractosteus > Atractosteus spatula. The sequence continues at coordinate 14,015,660 of NC_142714.1, forward strand.
TTTATGTATTTTAAATATAACTGCTCTCACAGGATAGTAGACTCAAGGTTAACATTTCAAGTTAAATTTAGATTAAAGAGCTAGATGATAATTTAGGCTTTATAAATGTTCTTCATCTGTGTTGCTTTGTCTCTACTTAGATATTATTACATATAATATTATATGTGACTTGTAATTCTTTTTAATCTTTTGTGCTGTAGACTATGTAATAGAAAACAGTCAGCAGGTACAGGTCTACAGATTACCATATATCCTTTTAAAATCTCAATTGGGATTACTTACACACAGTGTAGGGAGATCTGTAAGAAATGTCTCATGGCAAGGTCATAATATGGTCTGAATGTGTTTTTTGGAATGCTAAATACCCATCTGACCATTCATTTACTAATGTGTTTCTGGTTCCATGGTTTTGTGGAGCTTTTACTTTGACCAGTTTAGGAAATATCCTTTTAAATAAAAAGTGGGACAATTCTGTGCTGGCAGTACTATGAAGTTTTTATGAACATCTTAACATTCAGCCATATGAATTAATGTGTTCTTTATTTTCAGATTGTCGGGGAGGTCCTCAAGCAGTTGACAGAAGAAAAATGTAAGTTCAATATCAGCCATCTGCAGAATGCTTTTGTCGTCTTATTGTTTCCTTATATTAATACCTTTGACAGGTTAACCCTTTTCCTGTACAAATGTATACAAATCAAATATCAACTTATTGGATACATACAGTCAGGCATTGTCTCTGTAATCTTAATATGTAATGTAAGTCTTGATTATTAATTAGGTTAGAAACTTGTTATAAGAATAAATATGGAAAAATGACACCACCTCCAGTAATTCATAACATGAAAAACGCTCTCAAACCAAATGCAGTATAGAAAGTCTAAATGCAACTTTCAGTACACAAGCATGTTCTGTTTTCTGGAAATGATTAGTTTTAATCTAAGTTTTCTGACATGAAATGCCACTTATCTTCTGTTAATATGCAATTTCACAATATCTGGATGTTGGTTACCTTTCAGTTATTGTCAAGGCAACAAATGGCCCACGATATGTTGTTGGCTGCCGTCGACAGGTAAGCATAGCATTTTTCTTCTTTCCCATTGATTCAGGCGAATCACTGATTATAAAATGAGTTTTCACTTGTGACATCTCATAAACAAACTCCACATTATCCTATTATGACCAGCTTTAAATACATTTTGTTCTAGCTGGGTAATTTCCTGTGTTTTACTGTTTGAGCAGCAAGAATCATATTCAGGAATGCGAAGGAATTGGTTGTATACATTCTGTAATTCTATCTTCCCACTATTTGCCACAATAGTGAAATGAAGTGATCTCTGCTTTAACCTCAGCAGTGTTGAGCATTTTTTATTAGATGTTATAAATGAGAACATTTAAAAAAAAACTGTTTTTATTGTACTTGGAAGGGTCTCTTATAATGGAGATTGACTGTTATATTGAGTTGTTTAATGTGCCTTTCAAGGGCATAGGGATTCCGATACATCATAGTAAGTCTTGATTTTAATACAGAAGAACCTTGTAAAGTAGTGTTTGCTTCTTTTTGTATGCAGCTGGACAAATCTAAGCTCAAACCTGGGACAAGAGTGGCTCTGGACATGACGACTTTGACTATCATGAGGTTGGGATTTTTTCTTTATACTCAGGTGACTGAGTCACATGTCCTAATCAAAGACATAATATGGGTGCACACCTTCTTTGAATGACTGCTTGCCAATAGTATACGGCTATTCCAACTCTTAAAACGTTGCCTTCCTTGCTTCTGTAGGTATCTGCCCAGAGAGGTAGACCCCCTGGTGTACAACATGTCCCATGAAGATCCTGGAAGTGTCTCATATTCTGAGATTGGGGGATTGTCGGAACAGATCCGAGAACTCCGAGAGGTATGATGTCAGATGGCTGTCTTTTTATGTTACAAAAAAGATTTAAGCCCACAGTATAATATTGAATGAGACCTTTAGAGTATTAATTTATTGTAATATCCAGTTCACGATTCATCCTACAATGTGTTAACTCGGCATTGTCAATTGCTGCAAAAACCTATGAAATGTAATTCAGAGTTGATATCGACAATAAAAATGTTAGAGAAAGGTGCCTTGTGAGGCTAAATGTCTTGGGTTGTATTAATAGCAATCAGTCGAAAATACATATTTTGAAAGAATACAGATTGGAATATGTCATGTGATTAGAGTTTTGTTATACTGCAGGTGATAGAATTGCCACTGACAAACCCAGAGCTCTTCCAGCGTGTTGGAATCATCCCTCCTAAAGGTTGTCTCCTTTACGGACCACCAGGTTAGTTTTTTTTAATAGCTGCACATTATCTAATATTAAAGATTTGGCTTTGGCTTAGGTATGCATGCCAATGGCTCGTATGTGTTTTGAAAATTATGGACTAAACACATCAAACAACATTAAGAGAGCATTCCTCTTTGTTTATTCTGCTTCAACATGTTTCATGCATTTTGAATTCATCTGATATGTTTTATAGCTTACTTTTCAATTCAAATGGATACATCTTTCTGTATTTTTTTTCTTAAGTTTAATATTTAATATCTTTTATTTTTGTCAACAATCAAAGCATCCCAGACACCATTGCCCTTTGTTGCCTTTTTTCCAGGAACAGGAAAGACACTTTTGGCTAGAGCTGTTGCCAGTCAACTTGATTGCAATTTCCTTAAGGTACAGCACTTGTTCCCCCTTTGAATTTTCTAATGTTGCTCACTTGCTATGATTTTATCTTTTTGTTTTCATAAAAGAGAAGAACGCATTGCTGCTCAAGTGTTTTCTACACTCAGATTAGCAACATGATTTTTATTTCAACATCCAAAATATCAGTCACATCAGTTGACATGCTTCTTATCATTGATTACTTTTAAGGACATAAGAAAGGCTGCAAGTAAGAGGAAGCCAATAAGCTCATCTAGTCCATTTGGTAGTTATTTGGAAAGAATTCCCATTTTCTCAACTATTCGTCAATTAATGTTTATTGAATTAAAATCCTAAGGGCATGGAAACAGTGGCATTACAATGTGATCATGTGACTATACTACTGAAAACATTTATTATATGATTCTTTGCACAGGTGGTGTCCAGTTCCATTGTGGACAAGTATATCGGAGAGAGTGCAAGGCTTATCAGAGAAATGTTTAACTATGCCAGGGATCATCAACCATGCATTATCTTCATGGATGAGATTGATGCCATTGGTATGAGCAAAGGCTAATTTTACACTTTTAACTAATATTAAAAACGCAGAATAGAGCAGTATTCTGGAATAATGCAAGTTCAAATCAAATTTCTGTGGGTTTGAGCAGTTTTGTAAATACAAATTATTTGGTTATAAAGTCATTTTGTTCATAGATACCTTAATACCTCTACAGACCTTTTAAATGAAACATGTAAAGGTTTATTCCACACTGCAAAGAGAAGAAAAGAAACAGTTTTGGCTGTGGAGCCTTCTTGGGGTGTGAGAGAGGGGAAAATTGGCAGCTGATAAAGCATGGGAGAAAAGGGCAGGGAGTGGAGAAGAGGTGGGAACCGAAACGTTTCTTTTCTTCTCTTTTTCAACGTGGAATAAACCTTTACTTGTTCCTTTGCAGCCTACGCATGCTGACACAGCTGCCTACTTGGAACTCTTAAATGAAATGCCTTTTGTAGGATTTATTTAATATTTTTTGTAAACACCAGGGCTTTCTTGCCAAGTTTAAATGTAATATACCCGAAGAAAAATTAAGTCATGTTATCTTGCAAATTGGTAAGAAGATGTATACCTACTGCTGCAGTATGCTGTACCATGTTAATGTGATGCTGTTTCCAGGGGGGCGTCGATTTTCCGAGGGAACGTCTGCAGACCGCGAGATACAGAGGACGCTGATGGAGGTGCTTTTCCTGTCGGCCTTTCTAACTTCATCAGCTTTCACTGTTGATGTACTGCAAATAATACTGTAGATTTACACAATACTGTAGTTATGTGGATTTGTGACTTACATTATAGTGTCCTCTACTGGCCATTTAACGGCATTAAGCCATGCTGTGTATAGCAATATTTTCTTTTGATCAGTGGAATTGTCATTGAAACATTGTATTTTTAATTATCATTAATAGATATCAGGAAGCAATAGCATATAAAAAAACAGGTTGCTACTTTAGTCTTTAAGTGTCTTTTCTGTTAAGCAGAGGTGTTCCAGAGAGAGATGAAAGCTGATGGTGTAATCGAGGTTGCAGGTTTTTATGTGACTTGTGTTCTGTGTGTTGTTCTGTAGCTCCTGAATCAGATGGATGGTTTTGACACATTGCACAGAGTCAAGATGATCATGGCAACAAATCGCCCTGACACTCTGGACCCTGCTCTCCTTCGCCCTGGAAGGCTCGACCGCAAGATCCGTATGTCACCTGCTACTGTCTAACACACTCATCCTCTGGTTATACACCTGGTGGAAGAGTGTAATACTAGTGAGGTCACTCTGCGCCTTGGAACGTTTCACCATGTTTGCAGTTTTTCATGTTTTTCAACTGCAGTCGTTGTTCTGTGGGAAGAAAGACTTTGGCAACATATCTTAGTCTAAAACCTTTGGAGACCTTTGCAAAAACAATTCTGCCAATCTGAATTTACATCTTATTTCATTTATAAGTGTATATATTTAATTTTTTTTAATTTAAAAGGTACACATTTAAGTGTTTGTTACAATGGTGTTTTTTAGAAACATGTAAGGAAATGGGACAAATTTAGCTGCAGAACATAAATTCATGTTTAATCATCTTTTTCTTCAGATATTGAACTGCCCAATGAACAGGCACGTCTGGACATCCTGAAGATTCACTCAGGCCCTATTACCAAGCATGGAGATATAGGTCTGTTGGTATTTTAATTGTAGGACAGGAATAATGAGAGCAAAATGAGTTGGAGCTTCCCAAAATCTATACCCCATATTTTAGTCCTGAGATGCAGTACTTTATACTGGTTTAGGATTAATTTACTCCTTTTATACTTTATTTTAAATTTTAGTGTGTATGTTCATATTTCTCATGTGCATTTTTAGTTGTAGACTTTTTTTTCTAGATCTTTTCTAGTGAAGCACAACATATGTTGTGAAATTCTTCAGACCTTTTTATCCATTTCTTTGCAGATTATGAAGCGATTGTCAAGCTTTCAGATGGGTTCAATGGAGCCGATCTGAGAAACGTGTGTACTGAAGCAGGTGAGGAAGCATCAGTTGGTGGGCAGTCACAGAATGTGGCATGGCCACAAGCATACTTGTCAATTAGTACAGAAAGGCATCCATCAAATCATTCACAAATATTGATGTATTGTTTTTTGTTTTCTTTAGGCATGTTTGCAATCCGTGCTGATAATGATTATGTAACTCAGGAAGACTTCATGAAAGCTGTGCGCAAGGTGGCTGATTCAAAGAAATTGGAATCCAAGCTGGATTACAAACCTGTATAACGCTGTACCCCTTCCTTCAGGAGTGATTCTGCTTGCATGGGGCATACCTTTAAAACCAATTATCAAAACATAAAGAAAATGGGAAGTTTGAGATTTCTGTACTGTATTTTATTGGAAATATACAGTTGTAGAGTTTAGCAAACCACTAACTTTGGCAATTAAAGTTAATACTATGGTGTTTTTTTGTAGCATAAAACAACAGGTTTTGTTATTTTCCCCAGGTCCATGGAAAATATGGTTATCCTGAAAACCTGTCCACTTAATGTCCTTCCTATTTTACATTTTATGCCATTTCTATGTAATTACAATTCCATCAGGTAACCTCAAAGATGATTGAATATACAAAGGTGTTCATTGGATCTGTCATGTTTCTTTGTCTCAAAACATTGAAATTAAATTTCTGCTGAGAGTAAAGGTATTGTTTTATCTTTTAAGAGGCATGGATTGTTCTGTTTGAATTGAACATTTGTATCTATCTCCTATGTATACTTTCTATGAAATCTGTATGCCGGGTTGACTTTGTACGCCATGTAAAATACAGTCATTGAAAGTTTCAGAAGCAAAGAATAAAATTGATAAACTTCTGTATTTCCTGTAGTATTATCATAATTTCTCTAGCTTTAACATTGTGATGGTCACGTCCAGTTACATCTTTTCTGACAAAGAAGGGTTTAAGTGATGTGCTTAGAAGTTCATACAAGTATAATACCAACTTGTGTTTTGTTATATACACTCAATTGCAGAATCACCCGTCTTCCATTTTTTACATCTCAACTCATGGCGACAACCCCCACACTCATAGGAGAGAATTACAGGCAGACTCCTTCAAGCCTCTCTTGTCTTTTAACACATCACAGGTGTCACAGTCCTATAGTGAATATTTCTTGCAAATTAGAGGAGTCATGTACCTTGATTTAACTTAAATATGATTGTTTTTTGATAGTGCCATCAGATTTTTCTTATGTAAGGCTACAATGTTTAGGTCCTATTAATAAAGTGTGAGAGACAAAATGCTGCTGGAAGGGATCTCTTCTTAGAACTGCCTTTCCATTTCTAGTAGTTCTTTTAAAAGTTTAACTAAAACTATGAGCTAAAACTATTCTTGGACAATATAATTCTAAAAACTACTTTTAGAGACAGACCAATGGACCTTATGAGTTTAGGCTTAACATTAGGTTATAGTTGTATGTTAGGTTCCAAAGTCCACACCTCATCCTCATTGTGATTTCTGGGTTATGAGTAATTTAACATCAGGATCGACGATGTTAAGTACAGAAGGATTCATTAATTCTTCATGTTGTTTTGGTAACATGAAGGCCTATGAAGATTCCTGCATCCTCCATACTTGGCAAACAGGGCTCCAGCAACCAACTCTTGAACAGCAAAACAGAAGGAAAAGGAACCATTTGTAATATCTCAGTGGTGGATCTGACCAATAAAAGACTGCAGCAGAATGAGACTTCCAGTTGTTGGTTTCTGTGCCACTGGGTCAAAGTCAAGATGTGCAGAAACAGGTGTGCAATAGTTCCTCCACAATAAAAGATGTCATGTGCAAGCGTCTTCCATCCCCAGCACGTCCTCCAACTCCTTCAGGAGCCAGCTAATGTTGACAATGGCAGGATGGTGATGTCTGGAGGCTCCTAAGCATAAAGTCAGCATGTTACCTGAGGGTGATCTGGACTTCAAATGAGACAGAAGTACACTTCAGTTCTTTTCAGTATTTCTGAATGTCGTGCTCTATTTGAAAACTTAGCTGTAGTACAGGTGCAGACGATTTGCTAAATAGTAAATTAATGACTGTGGTCCAAACCAGACTTCAGTCTTCGAGCTCCACTATGCTGCTGATGCTGAATTTTGTGCCTTGACAAGATCTTGCCAGAACCGCATCACCAGACTATAGTCAAATGTTTATTAAGGTTTACGAGGCGTTGGGACTTGCACATAACATTCAGAAGCGTCCAAATACACATACCCCAGTGCCACTAATTCTGCTTCATGACGAGAGTCTAAAGCAGTGTTTCCCAATCTTGGTCCTGTTGATCCACTTACCTATTCGTTTTTGTTCTAGCCGAGCCCTTATTTACACAACCAAACCTTAATTGACTTAATAATGTTCAAAAGTCTTCAATTATATAATTAAGGTGGGGTGGAATGAAACCAACAGCTTTGTAGGTCTGCAGGACTAGTCCTGGAAATAACTAATCTTAAGCCACAGCTGGTGAGTAACTTTTCACAGAAATATAATATTAACAAAGAAATCCATCATGCAATCTTGGGCTACCTGAGGAAGTGGGTATTTGAGATTTACAACATCAGAAGTGAAACTAAAGTGATGGCCTACTGTAAAACCATCCTTTCTATTCTGCTGGGCAGCCATGAAACATGGACAACATACAGGAGGTGCTGAAAAAGAAGTTGCCACCGGCTGTTTCCAGAAGATTTTACTTATCAAATGAGAGGACAGACACACCAACACCAGTATTCTCTCCCAGGTAGCACCACAAGCATTCAAACTATGAACATCCACCACCATTAGCTCCATGGGGTTGGCGAGGCCATGTGGATGTCAGACTTCAGGCTCTCAAAGAAGGTCCTCTTCTCCAAGCTTCGCCAAGGCAATCATCCAAGCTTCGCCAAGGCAAAAAAGAAGTGTTTTAAAAATATAGTAAAAACAAACATTAAGACGTAAACCATCAGTTTCCACTCACAGGAGTTGATGGTCCTCAACAGCACAAAATGGTGGAAGAATTTGTAGGAAGAAGTGCAGTACAGTGAGATCTAAAGATGTCAGAACAAGGAAGAAAGGGGAGAGTGTCAAACCATGAACGGATTCCCCAGGATACAACTGGATATCTCCAGAGACAGCACCTGCTCCGTCTTTCAGAGAGTACAGGACCTGTATTGGTCTTTTCAGTCATCATTAGTTTCATGGAAGACAGTAATGCTCAGCCACTGGGATAACTGAAAAAAAACGATATTTGCGCTACAAATGAACTAATTCAAATGTGTTTCTTCTGATTGACCTGTGTACTTATAGCTACAGTACAAGGTATCTGACAATTAAAATGTTATTTATTTAAATAACGTAGAGAATTGTAAGATGCTCCCTAGCACGCTCGAATCCTCTGAACGCTGCTTTCTTTGTCTCGGGTAACTGCGAGACAGACCCTAACTGTGGAAGCCGGGATGTTGGTCACGTGACTCTCCTGCTCTGGAGAAGCATGGCGGCTATGCATGTGGAGCTGTTAAACAAACTCCGACTCCGGCATTACTACAGCTATCCCGTGTCCAAATAACACAGTCACCGGTTACGCTGCTGCTGTCCGGGCCGCTGCCGCCCGAAATATTCGCAGTATGGATGAGGAGCTCAAACTTCAGTTCCCGACCCTGCCTACCTCCAAGGAAGACACACTGGTAAGAGAGGCGAAATGTCACAAACTGCCCACTACTTATGTGTCCGTCCCTACTACTGAGGTATTTGTCTAATTGTATATACGTGAGCTGTATTTCTTCTATGAATCTATAATTATGAGTGACAATATGCATTTGTTTATAAAATTAGCAAATTCTCTTGAGGTAATCCTCAGGTTTATATTAATGTAATATTTCACTTCGTGTTTATTGTAGCTGACGACCAAGCTTGCGTTTCACGTAAACAAATCATTTTAAATCTGTTTTTCGTCTCGCGTTAAGCCTGAAACTCGGATTAAGCTTTAAATAGAGACATTTTAACTTGCATGTCATCTGCTGCTTATTAATCTTTTAATAAAGTGCGGTGTTTTAAAAATTGCTTTCGGAATGCATAATATGCAGTCAGTTTCAAAAATGCGTGATTCGAGAGGGTTGCGAGGTTAATGTGTGTAATGATGATGGTTTTGTGAGGTAAAAACATTTTGCTATTGTATATCAAATACTTCTGAATCTATTTAACTGTAAAATGTTTTTTATGGATTTTTATATTTTTAAGAGACATTCAAAATGCAGCAAATGAGTATTGGAATATATTGTACTTGTGTTTTTAATAGTCGCTCTATATCCAGACCTTGACTTTTAATCACTTTTGTTTTCAAGTGTTGTGATACTGGGGGAAGTGTCCCAATAATTTTGTTTACAACTACAAATTATATTTATAATAATTATTAATATTTTTAGGACTGGGCATACCCTATGAGAAGAGAAATGCAGGTAAGTATAAAATGCTACATTCACAATTCCACATAGCGGTGCCAAGAGATTGGCCCCAAAATTAATTCGATAATTTTTAATAAAATCATGAAAAAAATTAACCAAGATGCAGTAGTTATATTTTTCATGCACCCAGAAATGTCATTTAGCCTTTTGACCAGCTGTTTTGTGATTTTACTATGTAAAAGTATATTAAATGCTGCCTAGAATTCAGAAATATTTCTTCTTTATTTTAGGAAATATTACCTGGACTGTTTTTAGGCCCTTATTCAGCAGCCATGAAAAGCAAGGTAAGGTTATCCTCAGAAATGGAGAAAGGGAGCGAGTGTTTAACTGGCTTTTATATTTTTTGGCCTGAATGGATCATGGGATCATGGACTGTTGAAACACTTGTTTTCGGTTGATATTGAGGAAAAAAATAATATTACTGGTATTATTCGAACAGAAACCAAACTCATTGATACTATCCTTTGACATACATTTAGATATAGATAGATTTATAGTAAATCCATACTTTTCTGTAGGGCATTGACATATATAAATGTGTTGTTTCAGAGAGCCACAGGATCTGGATATATGATGACTATTTTATGTGTCCGTGAGTTGGACTGATATAAATCTGTCATTTTGTTTCCTTCAATTTTCTAACTTCCAACAAATAACTATCAAGATTATGTTAGGAAATTAATATAAAGGTTTGTTGACTGATAAATAGTAATAAATGATCAACTTTATTTTATTCAGTGCCTTTAAAAGTGGACTCCCAAAGAGCTTTACTGTAAAGAAAGCACACAATGAGAGGACACTGCAGAGTTCCACAAATACAATAAGGGTCTGGAAGTAGGAAAGCAAAGGGGCAGACATAGAAACAATTAAATAAAAGCTCTTCTAAAGAAGAAGGTTTTGAGACTTGATTTGAAAGAACTAAGGGAAGGTGACTCTCTGATATTCTTAGGGATAGAATTCCAGAGCTCTGAGGCGCAGCAGGCGAAGGCCCTGTCACCCATAGCATGTAGATAGCACAGAGAGAAGACTGTGAGGTGCGGAGTAGGATGATAGGCCAGCATATCACTCTACAACTCACAACTGGCAACCCACTGAAGCTAAGCAAGTGTAAGCCTGGTCAGTACCTAGATGTGAGACCTCCTGGGAAAAACAAAAGCTTGCAGTGGGGCCAGCAGGGGGCGCTCACCCTGCGGTCCATGTGGGTCCTAATGCCCCAGTATAGTGACAGGGACACTATACTGTAAACAGGCGCCGTCCTTCGGATGAGACGTAAAACCGAGGTCCTGACTCTCTGTGGTTATTACAAATCCCAGGGCGTTTCTCGAAAAGGGTAGGGGTGTAACCCCGGCGTCCTGGCCAAATTTCCCATTGGCCTTTACTATCATGGCCTCCTAATAATCCCCATCTATGAATTGGCTTCATTACTCTGCTCTCCTCCCCACTGGTAGCTGGTGTGTGGTGAGTGTACTGGCGCACTATGGCTGCCGTCGCATCATCCGGGTGGATACTGCACATTGGTGGTGGTGGAGGGGAGTCCCCATTACTTGTAAAGCACTTTAAGTGGAGTGTCCAGAAAAGCGCTATATAAGTGTAAGCAATTATTATTATTATTATTATTATTATTATTATGATAAGAAGTCAGAAAGGTACTGAGGTGCCAATCCATGTATAGCCTTATAGGTGAGCACGAGGTTTTTTTAAGGGAACATGAAAACTAATAGGAAGCCAGTGCAAGGACTTCAGGATAGGAGTAATGTGATCACTTGCACAAGACCTGGTCAGGATTTTGGCTGCAGAATTCTGGACATACTGATGTCTGTTCTGTATGTATTTAGATACCTCAGCGAGTAGTACATTATTGTAATCAATTCGAGAGAAGACAAAAGTGTTGACTACCTTTTCAGCTACACTTAACAAGATCATAGGACGCAGTCTGACCAGATTTCTGGGGTGGACGAATGATGTTTTCACAATAATTGGCACATTTGTCACAAGTCAAGCCTGGATCAGATATCAACCCCAAGTTCTTCAATGTACTGTAGATTGAAATTCAGGTACTGTGAATAACATGCTTTCTTCTTTCAGCTTCCTGTCCTTGAGAAGCAGGGAATAACTCATGTCGTTTGTGTCAGACAAGACATCGAAGCTAATTTCATCAAACCCAACTTTCCTGAAAAATTTAGGTGAGACCTTTTTTTTCTGGGACTGTATTGCATAAAGAGGAAAAAACTGAATCCTAATATGACTGAAGGGGCATGTCTTTTCATCACATGTTGTTAGTAAATTGTGAAGGAACAATGGCGATAAGGGCAAATGAAATTGCTAATCTGACAAAACCTCTGGATCTTACCTACTGCTTAAGGGCACAAGATAGATTTTCATAAGTAATAATAGTAAAATGCCTACCACTGCAGTTACATTTGGCCGTGAAATTGCATCTCAATTTCAGAGGTCCTGGTTTGGGTCATGTGAAACACTTCTCACAGTCTCAATACACTATTGTTGGCACTGTGCTTCTGTGAAATAATTGTTGTCTTCTGAAACCTGTCTTTTATTTTTGCATGTTTTTCCTGGCGCTACACATTTTGATGTGGTTATAAAATGTTGCTTCTCTTAATATTCTTCATATTTTTACATTTTCAGATATCTGGTCTTAGATATTGCAGATAACCCTGTGGAGAATATAATTAGGTATTTCCCAATGGTGAGTTATCTTCTTCAAAAAAATAGTTGGAAAAATGTTGGTTTCCACATAATTCAAATTGTTTTAAGCCATTTTCCAGTTGTTTAATTTGTGTTCTTTTTTTTCTAGACTAAAGAGTTCATTGATGGCTGTTTACAGACTGGAGGTACTGAACATTGCTTGTTTGGTGATGGTGTGTTAGACATGTTAGACATGGCATAGACATGTTTCAGTGACGTGAATGTAGTTTCAGTGTACGTAGTTTCCTTTTGCATTCAGTGAGGCAATGTCACGGGCACTGTTGACTACAGTGCTGTTGACTACAGGGTTGAAAAAACTAACTACATTTCCTTTCTTGGCAGGAAAGGTGCTTGTTCATGGGAATGCAGGGATTTCTAGAAGGTTAGTCAGCCTTCTGTAGTAGATTTTTAATTATCAGTGTATTACAGTGACAAAATATGATATTCTTCTTTCTTAAAAAATTTTGTTTCTCACATTCCTTTACTGTAAAGTTGATTTTGACAAGTACAAATAAATTACACACACTTTCTTAGGTTCTTATCCTTGTTGATATACACAGACTCTCTGAACCCTAACTAATTTATGTACTGATGTGCTTCACTTACTAAATTTGTAATTTTATTTCAGTGCTGCCTTAGTAATTGCTTACCTGATGGAAACATTTGGTATAAACTACAGGTACGGGAACCTAATTAACCTTCCTGTCTTTATTAATGCAGTTTATATTTATGATTAATCACACTTTCAATAATAATCATTTTGATCTATACAATCTATACTGAGTTAATAATTATATAACCACACAGGGATGCTTTCAGCCATGTTCAAGAAAGAAGATTTTGCATCAACCCCAACGTGGGATTTGTTCATCAGTTACAGGCAAGAGTCTTTAATTTAGCATCTCTAGAAAACAGTGGCTTTTGTTAATTTCTCCGCAAGTTTTGTTGTTTAACTGTGTTGTATAATATTATTATATATTTTAATGTATATCACAACTGAGCACATACGCACTTTTTCATCAGACCCTTACATCAGTAAGGTCAAGTAGGATACCAGAAAATAACAGCATGACAGCAGCTCTTTGAGGATGTATGCAGAAAGAATTAGGGCATATTCATATTTTGTACAGTTAAAATAGATATTCTTCATCCTATTTTATTAAATTCACATTGATCATTTTGTAAGTAGTAATTTTCTCTATTGCAGGAATATGAGGCAATATATCTAGCCAAACTCACCATTAAAATGATGTCCCCAATCCAGCTTGGCCGATCTTTTTCAGTGCAGGCTGGGATGCCAGGTCAGTTGCATTTTATTCTATTTTATTTCAACAAAGCAATCAAAACATGATTGTGGAGCGTATAAGAACTGGTTATTTTATAGAATGTGTACATTTAAAACATGCACTACCTGTTTAACTTGTCACTGGTGTACTGATTTGTAATGGTCTGTACATTGCTTTTATGATGTTGCTACACTAAGCATCTGCTGACAGCTTCTATTCCTTGCTTTCCTTGATCTGTTGGAAAATGCATTCCTGGCCCAAGCAACAGGTTTGAGGGAATATCCAGTCAGTGTACTTATGTCATAAGACATAAGTGACTTAAGACTTAACGTTTTAGAAAGGACATCATAAAAGCTATAACTTTATGGACTCTGGATGGAAAAGTACAGCTGATCCTGTTTTATGGAGGTTAGCAGGCAAATGGTTTCCCTTTTTAGTACAAATTTTCAAGTTCTCACCAGGCCTTGGAAGCTAAGAGAAGCCTGTTCATGGGAACAGGGATGGGATGGGATAGGTCTAAGAAAATTTGGTTGCATCTTTACAAAGGTGTTGATGGACCGGTAGAGTGTCACTCCTTTCTCTGGACCAGAGCTTCTAAACTAGTGTACCTTTGTGGTTAGAAGGGGCATTGTGCTATAAGAATGTTCCTCCTCTGGATGAGGCATTAAAACAAGATCCTGTGTCATTAGCGATTCCAGGGCACTGGTTGTGGTGTTAATCCTGGTATTCAGCACTGGGCACATACATTTCGGACTGCATTAAAATCCCCCTGAACTGGTGGAGCAATTTCACCATGATTTATTATCAGAGCATAGACTCAAGTAACAAGGGTCATATATATACAGGGGGGAACCTTTATACAAAGGAGTCTTTCTTAAAGGGTGGGCTATATGTCTTTCTTACTTTTTCAGTGTATATCCATGGTGATTGAGTGACCTTATATAAAACATATCACAAGATTGTAAAAAATTGACTATTCAGCCGTAACGGTTAGAGTTAAGAGTTCTAAAGGTGTTTTTCTGTCAATATGCTGACCAAGCCCAATATGTATACATGTGGCTGATGGAGGTGCTTTATTTTATGTTTTGTTCATACAGAGAAACGGTCACACACACTTAGGTAACCGGCTGAAAGCATTGTGAGGAGTAAAACCCGTTTGAGACGGCCTTCGGTGTTTGTCTTTCACAGGCAGTTTGAAACGAACCTTGGAGGACGAGGAAGACTTCGGAGGCACACAGGTGACAGCCGCACAGAACAGATAGAGGCAGAGTGAGCAAGAAGGCTGCGCAAAAAGGACTTTTTACATTTTTATTGAGATTTAAAAAAAATAAATATTTAAACTTTTCTAATTAGTGGGTGGGGGGGCAAGTGCTTTTTTTTTTGCTTTTTTTACTGAGAAGTCATGGCATCACCTCCAGATGTCTGAGACGTCTGAATTTGTGAATTTTTGCTTTAACCTCAGAGGGAGCAGAGGAAGATGTTTGTTTGGTTTTTTTGAGTTGAACATGGTGATGCATTTCCCCCCTCCTATTTTGCAATTTTATAGTATTTAAAGCATTTTGCATTTGCAGCGGGACAGTATTGCAATAATGCACTTTTGATACTTGAATTTTCTCCTTGTTTTTGCTGGGATTATGGGTTGATAGAAGGGAATGGAAACTTGTTGACCAAGGGCATTAGAGGTAATTACAGATGGCCAGCCAGCATTGGCTGTGGTAGAACGGATTTGTGGGCACTTGGTGATGTGAAATACTTTACCTACTATTTAGGACAGTGGAGGCTAAGAAATCCATTGTAACAAGGTTTGGCAGCGCATGCAGATCAGTAATAAAATTATCGAGGTTCATCTGGTTGTCTCATTCTTGTCCCTCAGGCTGTTTGAGAATCTTACTTTTTAATTGGAGGCAGCTTTCTTCACAGCCATCTCTTCTAATTATTCATGAAGCCATTTATTAAAGTCATTTATTACGATGTTAATTTTCCCAATTGATTGTAAATAAACATTTGGCTACCATATATCCTATTGTGATTAAAAATGAAAAATAACCAGATTGAGGTATTTCCATCTGATTAAGCATAGATGCCAGAGGATGCAAAGGAGGATTAGATTGCAAAACACTCAGATTGACTCCACGACCATTCTCCTTGTCCATACCTGTCCATCACCAGATTTTAAGAATTATATTATTAGAATGCCAACACACTGCTGACACCACAAAACACATCATTTTAAGCTTTCTAAATGTCAAGAAAATTTGGTACCCAAAACATTTAATGACTGAATTTATTGCAAACACATCTTACACTTTTATGTACAGTACATACAGTATGTCTGTTTATTTACCAAAATTATTTATAATGCAGGTGTTGCTCCCACGAGCTCTGAAATTACCTTAAGGTATTTAATAAGATTAGTATTAAACATTCTTAATATATCTATAAATTCCAGTTCATTATCATTTTAGGAAAGGGATTTAAAAATAAAACTATTCCATGCTTCCTAGACTTTAATTAGTATTTGATTGTCTGATAGACGTTTGGTGTGTCCTTGTCAAAAAGGTGGCAAATGCTCCTTAACTCCTAGAAGTAATTTTTAAAGCATCAACCATTACTTATAAAACTTTCATTGTACTACATATGCATGTTAGGGAAAAAATGATTAAATTTAAATATTGAAGTCCATTTTGCTTGTAAAGTTGCACAGAATTAAGGCATTATCTGCATTTCAGCTTCATCCATTATGCTTCCAAAGCAGAATAACCTAATACCTAGGGCTTCCTGTTTAATAACCTCCTACTAAAACATCTTTATGACTTATTCTCATGCACTGGCCAGTACCTGGATGGGAGTACCTCCTAGGAAAAATAAAGGTTGCTGCTGGAAGTGGTGTTAGTGCATCCAGTAAGGGGCGCTCACCCTGCAGTCTGTGTGGGTCCCTAATGCCCCAGTATAGCAACAGGGACAGTATACTGTAAAAAGGTGCCTTCGGATGAGATGTAAAACCAAGGTCCTGATTCTCTGGGGTCATCAAGAATCCTTGGGCATTTCTAGGAAAGAGTAGGGATGTTACCCCGGGATCCTGGCCAAATTTCCCATTGGCCATTACCAGTCATGGCTTCCTAATAATCCCCATCTTTGAATTCTATGCTTGACATCTGTGCTTCACCACTGATAGCTGGTGTGTGGTGAGTGTACTGGCACACTATGGCTGCTGTCGCATCATCTAGGTGATGCTGCACATTGGTGGTGGATGCGAGTTCCTATTACCTGTAAAGTGCTTTTAGTGGAGTGTCCATAGAAGCACTATATAGTATAAGGAATTATTATTCTATATCCTAATTTCAGAATCAAATTACATTAAAATAATGAAATATTTGTATACTTCTCAAAGTCTGAGGCCTCCTTTACCTTGATCCATAAAAATTAGTCATCATGAATATTAAGTTATCCGATACATTTCTGTCAGAGAAACCACCTCTGTGGAAAGGTAGCGGGATTTATGCAATATTACTTTTTAGAGTGTGTACTGTATCCCAAAGTACCAATAGACCATTACTTTTCTTTAAAAAGTGTTATATTGTAAGATAGGCTGTATTATCTTCCTGTTCTGAGTCTAACCCCTAAGTATTTCATGCCTTCTGGTTGTTCATTTAATGTTCATTGTCATTATACTCATATACAGGTATATGGTATAACGAAATGCCATTTAGATAGCTCTCAGATGGTAAGCAGTACAAAAAGAAAAGAAAGACAGAGACAACAGGCAATGGGCAAAACAACATCAGATGTGCAAAATCATACATCAACAGAATGAAATAAAGGATAGAAAATTATGGGGAGTGAGCTTCTTGACATGTGAGGTAGAGGTAGATTTCAATGTGTGAGTTTTGATAAAGAGAAGGCACTGTGAGGGTTCAGAGGCTGGGAGTTTAATAGTTTGATAGTCCGGGGGTAAAAACTGTCTCTGAGTCTGGTAGTCCGGGCCTGAATGCTCCGGTACCGTTTTCCAGATGGTAGAGTGACAAACAGTCTGTAGCTGGGGTGTGTGGGGTCTTTGATGATGCTTAGAGCTTTCGTCAAGCACCATCTGTCATAAATGTCAAAATGGGAGAGAATCAGTGTAGCTGTGGCAAATCAGCTTCAAAGGAAGAGTTGTAGGAATCATGGTTTCACTAAGAATACACTGATCAAATAATTGCAAACTTGATGATTTACCAGTCTTAGAAAACATTAATCACAGCTGGTTAGTGCCTTGACCCAGGACTGAGCTTGTAACATCTGGGCTATACACCTGAACCCTGAAGTCCAGAACGAGTACACTGACACAATAATATTTATTTTTACATGTAAGTTGAAGAACAAGCTCATTGCTAACTACACCAGTTACTGGGTTCCTAGAGAATAAATTTCTTCAAAACACCTTTCAGTAGTTAATACTTCATTTTCAGTAAAAGTAATAATGATACAAGTCTGTAAATTAAAATATAAACTGTATTTATGAATGAGTAAATCATTTATACATTTATGGTGATTAAATCATTTTGCTTTACAGCAAACATTCAGTAATTCCTCAACAACACTTGCATTTTTATTATAATGTAAATCAAGGAAAGATAAGTCCCAAGACAACTTTATTTTGACCCAAAATCAGCATTCTCTTTTCAAAATAAATATACATTTCTGTAATATTCCCAATTTTCTTTGCACCCAAAATGTAATTTCATACTATAAAAATAAATAAAACTCCTACAACACACTTAAATACCCTTACACCACGTATAAATACAATTCTGTATTTGTAATATTAAGAGAAGACCTATGGGTTCTTTCAGCTGAAGCACAACCTGTGGCAATTAGACCTTATTCAAATTCATTATATATTTCAAATTCAGGTTTATTGTTTTCCTGTCCTGACATTTTCACAATACACCTCAAGAGTATAGCACACCATAAATGTATTACATGAATTGGTTATGTCTGATTGGAGAACACAAGTACTTCCAACAAGACCTTTCAGCTGTTCAAACCCACAGTGCTTTCTCCTGCTTTAACCTCAATAAAGTACCTATAGCAGATGTTCACTTCTCCTTGCTTTTTGCACAAACGTTAAAACATTGAATAGCACAATACCTGTACAAGTATTTGTATCATTCATTTCTGAGCTGGAAACTCCTTCATGTTTGCATCCATAATTTTACAGACTCAGTTTACCACAATGCTAAGGACACTAATCCAAACAGAAAAAAAATGAACGTTTAAATTGAATGTTACATTGTTTTTGGGTGGGTGGGGGCGTGAAATATTTTATGCAAGTTTATGCGGGATTCCTCCGGGAAAAGGAGCAGCCCATAATTGGATGTGCTGCCAGCAGAAAGGTTGGAAAAGGGCAACTGCAGTGACATCCTTTTCGGCTGCAGGCTTGCAGCAACTTTCACCAGAGACACGTGGCTCCTGCAGTTGGTGCTGCCTCTCCTGTAAAAAACTGTAGAGCCTGCAGCATGTCAGAAGATAAACAGCACTTGTGGGCTTGAGGGCCTTACAAGGAGTCACTGCTGGGAGCCATTAGGTAAAGAACTAAATGTTAGGTCCAAATGCATAATGATAAACTGCTCAAAAAATGTTTAGCTTAGCACTGGGGTAACAAAATCTAGAAAAACAAAAAAGGAAGGCGTAACCATTGCTTTTCTTACTTTAAAATTGAAGGAGGCAGGGGTTAGACAAAGATAGTTTTAATCAGCAATGTGATTCTTTGATTTAACAATTTAATGTTCTAACTATGTTATACATTTTACTATCAGAAAATAAAAGTGTTCTTCCTTATTCTCCTCCGTTGGCTCAACTGTTTCTCATCCTACAGACTAATAATACATTTTTATACCATCTTTGGTTTATTTTACAGTTAAAAAAAATGAGAAAAATAATTTAAAATTTTCTTGAAAACCAAACTTGCATCCTGTCATGAAAATTATTCTTTCACAGTTAAACATTACTTTATGAGTACGCTCACGAGATTTGTTTAGACTATATAACTGTTTTATACAGTTTAAAAATCCCCAGTGCTATAAATATTAAGTCATAAAAGTATTGGTGGTACCTTTTGTGCGGACATACAGTATCTCATTTACAATGGGAATATAATTTAGGATATAATTCTCTAAATACATAATATATTTCTAGTTTTTTTTATTAAACCTACTTACACTTATATTACTTAACCTAAACAGCTATCAGTAAGCCATTTCCATTTGTATAAACACATAGGATTTTCTATGCATTTGCCATCATTAACGTCCTCACAAGTCCTTGCAAGGTGTTTCATACTACACAGCTTGTAGCATTTTAATTGTAAGACTGCAGAATTCTAAAAATATAACAAAAGTTGGTTTTTAAAATATGAAGCTTGTAGAATTTGAAGGTCCTAGATCAAGTTGGATGTCCAGATAGAAACAATTTATAGAACAGGAAAGCATGATAGATAACCTAGCAGTTTTCAGCTGAAAAGGAAAGGCGTTTAGAAACCTAGTACTGGAAAATCGAGCTGGCAAAACTATAGGAGATCCTTGGCCTGGTATTAGCTGGTACGTTTCTGTTTCATTTCCGAAGGTACGGTATTTGGCCTGTTCCTCTTCCAATTCCAAGCTGCCTTGTGTGTTCTAAGTACTGGAAAAGCCAAGCCTAATGGATACAAGCTCAGATCTACATCGCCTGAGGCAGCCTTCCAGTTTTCAGAGGGTGACTGTTCTTATACTTTTTTTTCCAGCTGGGGGGGGGGGGTTCCATTCTGAGTGTCTGAGTGCCAGACTGAGCTCAGTCAAAGAACCGGCGCTGCATGTAGGTTTCATCTGATGCAGAATAGCCAAACTTCTCATAGAAAGCCACATTCTTCGGTGCACATTCTAGTGTTATTTTGTAACAGTCAAGTTTCCGGCTAAGAAGAGTGAGACATGACACCAACCTATGAGGAAAAAAGTATTAATTCAATGTATATAATGCAATCATATTAAATCTTGTACATATTTTTGGTTAATATAGCATGTGCCTAGCAATGGTGAATTTATTAGACATTTGTCATACTTACAATTTTCCCAGCTGCTTCCCTCGGCAAATGTCACTCACTACAACCTCTTCTATCCTCCCTCTCTGTGCAAAGCAAGAAAACACATCAGAAATGGACAGAAATGCTGTGTGGTGGAACCTATTACTTATTAAATGATCAACTGAACCAAAGGTACATTTCTACTTTTGCGAGATTCATTTTTGATAACACAGGTTTAGATGACATGCCAGCTAAAACTCCTCTATTTTATCAGTCAGTAAAGAAAACCAAAGTTACCAGAGAATGTAACTACCAGAGACAGACAATTACTAAAGCTAAATGAGGTACCATAAAAAACAACCTTATTATCCCTTTATATTTTTCTATAATAATACAAAGTTAAAAGTACATAAATGGCAAACATAATAATCACCATTCTGCTGATTATTACCGTATATGGAAGTGGAGCAGAAGTCTAAATTAAATTTGAATATCTGTGTGTTCTTACTTTGGCACAGGAATGAATGAATTTGTGCTCAACTATGAGCGTGGCTGTGGCGACAATCTGCCCAAGGCTCGTGTCTTCTACCACAATGACATAATAATCCCCTGTCAGTTTCATGTGCTCAAACTTCTCTGAAACAAAAATAATCAAAATACAACAGTTTGTCAACAAAATAACAGTGTAGAACAGTTTCAGTTGTATCCCACAATTTCAGTTTACTGATTTCAGCCCAGACGAAATCCAGGTTTGCATATTCAGAAAACCAAATCCTGCACACTATTCAATCATTATGAAAACACTGAAAGACCTTTGGTAAATGCAAACTAATGATTACATTTAACTAATGCCTTTCATAAGATATTACTTGAATTTGACCAGAAATGTGTCTTTTATTGACAGCTTTATAACACCTAAAAAATGAAGGGTATTGTTTGAAAAACTGCCATTGCTACTCACTGATGAACTGATCTGGTGTGACATCACTAGCCAAAGTGAGCTGAGACAAGACTTTGAAGAAACCTGAAAGGAAGAACAGGAATCATTTAACCAACTCTTGGATAAACCTGACAACTTTACAATCAACCTTTTCTGAGAGATCTAATAGGTCATAATAACTATTTTAAAAAGTCATCATCTGTGCAATCTATACCTTAATAAAACATATTTCAGTTCACATTGCAAATGCATAAGGCCTATTAAACATGACTGTGTTTCTTCCTCCTAAAGACTGGCCCTACTGTTAACCGAGAGCAGCCACAGTACTCGATGCATTTTTATCAATGCTGCATTCATCACTTTTGCCTGCACTGCAATCATACTTTCAACACTAAAAAGATTTACTTTTGGTGTGCAGAAGCATTACTGGACAACTTCAGAAAGTAATGGGTTACCATAACAGTTTAGCTTTATAGTTTACACTTTAGCTTGAGGATTTTATGTTTTTTTTACATGAAAAAACAATAACAATAACAATTTTCTTCATGAAAGTACAATGACAAATTATTACTGTTGTAGCACATTACAAAATAACATATATTACATTTGTAAAAGTGCCGTTAAACTTCAGACTCTGACACACAGTTTACACCCAGCTTTCATCCTTTCAGTTCTGGAGTCTGTACCTCTGTTGAGGTCCGCTGTGCAGAGCGGCCTGAGTACAAGGCCCTCCCCAGGCTGGGAAGGGGAAATAGGGGGAGAGAATGGTACTGTGTTGGCACTCCAGTCCAGCTCCTGAAGTAGCAGGGGATCAAAGAGTGGTGTATCGTCCAGAATCATCCCACAAGCACTGCAGAAGAGAGGCAAACAGTCTGTTCAATGTGCTACAGCACTCTTGGTTGCAATGTCTTAGAGTACAAGGTCATCTAGATTTATGTAAAGTGGCTACATTGTGTTGATAAACTGACAGACTAGGCAAAACAAATTAAATCAACAAACATTCCAGTCCACAAGAAAAGAATAATATACAGTAATGTTCAAACACTACTGCTGTTGCTTTATGATCTTACAGATCTTATTCAGTCAGTACTGCCAAAGTGATGGGCTTCTAATAATAATAATAATAATAATAATAATTGCTTACACTTATATAGCACTTTTCTGGACACTCCACTCAAAGCGCTTTACAGGTAATGGGGACTCCCCTCCATCACCACCAATGTGCAGCATCCACCTGAACTTTGTTCACAAGTTTAATTATTTAATACAACTTAATTTATTAATACTACCGCAATAGTCTATAGCCAATTTATTCCAAATTGCAGTGAAAGCAGCTATACATATTTCTGAGCAATACTAGTGTAACATTAATATTGGAAATGAATAATAACTCCTGTGAAAAAAAGTTCATTTACTTTATTTGTTCCTCCTAAGCTAGATTTTTTCAGTAACTAAACTTCTAAAGTTTTCAGATAAGCTTGCTTTGAAAACTTTTTTTCTTTCTCTTCCCTGTCTGAAGAACGCAGTTTTTAACATACTGTATGTTACTTCTGCTTATCTTCTGTAGACAAACATCCTGTTAAAAATTAACAAAGGAAAAGGCTGCTGGTTATATGTAAATATCTGGGCAGCATGACTTTTTAAAGAAATCTAATTAGATAGTTTGATAATGATAATGTTAATGATAATGTTTCTTTATTAACCCTATACAATTTCTTGCATTAGGAATTCATCTTTTCGCATACCCCAGCTTTTCTCCATGAGACACAGACACACAGACAAGGAGAGAGCTTGGGGTCAGAGCGCAGGGTCAGCCATTGTACGGCGCCCCTGGAGCAGTTGGGGTTAAGGGCCTTGCTCAGGGGCCCAACGGAGTAGGATTCCTCTGCCGGCTGCGGGATTTTGAACTGGCAACCTTCCAGGCACAGGCACAGATCCTTAGCCACAGAGCTACCGCTCCGCCCCTTTAGTAGTTTGCTGCTACCTAAAGCAATATTTACCAACCCCAGACCTAGAAGACACCTATGTTTACTGGTTCTGGTTCTCTTACCAACTTTTAATCCTTATATAATCAATAATCACAACATGCTTTGCTCCAGATGGAAACAATGGGTATGGCTTTTCTGCTTAGAAAAACATTATATATAGTCCCTGTAATAACATCCTTGAATGAACTGCTTGATATATGGCACAATCATTCTGCACTAAATCATCTCCTTGCCCATAGCAGCATACACAAATAAGTATAAAATATCAAAAGCAAAGTCTTATGGTATGTGAAAAAGATGGTTTTAATACAATACCAGATATTGTACATTTTAAAGAACAGTAATGTACTACAAATATTCTTTGGGGACCTAGTATGGGATGAAATCTACTTCTGTAAATTTTGACAATGCATTGAAGTAGAGCCGTGATGCATCTGACCACTCAATTTGCAGCCAGTAGCCACACTTGTGTTTCTTCTTTTAGAGAATATTAAGTCATAAATCACCCAGACCCTTCAAACATGTGGTCCCAGACTAAAGTCAAGGAATGAATTCATATTTGTGAAATGGGGTTTGACAGGAAGATGTAACAAGCCACTGGTTGCTGACAGGGTTCTATATTTACCAAGATCTGAATGACTTGGATCTATCCCATCCCTTTCGGTGAATGGCACAGGCGAGTCCACCACAGATGAAATAAGCTCATTCCTGCAGGCTATGCCAATGCCAGTCCCCTCCCATACAGGATCTCTAACAGGAGCAATAGCGTAACCCTGTTACAATATTAGTCAAAGAACTTTTCTGGGAACTCAAACTTTCCAAGTCATTATGCTGTCAAGTCCACCATCTAAAGAGCGTTCATAGACTTTCTGTTGCTAGTAGTTAGCAATTACTCAGCATGTGTTTATTACACTCCACACCTAGAATTATTGTTACGTTATCCAAACCACTTATTTCCTCCTCTTTCCTGTTCCAGGCCCTAGATTTCGTTGTGTGTGACTTGTAAGCAGGCTTTTTCATGACGACTTCCAGATGTGAAAATTGGGTTAACACTGACCCATAAGGATTCCCATTTCCTATACAGTACCCAACATTTCTAATCCTTTGTTTGTTGAAACACAAAGAGTGACAACTGTATTACCTACCAGAGATAGATATCACGGAAAAGAAGGCTATCAATTCTTGAGAAAATCATTTTTGGTGTACTGGTGAGCAAAACTGAGAGCACACACAGAACAGAAAATATAAAATGTTTTTTTCCTCAGTGAAACGGCAGATGTAAGTTACTTAGACTTTTTATTTAACTAAGTTGTATCCATGGCTTAGCACAAATATATGTAACCTATACAACGATTCCGGTCGTCGGGGGTCAAACTTTGCTTTGAACAGTGTTAAAATAATTCGTCATTATTTCGTACATTAAAACAACTTTAAAAGTCATAGTTATCATGTCCTGGTGAAGGCGTCCTCGCTTATAAACTAATCACAAATCCCTGTGTGATTTAATTCAGTTTTAGTTTCACTTCAATGAACTGTTCTGCTCCACATCTGACTGTCGAGTCCTGTTTTGTATCTGTATTTACACTAAACGAGCTGTAAATTAATATATGCTGCTAACATCATTATATACCTGTAACATGTAAACCATTATATAACACATCAATACAACACAGCACAGCTTTTGTCTATAAACTACAGGGCATTCGGTCATCAGTATTAAACTGAACAGACAACACTTATTGGTCTGTACACCTTAAATACAATCCGAGTAGATAAATGAATTCACAGAACAAGACCCAGGACACAGGGGATATTCAATTCTCGGAGTGTCGTGTTACAACACGTAGGACACAAGGAGTAACAAATCCGTCTCTTAAACTAGCGTATGTACTATAAAGAAAGTATACTCACGGTGACATGAATGAAAGAGTATCTTATCTTGTAGTCCGAGTTCAATTCAGAGTCTGTTTCGATCCTTTTCCTTGAATTAAACCCTTACTGCTTTTACCTCCCTCCCCGTATGACGTGGCAGAGACGCTTACAGGGGGCGCGGTACAGTGACGTCAACACAAGCGAGGACACTTGAGTGAGTCAAAAGTGTTGGAAACGATACAATGTTTCTGCTGTTCAGCTGAATACGAATAACATCTAGGAGTCCACTGGAAATGAAAATAAATTGCTTGCATATTGGTAGTTGCTATACCTAGACTGTGGTAATGTGAGATAAGTTCAACGACATAGTGGAGGCGAGTTTTGAAATGAAGAAAATCAAGTTTCTCAGGCTCAAGTCCTGAGTCACACTCCTGTTCTTAAAGTACAAGTGATTTGTCTTTAAATTATGCGCACGCTTACGTCTAAATACGAGGTATCGAGAATAAAGCAGCGCTAACAGACCTCAAAAATGTCATTAACGCCCTGTGTGAGATAGTATCGTTTTTACCTGTAAGTGATGTAAGACAGCGTCATTGAGTTATTCGTAATAGCTCTAATACTTTACACACCACAATTGTTTTAAAGTATTTTATTAAGAAAAAAAACGGCGACTCCTTTGCACTGAATTGCTATAGCTTCAAGTCAAAGAACAATTGAACATTGTCACCCCAGCGTCCTGTCGAAATTTCCCATTGGCCCTTACCAATCATGGCCTCCTAATAATCCCCATCTATGAACTGGCTTCATCACTCTGCTCTCCTCCCCACTGATAGCTGGTGTGTGGTGAGCGTTCTGGCGCCCTATGGCTGCCGTCACATCATCTAGTTGATGCTGCACATTGGTGGTGGTGGAGGGGAGTCCCCATCACCTGTAAAACTCTTTGAGTGGAGTGTCCAGAAAAGCGCTATATAACTGTAAGCAATTATTTATTATTATTTTTATTATTATTATTATTATTAGATTGTCCATAAATGTCAAATTAATCACAACCAAGAATTCAAAACCAAATTCCAAATTTGGCATTCATACTGATTTCAGTTGAAAAATGATCTGAATGTTCTTTATATAGATGAATAGATGAAAAATAATCTTAATGTTCTTTCCCCCAGAAAAAGTCAACAAGGGTGGGGTGGTGGAGCAGTGGTTAGCATGGCTGTGTTATAATGGTGAGGCCGTGGATTCAGTTCCTGGGCTGCTGTCTGGAGTCTGTATTTCTCCTGGAGAAATTGTCCCTGGCCCGTGTTTGAGTGTGTGTCCTGCAATGGACTGGCATCCTGTCCAGGGTGTATCCTGCCTTGTGTCTGTTGCTTACCAGGATAGGCTCCAGCTCCCCCATGACCCTGAATTACTGTAGATGAAGCGGTTTGGTTTGAATGGTTTGAAGAAATCAATAACTACCAGGTGATTCCTTGATGCTTCCTATCATTCATACCAACAGGAAAAATAGAATAGTTCATACTTTATTTTCACATAGGTACAGTAAATCACATAGTTTAAAACATTTCTGATATTGCCAGTCTATTAACATAAGCTCCGTTGCTTTGCCAAACTATAATAAGCAATAACAGTTACTCGTGCTTCATCCAAGTCAAAGTCCTTTTCTGTTCTAAGACACATTTCTCTGCACAGATTTATGAGGCTGATTAAAAGATCAAGGTCAGGATTTCTAATATAGGAAGAAAGTGTCCCCTACCTTTCTATCAAATGGAATATCGATCTCAATATGGAGCCATTCATCCTGCATAATCAGTTTTTTGGGGATGTAGCCATTTACCACCCTAACATTCAAATCATCAGTACTTCTAATGTTTTCATTAGAAACAAGATTAGAAGTAAGAAAACATTAAGTGACATTAATCTTGCATTGTTTTATTCATACTTCACCTAAAAGGTGTTTTCATGATAAATGTAAGACCAAATTCAGAAGATGATTAAAACTATTAAAAGACAGTTGAGGTAATATTAGGGTTCTATTTCTTTGCTTAAAGAATTTGCTAGGGTACCTGTTTGCTTTAGTTACAACAGTTATAACATTTTGCTTACCTGCCTTTTTCTTGTACTGTTTCGAAAAAGCAACAGAATAAGAGAATCTAACATCAATTGTTTCCTCTCTTTTCTGGAGTGGATTGCACTAAATACAATACATTACACCTCAGTCTTAAACACTAAAGTCAATCATTAGTACTGACATAGTGTAATGGCTGCTGTGTTTTGAGTGCTGTGTGCTCTCACTCAAGCCAGTAGAACTGGGCATCTTCCCAGCTCTCTTCATTCTCTCCCTGACCAACTGTGGTGTCGTCTTTGAGTTGTAAATATTTGCACACAAAAATGTCAGCAGCATTTCTCATCAAGGACAGAACAGTCCCACTCCCATAAAATAGAATAGTGTAGTATTGGGATAGTCAATTCCATGCCATGCCACCATTTTGAATCTTCCAATAAACTTATCACTGAATTGGTCCTTATTTTTAATTAAACCAGGTGTGGAACATCACTCTGTTTATTAAGGATTAGCTGGTGCAAGGATTTGTTATGGAATGAAAGTGTTGACTATCCCTGATGTAGTACATACAGTATAGTTCTTGGGAAGCAAAACTCCCCAGAGCGCAATTGCACTAAATGCCCACTAGATGGAGGAGGGCGTCATGTTTCCCAATGCCGAGAACGAGCACAATGAAAGGAGCAATATAAACAGTTGGGGAAAACGGAAATGTTTTTTTATGAGAATAAATTTCAATGAACTGTTGTTGCTTAACGGGAATTGCTGTTTGTACTTTAGTTATCAAGTTACTTATTTTAGTGCCAGCGCACCTGGAGCTTTGTGCTATGTTAATAAAAACATGGTGGTTAGGAGGTGTGTGGATCAAGTGGGAACTCACCCTCTGTCTATCATTTTGCTGATCTGTTAAAGCCTTTCAATCCATTAGACTCTAAATGCATCTTGCTGACAGTTTTTCTGCTGTTTCTTCAGCCTACAAGACCACAAGGAAGGACACAACTCCACTTCTAATAATCATTTTTTATATTTTTAATCTTATAACTGCATTGATTATTGGCTTAAATCATTTTAATAATAATTCTTTACACTTCTATAGCAATTTTCTGGACTCTCCACTCAAACCACTTTACAGGTAATGGGGACTCCCCTCCACCCCCAAAGCCTCACCTGGATGATGTGACAGCAGTCATAGTGCGCCACTACGCTCACCACACACCAGCTACCAGTGGGAAGAATAGAGTGATGAAGCCAGTTCATAGATGGGGATTATAAGGAGGCCAAGACTGGTAAAGGCCAGGGGGAAAATTGGCCAGGGTGCTGGGGTGACACCCCTACTCTTCTCAAGAAATGCCCTGGGATTTTTTAATGACCACAGAGAGTCAGGACCCTGGTTTTACATGTCATCCGAAGGACGGGACATAATAACAAGGTAAAAGCTGGCATGTGACTAAGCATGAGTGCTATTATCCATGCCCGTCTCCACTGTCCTCTGAAAGCATGAGCAATCCCAGAACATCATGTGCGATGAGACGTATGCTAGAAGAATCCGTTTCTTGTTGGATCTTACTGTATGTTGGAGTTTTAAACTGGAATTCATTCACTACCTCCGTGATTGAAAGCTATGAAGTCTCTCAAGGTGTTGACTCCAATTACATTCTCATAATGATTTCACTCAGAGGAATGCCATTGAGATGTTCCTCAACACATGGCTTTAGTTCAGTGAGGCCCTTTAAAAGGCTTCTGGGTAACTCAGACAGAACATTAATTATTCAGGTGGGTAGCTGCGTCAGCATGCATAGGCTGCAAAGGAACAAGTAATAGGTTTATTCCATGCTGAAAAAAAGAAGAAAGAGAACACAACGTTTCGGCCGTGGAGCCTTCTTCAGGTGTCAAGAAGGCTCCACGGCCGAAACGTTGTGTTCTCTTTCTTCTTTTTTTCAGCATGGAATAAACCTATTACTTGAACATTAATTATTATCTGCACTTCTTATATCATCAAACGTACTGAACAGGACACAAAAAGCTGCACAGGGAATAATACGCCCAACATTTGGCTGACAAGGGGGATTATGATCTCAGCACCAGCTGTTTCATTGTACTCTTTCCTTAATTTAAAAAAGTCCAAATTAAATCATATTTAATTAGATTGCCTAATCTGAGGTATCTATGTTTGTAATAAATTGGTTTAAAATCCACTGGCCTGCCGGTGTCATCAATGTCTTTGACTGCTCCCTCCAGCATGGTTTATAAGCAGCATGGAGTTACTGGAATTTCACTCTTCAGCTGAGAGCTTTTATTGATTTTCAAGTATTGCTGTATCCAGCTAACATAAAGCCATTTTTAAAAAGATTACAGCTCCTATTCCTTACCAGAGGACACAGGACAACAAAAAGCTATGTGTGAAGAATATCTTACAGGACTGCAGGACGGTGGTTTGTCAATTTGCATTGTGGCCTCACAGTTCTAGGGTCCTGGGTTCAATTCTGGCCTGTGGTGTGCTTAATATTTCTATTTTCACCCTACAGTTCTTTGGGTTTTCTGTTTGGGTGCCCTGGCTTCCTCTCACAGTCCAGTAAGAAAGAAGAAAACTGTTAGTTGTGTCTCTAAATTGTTCCCCATGGAGATGGGACTGGCGGCCCATGCAGGGTACAGTATATCCTGCTTTGCACTCATTCATGGCCATGTTAGGCTCAGGCTCATCACTGTATATTGGACTAAGTGGTTAATAAAAAATAACCGCTACAAAGGTTCTGAAGAAAAGGAGTCCAATCAGCAGCCCATCTAGTCTATTTTGCAATCCGTTGGCAGGGCTATGACCTCATGGCTTTAAAATGTTAATAGATGTATGGTTTACTGTATACATTATTTTTATTATTTACATTGTGTCTGTACAGATTTCCTTTATAACGGAATTTTGGATCTCTCTGGAGTTGGAGGATAGGATTGAGATCAATATTGTAAACATCCTTAATGCACATATTACACAGGCTAACACCCTTGAGCACTGTCAGATTCATGAAAAAGGTTAAAGAGCACGAGTCGCTGCATTGCTGATCACTAAAGAATTCCACAACACAACAGATACTGATACTGTATACTGATACAACACAACAGATACTGTATGGTGACTACTGGTAATACTGGTGACTGTGCACCACATGCACCCTAACCAAGACAGTCCCTGCTCTAGGCAAGCATGCAGACATTTTTAAGTGAAGCAGCAGTCCAGTGGAAGTTACTTGTTTGGGATATATCCATTACTAAAACCACTTGTGTGCTTAAGTGAATTATGATGGAGAATGATAGACAAGCGTGCCGTCTCAGAGCAGGCAGGAAGGCTTTGACTAATGTGATTCGACCAGTGTGTCTTCAGCCTCAGACTCCAGCACTTCTGTCTAAGAAAGACTGAACAGAAAAGGGGCAATCTTCTCACTGGGCCAAATGGGATTATTCCTAGAGTGCTACAATAATATAGCCTGATCCTGACTGGGAATTTTCAGCTGTTTAAAAAACCAACCCCAGCAGGCAGAAAGCTAATATACATGATGAAAGGCTGGAGAAAATGTGATGGATATCATGGAGGATGGCGCTTAATACTGAAATTG
This sequence comes from Atractosteus spatula, assembly GCF_055471065.1. NCBI lineage: Eukaryota > Metazoa > Chordata > Actinopteri > Semionotiformes > Lepisosteidae > Atractosteus > Atractosteus spatula. The sequence goes on from NC_142714.1 coordinate 14,046,804, forward strand.
AAAAAAACAACACTTTAATCAGTTAACCAGCATAAAAGATGGACAAAATTCAAACTATTTATTGACTATATCCATGAAACTGAGCAGGAGATGCAGAGCTACTTTTACACATGCATAACTAATCAAGACAGAAAACTGATACACAGGTTCACATAACAGAATTATGGATCATCTAATTGAATGGTATAAGAGACATATTCTAGCTGGTCCTAATGGCTACTCTGGGGTAGTGAAGAAATCAAGCTGAGATTTCAACTGCTGGCCTCCTAATGCAGGAGGTCAGGCCCCTCCTGAGCTATTGAATTGAGCCAAGGGCACCAGATCTTAAGTTCAATCAAACTGAAATGAGCTTAATGTTCAATTCCAGGAAATCAATGTTAGAACAGGGAAAGTGACCATTTTTTAGGATTCAGAGGTTATGTGCTGGGTCTCATTCTGCTCACAGGAGAGCACCTTTGATGTGCAAATCCGCTGATATGATATCCCTCACGCCTGATACTTATCTTGTTAATGTTTTTCCAAAGAAGTGATTTACTGGTTTTATATTAGCACCACGTAAAAGCATTGTGAGACTGTCTGCATTTAAGTGGGTCTATTTTGTTACACAGAGCAGAACGGTGATGCTAGAGCAGACCTTTGCTTGTCCTGAGGGGAAGATTTGGGCGGAAAAGGCTCTAAAAGTAACAAAAAACCTTTCCTTTCTATCATTACATTACACTGGAAGTGACTGCATCAGTAGGCAGCTTTTTAGTGAGAACCCAAATATGGTTCTTTTCATTTAAAAAATCTCCATTAATAAGGCTCTTTTACAGCTATCTGTATTACTGGTGGGTAAGGAAAGTTTAGTGAGCTAAGTACCTCCCTTATTTATTAATTAATGTTTTCCAGCAATTAATCATTTCTGTGGTGAGTCTGTGACACAGTTTTTTATATGAAAACTTTCAATAATTGATATTAAAAAAACCTTGGGTTGCTACTGTACTCGTTGGCACTTTCCATACCATAATGAAGATAAATGGAGGAAAGAATAAGAATGAGAGAGTCATAAGACTACCTCTCGTCTTTACATTTCTCCAATGAGAAACTTAATAGGAGTAATGACTTCCATAATATGGAACCGGCAGTTACCTGTTGCCAACTATGCATTTAAACACATTAACATCCTACTAAAGTAACATCCAATCATTAAATAAGAGGAACGGTTAGTCTGTTTGAATAATGTTGTGGTTTTCATATGCTAGAGCAGCTGCTCAGATTCTGTCTTTGGAGGGGTGAAGTCTGGCAGGTATTATCTCTTGAAATCGTCAGTAATTTGAGGAATTTGGAAAGCAAACGGATGAATTACAAGTATTGTTCAAGGATCTGCCAGTCATTGAAGATACAAAAAAGTGGTGTTGTCTAAGAACTTTTCATGAAGCAGTTCCCCAAAATGATTTTTATATGTTACTTCCAAATTAAAGGATTCAGTTGATACATTGGTGACCGTAAATTAGGCTGTATATAAATGTCATTTTACAGAACATTTGAGAATATTCCATTCATCCACTTTGAATGTTTTCAATGTTTTCAACATCTTCGTATAATTCAGTGTCGCAGTGAGCCAGAGAGCGTATCTACAGAAAATGGGCCCTGGAAAGGACACCCACACACAGAGGGCAAGGTTTAGGGACACCAGTTCACCTGGATAGCATGTCTTTAAACTTTGGAAAGAAAAAATATGTGTCCGAATGGGGAACATACAAGCTCCGCACAGAAGGTATCCTTAGCCACAATCTGACTTAACCACGGAGCAGTGAGGCCGCAAGGTTACCCACCTTGATGCCCATGTAAGATACAGTATATTATGGATGAGAAATATTTTTTACATCATTTAAAACATATTACAGGAGGGCATAATTCATTTGCTCCTGTGGAGGACCGGAAGTAGAAAAGGTACAAAATCATGTGGTACGAAAGGTAAGACATCAGCTTCTCACCAGGAACTTAATAACTTGAAATGGTACATGAGTAGTTTTTAGAGATTTAATCCAAAATTGTACTGTATGACTATCACATATCAAATCAAAAGTGAGCTTGATGTCTGAGTTACCTCCTCTCATTTATACTATATCTTCTTTAGGCAAATTTTCCATCAGATGAAAAACGCTGTAAAAATGATACTTAAATGATCAAGCCTTTCAGGCCTGAGTAGGGTCAGGGTTACAAGAGCCATTAAATGGTGACTGCAGTTGCACTTTAAATGACACAATTAAGAGTGTTTTCCCATTAGAACAGGGTTACTTCCAGCTTTTGATCTGACTCAGTTTTGGATGACAATTACTGAGCGGTGCATACAATGTAAGCAGCCAAAACTCTCCGAAAAACAAATTGAAGATAGAACCAAATTTTCACTCATGCTAAACTTCACATGGGCCCCACAATCCAGCACTGAGCATAAAAATGGTCTATAATGTGTAGGAACTCTAACCCTAACCCTAGCTGGGGATTCCACTGAGCAATTCTGCAGTCTGTCTCTGAACCCCTAGAATCATAACATTTTAAAATGCTTCTAAAGACCCAGGAAGAAGAGTCTAAAATAACCAAAACCACGGAACAAATCTCTCAGATCTTGATATTTTTCAATAATGTATCGTCTTTAGGCAAGTTAACCATTAGGTGAAAAATGCCTTAAAAATGGTACTTAAGTGATCGGGCATTTCAGGCTTCAGTAGGGTTAGGGTTACAAGAACCATTAAAAGTTGACTGCATTTGTACTTCTAGTTGCACTTTAAATGACAAAATAAAAAGAGTTTACCCAGTAGAACAAGATTTCCTCCAACTTTCGATCTGACTTATGAGACGTATCCTATATTTAATAGTCTATCCATCTTTCAACATAGATAGGTGAAATTCTGCTGAACATTTCCTTAAACAGTATTTGTCTTTCAATTGCATTTGTTTTAGGAAGTTACACCCGCCTTGAAAAGCCTTACCAAAACTAAAGATTGAGTGGCAAATAATAGTGTTTGTGAATTCCCAGGTCCAATTTCCCCAGTTTTTAACAGGGCAGCAGGGAGGAATAATACTTGAAAAGATGAAAGGCAATGAAATGAAGCAAACTCATAAAAGAATGGAATCTGTTTATAGAGCTTTTACTCTAATATTCGACAGTAGTGACACATCAATTATTCAGTATGTATAGCCACAAGCCTACTGTTATTCCGATCAATGAAGCTGTAATATCAGGCTTTAATAAAGGCCCTGATAAAATCTCGCTTCAGCAGTGATAAACTGTTCACCACTAATGTGCATAAAGAATTTGCTGAACAGTCTGTATACACAGTCCCGATAATATGTTCAGCCTCATGAAATACTGTATAGAAACAACAAAATATTATTTGTAAACTTCACAATAATTCTACAATTATTCACAGTGTTTCCATACCTTTGTGTTTTTGGAATTTGGCAAGGCAATCTCAGAAATGCTGGTCAAAAACCTGGAATCCCATAATTTGATTGCCTCAAAAAAAAGTACATTTTCATAGTTCATGCGTGATGGCCTGGTCAATAGCCTGAGAAATGGGGATGTGTTTCCTGTTGAACTGTCATCCTTTTCTGTGCTTGAAAGGCAAAAACAGTCAGACATAAATCTTCAGTAAAGCAAGTTTAATGCACAGCAATATAGTTTAAGATAATCAGTTAGAATTCGGAATTGTGTCTCTGTATAGCTGGAGCCCCATACCAACATACTTAGATAAGATTAATATAAATTGGTATTTATTCCTCTGCATTAAAATCTGCTATATAATGGGCCCTACAGTACACACTTAGCTTTTTTAAGCAATAAACGTATTATGTTTTGTCCTATGTTCCTATTAATAATGTAATTGACACAAAGTCTTTCACTGTTTTTTTCTTTTGTATTGAAGGCCTTTTGAATTAGTGAAGTAATTGATCACTTCCACACGTGATCTACTGCGCATTAATGTAGCAGTTGGCACAGTACGGCAGTCCCTCAGCTTGTAGGTGGGCGCCTTACAACTCTTACGGATGAAGTTGTGTATAAAGCGATGTGGGAACCCAAGGCATGAAAAGTACTACACAAATTGAAAGCAATTAAGGAAATAGTATTACCAACGGAAATCATATAATGACATGGGGATGTGCAGAGAATTGTTTTCTGATTCTGTTTTCTTAGGTCTCTCCATTGTGCAAACAAGAAAAAGATCCTGACAAACTTGTTTCCACTAACACAGTAGTTACTTGATGATTTTATTGTTTTCATTTCATAATGCCTTTCCTTTTCGACTCATCCATGCTTTCTCTAAATTTGGCTTTAGTCCTGATAGGAAATTAATAGCCTATCCTGTACTCTGACAATAAATATTGTTCTTGTTGGTCTACATAACGTAAGACTCATCAAATATTTAACACACGGCGTTTCATAGGAAGGAAGATGTCATCGCATTATCCCGATCTTTAAAAACTGACTAATGATTTCTTCCTCTCTTTCTCCCTCATTAGGTTCAAACCTTTAAGATAGAACCGGTATTTTGATTTCGCTGGCTGTAATGCTTCTGCTTTGATGAATAATAAATAAATATAATACGCGTTTATGGTGTCTGGAAAGAGAAGACGGGGTAAAACCAGAAAATCAGTTATAAATAAGAACATGACATCACCCTGTTAATGATCACTGAAGATGGATTATTGAATTGATTCAGTTGCCCTTTTAACTGGCCTGGATGTCCAGCAGTCGGCTGTTCCGTTTTGATATCCGATACTCTTTCAGCAGGTCAAAAGCGGAAAAATACAAGAGCTGATAAGATAGCGAAAGGTTCCTGTGTCAGAAGGCTACTGTCCTATGTCAAACTACAATGCTAGTGCCGGATGTAGAACAGCTTTAGAAAAGGGGCCTTATCGATTATCTAATCGATAAATTAGGCTTCGATGCTGTCTAAAAGCTTCCTCGTTTCCTTCCTAACAAGGCTTTACAAGTAGGAGACAGAAACTGGAGTCTGTTTTTAATTACACAAAGGTTGTTTAATAAAAAGATGTATATTTAATGATCTGTAAATACTACGAACCGTTATTTTCCATTTTCTCGATTGCTGCGAATGTAAAAATGTTTTGGAAATAACTCGAATGTGTCTAGAGACTCCCAGAGCGTGTGACTTAAAAGAAGATGATACAAGAGCTAATAAAAGTAGTTTTTTTTAAGTAATCTTAGCTAAAGTCGTTTGAATGGGAAGTTGTGTGTGTGGCTAGTCTTCCTATATTTATGTTTAAACTCGAAAGGTGCAAGAGTGGATTCTGTTAAAATCCAAGGAAAACAACTTCTATGGAAACTTGCTACAGTGACCAGGCATTTTTAGATTTCTTTTTTTAATATGATAGTGTAAAGATGATAAAAGGATGATAAAGGATGATAAGATAGTGTTTATGTCAAGCGTGCCATTGGTCTCGTGTCCAAACGCACCTCGGTCACCCAAGGGAGGAGGGTTATTTTATATGGGCAGTTTACTCTTAAGCAATGGCGAACTTTACACAGGCGATGCGTTATGCTAAGGGGAGGGATTCCTATTCCTTCTCAGGCTTGTGAGAAAACAATGCAGCTCCCAGCGGAATTCCTGAAGGCTTTGCCTGTCCTTTTAAAGCGAGAGAACAAGCCTGCCTGCGCCTGCTAGTCAGTCAGTCCTGCATGTTTGCTCAATCTGGGGCGCTAGGCGCTATTGGTCTGCTGTCGAATATAAACGGGCTGAGAACTTTCCTTTTTTTTTAAACTATAGTATATAGAAGGTAAGATGTCTTTTTTCTCTCGAAATCAATGCACGACGCGCAGTTTAAGTCATACATTATGTTGTGTTTTTTTCTGCACACCTTGTCATTCTAATACAAATCTTAAATTTGCGTAAAAACGTAATCCCATTAATGCTAAAATTATGAGGTTTTTTAGCAGTTCTTTATGTCTGAGTATGTTTTGTTTTATATCATAAGATGACTTCTATACAGTCCATTTTTATTGCATAATGCTTTTAAATGGCCTCTTTTAATTTTGTAAAGGCATTGAAATATATAAATAACTCTTAATACCAAAATAAACTGTTTAAATGTCGAACAGACACTCGACAATATTACTATATTTTACAAATATCGTACTTTGATATTTACTTAACACATTAAAACATTAAAAATATGATTGACAACATTTGTGTTATCTTAAGACACTTATCGGAAAAGTTATTTAAAGCGTATTTTATCGTGCGGAGGGTGTCTAGTTTATTTCAACTTGTACATGTCCGGGCATGGTAGCGGTACTACAGCAAGCAGTATGCCAATTACACATCGCACGCTTTTGACTTCAGATTAACCTTTTTAACAAAGCGTTTAAAACGTTTATGAGTGAGTACTGAAGTACTGAAGCAACGCGTCAAGTAAAAATTTCGATATAATACTTAAAACTGCGAAGTGAAGCACTTTCCAGTAACCTCCATTGTTAAATTTCGCAGACGCTCGGTGTGTCATATCCCTTCCTGTTCCCACTGGGTCTAACTGAAGGAGCTCAGGAACTGATTTCCTTTCGCATTTTCCCACAGACTGAAGAAGCAAATCCTATTGGGATTATATGAATGTGGAAAATTACTGCACTGTTTCAGATAGGGAAATCTAACTCGAACTGCTGACCTACTAACACGAGCTTCATTTAACTGTCACAACTAGTTACGGGTAAGTGTAATCACAGAAAGAAAATGTTTCTTGTTTCGAGGTATTTTCTTTGCTAGCTGAATTTTCATGAATTGTATTATTCAAACCATTGCAAAACTCAAGGGGTTACAGCACAAAAAAACGAGCTTGGTAACCCCTTATATTAAGCAACAGCTAAAAGCAGGCCGTTTGAAATTTTGTGAAGCGTAACTTAACTTTTTTTTAAAAAAAAAGATAGGGTGCAGGGTGAAAAGGAACTTGAGTACCTTGTTGTCCTAAATTTCAGTCTGTGAAAATGGGAAAGGCAGATCTGACAATATAAAACCACACCAGAGAACACAAAGATAATCTCTGTATTGTAAACACAAACCTAAACTGCCCTCCAAAGGTAAATCTATTGCTGATCAGAGCCAGAGCAATTTACCCAGTAAACCTGTGGCTGTAGCCAGCAGCCATATTACCCTGCAGCCCTCAACTGGCAGCCCACTGAAGCTAAGCAGAGTTGACCCTGGTCAGTACCTGGATGAGAGACCTTCTGGGAAGCTATGGTTGCTGCTGGAAGTGGTGTTACTGGGATCAGTGGGGGGCGCCCACCCTGTGGTCTCTGTGGGTCCTAATGCCCCAGTATAGTGTTGGGGACACTCTACTTTAGTGGGTGCCGTCTTTCGGATGAGACGTTAAACCGAGGTCCTGACTCTCAGTGGTCATTAAAGCATTTCTCGATAAGAGTAGGGAGTTATCCCGGTGTCTGGACCAAATTTACCTCCTTGGCTTTTACTGTGGCCTCCAAATTGTCCCCATGTACGATTGGCTTGCACTTGCCCTGCGATGGACTGGCGTCCTGTCCAGGGTGTACCCTGCCTTGTGTTTGTTGCTTGCCGGGTAGGCTCCAGCTTCCCGCGACACCGTATGGTATAAAGCGGTTTGGTAAATGACATGACATGACATGACCTGTGGCTGTAGTTGTGTCATTGTGCCTGTAGAACAATTGAAATCTGTTGCCCGTGAAGGGTTTGCAGATGACATACTGATCTTTTTTACCTTTTGGCTCAGTTATAGTTTGGTGTCACACAGCAGTGCTTTGTGTAAATGGCAGCTTTGTGACCCCCAGCAGGGCGGAGATGTCCGAAAAGAAGGCCTGGAGTGCCGACGCACGGCCCAAGTGTAACCGCAGCAGGAGCGCGGACAGCTACGCCTGGAGCAGCAAGAAACGTTCGCGAGGAGCCCGCAACGAGCCCGCCCCGGGCGCCGCGGACGGGGACGAGCTCGGGCACGCGGGCCGCTCGGCTTCCTGCCCCCGCAGGCACAGGGAGACGAGGTGTAGCTGCTCCCCGGCTGGCGATGGCGACTGCGAGCTGCCCTCCTGTCGCAAAGCCCTGTCCAGGCGTTCCCTCCGGCAGAAGTTCCAGGATGCGGTGGGCCAGTGTTTCCCCCTCCGCTCTCATCACCACCACCACCACCCGGCTGGCACCTCCCGAGTGCTCTCCGTGCAGCTCTGGTCCAAGCGCAAGATCCACGTGTCAGAGCTCATGCAGGACAAGTGCCCCTTTTCCCCCAAGTCGGAGCTGGCCCACTGCTGGCACCTGATCAAGAAGCAAGGCAGCCTGAAGGGTGTGGAGGCTGAGCAGAAAGACGGGCCGGGCTCGGCGTCCCCTCCGGCTCTCATTTCCTGGGAGGAGATCCGTCTGCCGAGGTCGCAGGGAGGAGGGGAGGGAAGTCTTGAAGAATGGGATCTGAGCCTGAGGCCTGAGGCAGGCCAGGACTCCCCCCCGCCGGGCTCCATGCACTGCCTGGTGCCCGACCTCCTCCAGATTAACAACAGCCCGTGCTACTGGGGAGTTCTGGACCGCTACGAGGCGGAGGAGCTCCTGGAGGGGCAGCCGGAAGGGACCTTCCTGCTGAGGGACTCGGCCCAGGAGGAGTTTCTCTTCTCCGTCAGCTTCCGCCGCTACAGCCGCTCCCTCCACGCCCGCATCGAGCAGAGCGGCAAGCGCTTCAGCTTCGACGGCCGGGACCCCTGCGTGTATCGGGACCCCAGCGTCACGGGGCTGCTCCGGCACTACAGCGACCCGGCCACCTGCCTCTTCTTTGAGCCCCTGCTCTCCCGGCCCCTGCCCCGCAACTTCCCCTTCCCTCTGCAGCACCTGTGCAGGGCCGTCATCTGCAGCTGCACCACCTACCAGGGCATCGACGGCCTGCCCTTGCCCACCTCCCTGCAGGACTACCTGCGACAGTACCACTATAAATGCAACGGGGCCTCTGCAGTATGACAGACCCAGAGCCGCTGGCGTTATCCCAGCAGTTCGCGTGTCAACGCTGGCCGTTTTCACTGGACAGGGATCCTTTAACGAGAAACAGCATCGGCAGAGATGGGATTGGAGACAGTAGCAGAAAGCAGACCCTTACACTACAGCTCAGGGTGCCAGTTACAGGGGTACATGTCAAGCCACACTGTTGGACATTTTTGTTTTTGGACACATGGTAGCAGTTATTTCCTGCTCTGATAGGGTATTACAGCTCAACACAGGCTTTTGCTTTTCCTGTACAGTTTTACACTCACCCACTGGTTACTGGCTGCTCTGGGAACTTGGACCATCTGCCCAAATTGGAAATTGGACAACTGCACTATCCTCAAGATTCCTCCTACAGGTATAGACTGACAGCAGGACAGACTCCGAACTGAATTGACTGACACGATAAACCGTGAAAATGAATTGCTCATTCACAAGTTTATGTTAGGTTAGCTGTTACGTTGCCTTTTAAGGTGTTATTGCGATTAGAGCCAGCAGATGTCACTTTATCGAATTGAAATGTTAAAAAAAGACTTGTACAGTGTTGATGGGTTGGATAAAAGCCATAATATATTAATTGTTCTTTTTATTTAACGTATTTATTACATTATTTTATTTTTGCCAGTTTCAGTCTTGGTCACACAAAGCCCTGGCTTGATTAAATATATATAAAAAATCTGTTATCCTCTTTTTTAACAGATATTAAAACCTCTGCTAACACATTTGTTCCAAACCGTCTGTTAGCTCTGCGGCATTATTGACTCAATGCATAAAAACACTAAAATACTCTTAATAAAAATGCATATTTATATCATAACATTAATAAGACACTTCAGGTTTTAGACACTTGATTACTGCTGCAGTGCAAATTCAGAATTCCCAGATAATACTAATTAAAAACGAAAATTAAATTAATAAATAGAAGTAACTGTCAATAGCTAGGGCTTAATACATTATCATTGTCTCCTAATAAGGAGCTTATGTTCAGATATATTTTATTCCTTATAGACAGCTTTCCTCCTATTCTGGTTTTCATAAACCCAAAGGCAAGTTAATGGTATAGAAAAGTTTTCAGCCTTGAAAGGGAAAAGGCTTATTATAGAGGGCAGCTTTCTATTTCTGTAAAATGAACCTGACAGATAGTAAATGCATAGCAAAAATAATTGATTTTTTGGCCTCAGTTCATAAATGTTTAATGACCTAAGGTAAAGTAAGCAATTCTGCATATACCCTTGTGAACTGATTTTATACTTGCTCAATTGTTTGGTTTTCCAAATAAATGTTTGTAAATATCTTTTTAAGTAATAAAAAAAGGGTTTCTGAAGTTTGCGATTCCTCTGCGTTTCATTGTTAAAAATCAAAACACTGGCTGTCTTCCACTGTGGTGTATGCTAAATTCTGACCTTTTGAAGCTGTTTACTGATATTTATTAGTGCCCAACTGTAGAAGTGGAGTCTGGCTGGAGAGCAGAGAGACATATTAATTGATCTGCACCAACCACAGAAATGAAATATTTATGCCTATGTATTGACCAAGTTATAACTCCATTGTCGTTTTCATCCAGCGCCCTGCCTCGTGTTATAGTATAGTGCGATATTGTGTAGAATGAATCAAGACAGTGTGGCTGCACATTCAGTGAAGCTCATGATTTTCTGGGAATCTAAAGTCCAAACCTGCTGGCTAAATGGGGTCCTGAAAGAGCAGCAGAAGACAACTAGATATCAGACAGAAGACTTGCCTTATAACAACAGTAACACCAGCAGAAATAATTGCTTTTCAGTGTTTTTGGAAACAGATCTGCTACTAGAAATTCCCCTTTATCCTTTTAGTTTTGTATTTAATTTTGAAAATTACTTTGTAGGCTGTGATGCACTTGATTGCTCCATCTTGTCTAAAGCAATTTAACACCTTGCTCTTCATAATCTATGGCTTGAAAGCAGTATTCTAAGACTTGCAGTGCCACTGTCCACAGGACACTTAAAAGATCATTGAAAAATAAATTGGAGACCCCAACAGCATTAGGCACTTTCATGTTTTTTTTTGTTGTTAGGTAGGGTCCTGAGAATATTTGTTTCAACCTGGGTGTCTGCTGTATATCCGCTGAAGCTTTCTGCATGTGTGAGCTGTATGTGAAAAACAGCTACAGTAAGTGCAATCAGTTTTTACAAAATTAAAACTTACCTATGACCTGTCAATAGTAAGTCAATTTTTACAACACGTTTCATAGCCACAAAGCGATTGAACGGTAACTTCTAAATAATAAATGGATAACAAATAGTGTTAAATTATGCATTATTTACAACAGATAAGGTCCCTGTAATGCATGTCTGATCAGGGTGTAACCGTCAATATGGGACAATAATAAAAAATACATCTTAGTTCAAAAAAGTCAACTCTGCATCATATGAGATGGATGTTTTCAGAATACTGGAATATACATATCTTCAAACTCAGGTTATAGAACTGTGATAATGTTCCAGATAACACACCCCAATCTAGTCATTTGGTGTTGTGCTTTTGAATATTTGTGATATTACAATATTTATAATATTACAGGAGATAAAGTACTGTAGTAAAGCTGGAGGATTCTACTATTTGGTGGAAATTAATTTGGTGCTTATTTGAATGACAGGGAATTTTACCGAGCAACGCGCCTTTCGTTAGTTTATGCATATAATGACGGATAAACAGCGACGCCTACCGTTACATGAAGAAAGTACAGTACCCCTACAGAAAATTTCACTTGGGTCGGAAAACCCAGGACTGGGAGCTGAGTGATGCTTTAAATCCCTATAAAACTGGAAAGATTCCACCAACGATGAGCAGAGTATTTTTATTATATCAGTCAGTAGGCAATAAGAGTAGAGTTTAGAATTATTAATTTCAATGCATTTGTAAGTTGATTTGTCGATCAATAAATTATATTATCATTATTTCTTGTTATAATTACGTTTATATCGTTTAGCTTTAAAATCAGAACCCAGATGAATATGCATATCCTTAACACTTAGTCCGCTAGTCTTCTCTGCAGTGAAAAATGGAAAATTAAAGGTGAGACCAAGTTAAACGGGGAAAACAAAATCCAGTCTAAAAAAATGAGATATATATTACATATATATTTATTTTAACAAACGCTAATTGTTATTAATTTATAAAACAACGTATCCCAAAGACAAGAACGAAGAGTTACACTGTCGCAACAATAAGCCCTTTTTTAAAGGGGGCGGTGTCGACGTGGAGTGACGTAGTTGGCGGGAAACCTGAAGCTGTTTCCTTTTCATGCTGCGCGGGAGCTGGAAAAGCAGCTGTATTGTTGTAGACGTTTTTAATTTGAAAATCTGGTAAGTGCCTGCTTATTTTAATTTTGAACTTTCATATAATGTATGTGTGAGCAACACTTGTTGTAAACGAAGCAAAATAAATCTGTGCTTTTAATGAGTGCTCTGTATTGGATGTTCCTGCGCTCAGAGATCTGTCAAGGTTTTTTAAATATAACTCTACACAGTGCGTGGTCTGAATAAAATATATATTGAGATTGTAAAATTTGGTAATGCTGTGATGGTTTTGTAACTGATGCGATTTTGGGAGTTCCGAAGCTAATGATGAAAGCGATATAAATACGTTCCTTACTGTAACATTCAGAGATCTATATAAACACTGTTTTCCTGTTTGTTGGCCTATGTAAAGAAGACGGAAACACTTATCGTTATTGCTGTAACAAATGAGAGCGTCTAACATAAGCTCATTTCGTTTAATACAAGGTAGCCTAGTACAGTCACTTCAAATCGGCAGTATGCAAGTATTCTTTTCACGATCAGTTTTGCCTGTAGAAAATCCCAACAACGCAGTAAACATTGCAAGTGATTAAAAAAAAAAATTAAAGTACTGTATATGCGAGCTTTAAACATCAAACTGTCCAGTCGTAATTTTTATTGTCTGTGGGGAAAAAAGGGAATAAGAAAGTAAGGAAATGCACGCTGAAAACCAGGAACTGTGCAAGTGAGATTTATGTTTTTTTTTCCTAGTACTGTACGTTTTGGAAGCCGGAGCATGCCTGCTGAGAGGAAGCCGATGCGCTATGGACACACGGAAGGGCACACGGATGTCTGTTTCGATGACGCTGGGAAGTACGTAGTCCGCAGTTCATTGTCCGATTTTAATAACTGGCAGATTATCCTAGGTGCCAGTTTTCGACTCAGTGTAGAAGTCAGTGTTTTTTATGAAAATTCTACCCGCCACCCTAGAGTGTGTATGGTAGTTCATTTTCATATTAGATTGGTTTCTTGTCTTTTCACCTCCAAATGACACCTCCAAAAAAGCGTGTCACCCTGCTTCGGATTTTTAAGCATTACAGAAATATTAATTTACAACAGCGTTATTTGTGGTACCAATACTTTTCAGCCCTTCCTGGTTGCATTTGTCACCCACATGCTCCTCTGTCCTGCCTTCCTCTTTGCCTTGTCCACCGCCCACCCCTCAGGTACATCGTGACCTGTGGCAGCGATGGCGATGTACGCATCTGGGAGAGCCTGGATGACGATGATCCGAAATCCATCAACGTGGGGGAAAAGGCCTATTCTTTGGCCTTGAAGGTGAGAGCATGGCAGTGGATTCCTAAAAGCAAGGGTCTTTCACCATGCTGTAGAAAACATATTGCTCCCCAGAGAACGGCAGCCAGATACCTGCTGCGGCTTAAAGGCATGTCCTGCGCTGACAGGCTGGAGGAACTGAGCCTCTTCAGTCTTGAACAGAGAGGACGGCGAGGGGACCTGATGTGGACTTTCCAAATCCTCAAAGACATTCACAAAGTCAACCCAGAGGATATTGTCAGAATGACCAGTGAACCAGGGGGCACAAGTGGAAACTATATGGAAGTGCATTTATAACTGAAAACAGGAGGCACTTCTTTCCTTGAAGGGTTGTGAGAGTTTGGCATAAGGTACCCAGCCATGCTGTTTAAGCTGGTACCCTGGTTTCTCTCAAGACCCAAATGGATGAGACCCTTGGTTAAGTACTGATTACCAAACACGCTAGATGGGCCAAATGACCTCCTGTCATTTGTAGCCTTTCGCATGTTCTTAACATCAGCTGTCACTTGGGAACGGCAACACTGTAAGAGTGTTCCCAGGAAGTTTTATATTTTTGCACAGCAGTGTAGGGTGATAGTCACGACCAAAGCTGTGTGGCACTGTTTTAAAATAATTGTTTGTGTTATTAAACGGTTCTTTTCAGCCCTGAGTCCTCTGTCATTCAGCTCTGGAAATTGGTCAGGAGAGACCGGAACACCAGCAGACTTGCTGTACAGTATTTCTGACGTTTTATTTTACTGTGTTGATTGAAAGGTCTCTGCTTATATGAGGTTATGTTTATGTTTCCATCTCGCAGGAAGGGAAGCTTGTCACAGCCGTTTCCAATAACACAGTGCAGGTCCACACTTTCCCTGAGGGGGACCCAGATGGCATCTTGACCCGGTTTACCACCAACGCCAACCATGTCGTTTTCAACAGGAGTGGACAAAGAGTGGCCGTCGGGTCCAGGTACCAGAACTGCGGCAGGAGTGAGGAGTCCCGTCCTAAGAGGGCTCAGTAGTAAAAGAAACCTCACTTCTGGGAGGCAGTGGCTTGGCGCAGACCTTGACCATGAGGCAGTGTATTTCCTTGTGTGGATTATCCAGCTATTAGTTTGTATCATGCTCTTAGGAGGTGGCAGGGAGTGTAGTGTCGGGTGCCTGTCTCGACTCCTGACTGCAGGGTCTTGGGCGCATATCCCTGGGATGTTTCCCTGCTGTTGTGCCCCTGGGCAAGGTGTTTTAGTCCCACTGCTCCTGCCCACCCAGCTGTGGGAACAGCTGTCTCTATTTGCACCCCCACACCCATAACTCTTCACGCCATGGAAACCAGAGCAGGCTCTGAGCTGAGTGAGTTATTGATCGCTTGTACCAGGCTGTTATTTCAGCGATACAGGAATGTCAGTTTGAATAGGAAAAATGAGGGCTTTTTTTCTGAGTAGCACCATTTTGTTTTCAGTCTGAAGAACTTTTCTTTTTCTTTTCGCTGCTCTTGTTATTTTTCCGTCCACATTAATTGGAGATTGTGTGGATCATCATCTTTGCTTCAAAGTTCTTTGAGAGCTACTTCATTGACCTCGTTGTCCGGATGCTTATTTTCCCAGTGACTTCTTAGTGAAGGTTGTTGAGGTTTCAGACAGCAGCCAGCAGAAAACACTGCGAGGACACAAAGCTCCCATACTCAGTGTGGCCTTTGACCCAAAGGATGAGTTTGTGGTAAGTCCTCTACAGTAAGCCATCAAGTTGTGGCAGAAAACATCCAGAATAGTGAATAGTAACAGCAACAAATAAGAGAGAAAGAATTACAAAATTGTATTTTGTAACTGTAACATTGTTAAGAATTTTGTAGCTTCTTGCCATTTTTTGGCTTACTATATTTTTTTTAATCCCAGGAATGCTTTTTGTATAGTCCTTCATGCCTGGTTTGTTTGCTTCATGTAATTTATTCTTGTCTGTTGTTAACTGGGAGTATCTTTTCAATTCAGGCATCTTCGAGTTGTGATGGGTCTGTAGCTGTCTGGAAAATAGCAGACCAGGTATGACAGTGTGAAAGCGCTCTTCTTGATGTGTTGCTTCTTTCAGAAGGAAATCCTTTTGCAGGCTTATTTCTTTACCGAGAGGCAGAGTCAGATGCCTGTATGATTTCATACTGCTTTGTGCAATAAAAAATGCCAACGTAAATCGTTACTGTTGTAATCCGACGTCTTCGGATTTAATGCAAACACAATTATAGATCTTAAAGCAGGGGAGGGCAGTCCTGATCCGGAAGGGCCTAGGAATCTCCAGGTTTTCATTCCAGCTTGGCTTTTGATGTCAATCAGGTACACATTGACTAGGGCCAATTCAACAGCTTCTTCCACCTCTTTAAGTGCTGGGGTTTTTAAGAGACGTAGAAAACCTGCACTGGCCCTCCAGAACCAAGATCTCCACACCTGCTTTAGAGTTTTCATCTTAGCAGGTGGTGTTTAAGCTGCCGTTTAATAATGCTTGTTTTGATGTGAAAACTGTTCAAACTGTATTTCAGATGCAGGTGGCCTGTTGGCAGGTGTTGCAGAAGTCCAGTGATGTAGTCAACACCACATCACTCTGCAGGCTGGCCTGGCAGCCCAGTTCTGGGAAGGTACAGCCTCAGACTGTTGAGAGAGGCACACTGCGTTCCCATTCCCCACCTTGATACCTTCATGTCTGCTTCCTGGGTCTGGGTGTCGGAACATTTCCCAGCAGCTGTGTATTCATACATTGGAAAAATGCATGGCTTGGGATTTGTTTCTAAAATGCATGAATAAAGTTTAGGACCTCGATTTGATCTTACAGCGATGTTATTGTGAGTACTGTCTCCAGCACCTCCCTTCTTCATCCTCGTTTTCCATTGTAAGCAAAAAGTCCTATAAACTGATCAAATTGGCAGGTTCTCATGATGGATTGTCAGCCCCCTTGTCCTAACTGGCAGTGTGCCCTTGATTTTATTGTTGTGTATCATTGCATCCTTTTTTCTTTTCTTGCAAAACTACTCTCCTGTGAGCCCACCTGATTCATAAAGCAGTCGAACTGCTAAACTGAAATGTTTTCTGCTGTCTGCCCTTAGCTGCTGGCTGTTCCAGTGGGCACATCAGTCCACTTGTATGAGAGAGATTCCTGGAAGAGCGTCCACACTCTGACTGACGACTTCATCACGAAGGTGAGTGTAGGACAGCTTGTAACGTGTGCGCGCTTCCTAGCAACTTGGTGTTAAAATAAGGGCAGGTCTTATCTAAGACCTCTTTACTATGGAGGCTGTCTAGTGCTCTTCTTTAACGATGAGCCTTTGTTCTGGGGGGGACTAACGGATCTGATCTAACTGAAGGGCAAAGCGAACAGCTTTGTTTCAGACATGCAGTTGTCCTCAGTTGTGGGGCCTGATTGAGCAGGTATACTGTTCTGCGTTTTCCCCCAGCCTGTGAATGTGGTGGCCTGGTCACCTTGTGGGCAGTTCCTGGCAGCAGGCAGCATAGGTGGCTTTATGACGGTCTGGAACATCGAAACCAAGGAATGCCTGGAGAGGTACCACTTCAGCTCATGTTCATGTTTGTGTTGCCCAATTGCTGATGAATAAGCCTAATCCAATACAATCCATACATAAACATATAGAATATATAATATGTTATATATTTATATAAATCCAATAATATAGTTAATATTGAGTAATATCAATAAAATGTCTAAGTTACAAATATATTTAATAAACATATAAATATACCCATAATCCATAAATAAACAATCCAAAATAAACAGGTTTTGAATATCATTGTGTTTTTATTTGGGTAAAAAAACCACTTCAGGATATACATATTTTTTATCTTTTTTTACCATCTTTTTGAACCTGCTGTTAAATATTCTTAACACTTTCATATTATAATTATCACCTTTTATGTTATATATTAGATTATTACCTCTATTGTTTTTTTTTGTTTACAAGGTTCATTTGTTCTTATTGTTCATTTGTTTAATTGATGTTTTCTCCAAGATATAACCTTATTTTCCTTGACACCTGAGCTGAGCTTCATATGTACAGGTGGCTGAACTGTGATTGTTTTCCGGGCCCTGGCTGTTTGTTGGTTCTCAGGGAAAAGCATGAGAAAGGCTACACTGTGTGTGGCATGGCCTGGCACCCTGCTGGAGGGCAGATCGCCTACACTGACACAGAGGGCTGTCTGGGGCTTTTGGACGGAGTATCTGCGACAACCGCAAAGAATTCCAAGGTTAGACACCACCTAAAAGTATCATCTGCCCAAAATCTGACCATGCTTTTTTTTCTCTGTGGTTTTATTCTTGATATATTGTCAGTGAGGTTTATTCTGTGGCCTTTCCTTTTCTTCGCTAAATTTAATGAAGAACGAGCTATCTTTTCTGGGTGTGCTTATGTTGCAAAGTTACTGATTTTTTTTTACATGGTTGTTTTCTAAAATCGGCATCGCTAACAGTACCACTTTCCCACAGGTCACAGCCAGCAAGGAGGCAAGGGACTATGATGATCTGTTTGATGAGGATGATGACGGATTGCTGGAGGAAGACCTGGGTGAAGGCCGCTCTTCCCCGAAGAAGCCTGTCCCTGAGGAGGAGGAGGACGACGACCTCATGCCCTCCATGAGTCGAACCCGAAACCGCGGAGCCTTCCTGGATGACGATGAGAACTCTCTAGGTGAGATACTCACAACATTAACCGGCGTTTCCGGCCAGCAGAGATTATGATGAAATGAACTGTGTATATAAGAGGGTAATGCAAAGTAAAATGTTTTAGCGATGTGCTTGAAGAAAGGAAAAGGAATTAAGCAAATGAGCAAATTCTGACTTTATGTACTAAAAGCTTTAGTATCTGCTGAGTTGTGATTGTTTCAGCGATGGACATGTTGTGTGTATGTGTAGATGTGGGGTCTGTGAAGCTGGACAGAGACGGAGATGGAGATGACGATGGGGCCAGTGCTGTTGTCCATCCCACAGTTCCTGCTGTACCTAGGCCGGTTTACGAGGGACCCCTGCCCACCCCACCACAGAAACCCTTTCAGCCCGGCTCCACGCCAGCACACCTCATGCACCGCTTCCTGGTGAGGAAAGCCCCAGTGTTGCCCTGATCCACAGGAAAGAAAAAAAAAACACAGAAAAGGTTCCCAACACAGCCGATCCGGGTCTAAACCTCCCTTGTTGACGAGCCCGTGTGTTTGTGGCAGGTCTGGAACTCGGTGGGGATCGTGCGCGGCTATAACGACGAAGAGGACAACGCCATAGACGTGGAGTTTCACGACACCTCCGTTCACCATGCCATGCACCTCACCAACGCCCTGGGGCACACCCTGGCCGACTTGTCGCAGGAGGCCGTGCTGCTGGCCTGTGAGGGAACGGAAGAGCTGGCTAGGTAGGACGCGCAGTCTCTCCGCCTGAGGGCCAGTCGCTCTTCCCACGGCTTTCAAGGATTCTGTTGCGATTACAAGTGGGGTTTGCGCTTAACCAAGACGTCAGGAGGGCTTGCAATGGACAGGACTGCAAAAATCGGCATTAAAATGTTTATCCTATCTTTATAAGCAGTGGCAGGTAATTCAGTATTGACAACAATGTGAATAGCATGAGTAAACAGTGACAGTGAAATTATCTGGCTTTGATCTATAATTAAATGGATCGCCTTTTGCATAGCAGTGCTGTTCACAGACCATCGCTAAGAGCCGCTGGACTTGTGTTTCAATTGCGAGCAGCAAGGTGCAGTGCCTGCACTTCAGCTCCTGGGACACAAACAAGGAGTGGATGGTGGACCTGCCCAAGGGGGAGGATGCAAAGGCGCTGTGTCTCGGCCAGGGCTGGGCAGCCACTGCCACCAGTTCCCTGCTGGTGCGGGTCTTCTCCATCGGAGGCGTGCAGCGGGAGATCTTCAGCTTGCCAGGCCCGGTGGTCTGCATGGCCGGACACGGAGAGCAGCTTCTGCTCGTCTATCACAGAGGTATTTCCCAGCAGGGGCCTTCTGGTTTCAGTGGTAGCCAGTAAACACATTACTGGTGACCTATTCACAACTCACTTGGCTATACTGTACATTTAAGGTGGAAAATTATGATTCTTCACTGCTCTTAAACCATAACAAATTCTCTTTTCAGCTATCAGTACTTCAGGACATTTTGGATTGTGTTCACAGTATTCTCTGCTGTTCATCTGCAATTACTTACATTATAGTTTAGGTGTCTACACAAATAAAATGTCCTTACAGGCACATTTATGTTGCTGTCCGAAGCAGAGGAGATGTTAAAAGACATTGCTGTTGGCAGAAGAGATGTTAAAAGACTCCCAACTTTCTTGATCCCTGATTCCCAGACTTAGTTTATTGTAATGGCAGTGACAGTAAATTGGTCAATACTGGGGGAAGCAGTGAAAAGTATGTATCTTCAGATCCCTGTGTGAAAAAAGGAATAGTAGGATTTTTCATAAGCTCAGAATTTTTTGTTTTGTCTGTGTCCATAGAAGAGCTTATAAGCCTGTTTTCATTACCTCAGGGACAGGCTTTGATGGGGAGCAGGCCCTGGGTGTCCAGCTGTTGCATTTTGGGAAGAAGATGAGACAGATTCTTCATGGGGAGCCTCTCCCCCTGTCTCACAAAGCCCACCTGTCCTGGCTGGGCTTCTCTGCTGAGGGTGAGTCTCTCTGGGGAGATTGACCTGGCTGTGTTACTGCTCCTTCTCTCTTTCTATCCACTGCTATTCAGTTTTTAAATGTGTTTTGTTTTTCTTCTGCCCATACAGTAGAAGCCAAATTGGATTTGACTTTTATAGTGTGTGTGATTTACTCCTCCCTCCAGGTACACCTTGCTTTGTTGATTCCGAAGGTGTTGTGCGCATGCTGAACCGCTCCTTGGGAAACACGTGGACCCCAGTCTGTAACACGCGGGAGAACTGCAAGGGGAAATCCGACCACTACTGGGTGGTTGGCATCCATGAGAACCCCCAGCAGCTGAGGTGAGGCCCTGCTGCTGCCGACCTCCAGATACAAAGCATTGAAAAGAACCCTTATATGATTGGGGCGGTGTGGTGGCTCTGTGGCTAAGGATCTGTGCCTGTGGCTGGAGGGTTGCTGGTTCAAATCCCGTGGCTGGCAGAGAAATCCTACTCCGTTGGGCCCCTGAGCAAGGCCCTTAACCCCAGCTGCTCCAGGGGTGCCATATAAATGGCTGACCTTGCGCTCTGACCCCAAGCTTCTCTCTCCCCATCTGTGTGCCTGTGTGTCTCATGGAGAGCAGGCTGGGGTATGGAAAAAGACAAATTCCTAATGCAAGATATTGTATATGGCTAATAAAGTGATCTTATCTTATCTACACCAGGCCGGACGGTGAAACGCAAAGTAAAACACACCCATCTTGAAAGTAGCATAATATGTCTGTGATGCATGTTGACCGTTTCATTTTTGTAGGATTAAGTAGGGGTTAGATGGGTATTAAAAATATATAAAGCCTGAAATTAGTTGAGGTGGATGTCTCAATAGACATCTTCTGCACTTGAGAGTTAAACGTACAGGAAATTAAATTTTTCATAATGTTATACAGTGAGTCACCCAGGGTGACGAGTAAAGAAAGGAGCCAGAAAACTAATATTGTGGAACTCTGATCCCTAGAGGACAAATTGTCCATTTTGTACAAGAGTTTTGGCCAAGAAAATTTAACATTAAGCATGGAACAGAGAAAGTGCAAAAAAATACAACACATTGATATTGCATTTGATGATCAAATGCAGTTTGAAGCTTTTTTTTTTACAATTCATTTCATGATGTCTGTACCTGACATTCCTAAGCTTTAACAAGGTGCCGTGTGCAGTACTGTAATACAGACATAGCGAGGGCGTGTCAGTGCAGCAAGTTGAAAGCCCTTCTACTGCTGTTCCCCTTCCTCAGATGTATTCCCTGTAAGGGGGCTCGGTTCCCCCCAACACTGCCTCGCCCTGCTGTGGCTATCCTGCCCTTCAAGCTGCCCTACTGTCAGACAGCCACAGAGAAGGGCCAGATGGAGGTAGGAGAGTTGTTGATATCTTAGCTGAGCAGTGAGTGATCAGTATGACAGCAGTGATATTACAAAGTCTTCTGTTTTTGAAAGTTGTTGGGGGAATTTTACTGATAAAATATATATATTTTTTAGAAAATGATGAAATGTTGGGCAACTTGGTGGCACAATGGTTACCATTGCTGCCTTGCAGGGCTGGGGCCCTGGGTTCAATTCCAGACCTGGTGTACTATCTGCCTGGAGTTTGTATGTTTTCCCCATGTTTGTGTGGGTTTCTACTGGGCGCTCCACTTTCCTCCCACTATCCAAAAACTTACTGACAGGTTAATTGGTTTTGGGGAAGATTGGCCCTGGTGTGAATGTGGGCATGTCTGTGTTTGTGTTTGCTCTGTGATGGGCTGGTGTCCCTTCCACAGCATATCCTGCCTTGTGCCTGTTGCTTGATGGGATAGAGTTTGATTCTTCCATGACCCTAAATTGGAAGAAGCAGTTAGAAAATGGGAGGATGATGAAATGACAGATGAAAATGATGTAAAGGAAATAAGTATTTAATCAGCTGTGCTTTTGTGTCTCCATCTAAAGTGTGCTTCCAGGAGTTCCATTTATTCCTGGGCACAGAGTGTCCTGTCCTGAAAGGAGATGATTACAGTGCTCGTGTTGTAAAACTGGTATGCTCTTTTCTGTGTGCGTTTTCAGGAGCACTACTGGCGGTCTGTGCTGTTTCACAATCACTTTGACTTCCTGGCTAGGAGCGGATATGAGTTTGATGAAGTTACGAAGAACCAAGCAGAAAAAGAACAACAGGAGCTGCTTATGAAGATGTTTGCTGTGAGTATAAAGAAATAAGACCATACATTTTGCTCTTGTATCTTTTTTATTTGAAACAGACAGTTAAGTTGTGTGAAAATTGAACTGTATGATAAGAAAACTTAGCTAATAGAAATTACATGGAAGCAAAAGAGTCGGAGGATCTGTATTCATTGTATGTGTTTTTAAGAATGCTTGACAGGGACATTTAAAGGCAAGTTATTGAAAACTGATATCTTTAGGTTTATTGAACTGTGTATGTGTTTGTCTGGGTGTCCAGCTTTCCTGTAAGCTGGAGAGGGAATTTCGCTGTATGGAGCTGGCAGAGATGATGACCCAGAACGTGGTGACGTTGGCGATCCGCTACGCCTCTCGCTCCAGACGCATGGCTCTGGCACAGCGTCTCAACGACCTGGCTCTGGAGAAGGCCACGGAGGTTGCCATGGCTACACAGGAAGTGGAGGAGCAGGAAGAAGATTTCGACACTAAAGTGAATGCTGGGTAAATTGGTTTTTTTCTACAAACCTTTTCTGGGAAGCAGGTGCTTTTGGATGTTAATAGATCTTGAAATGGTTGTCGCTCAGAGTTCAAAATAAGAGGCTTCCGTGTACATTAGAGTTTCAGAAAGTCACGAGACTGCAGTGATGTTTGCCAAGAACTACGCAGCCACTACAGGACCTTTCAGTTCTATTTTGGAACATAATTCTGAGTATGGAATAGCAAATCTTATTTAATCTGTGGAACTTCTGGGAATTAGTAAATGCGCCTGTTGCTTCTGTTCACACACTGTACACATTTATAAAATGTGTTTAGATTTCTAAACTATTATCTATTAGTATGTCCATCATAATGATGCAGTCTGATGTAGTAGAATTTATATTTACCCATATAAGGAAGTGTTTTTGCTTTTTTATACATAGTTACATTTGCCATTTCCAGGAATTTGCAAGGTGTTGTATCTTGTATCGCATGTAAAAGCAGTTCCAGTTATAAGTCATTTTCAATCAATCAGTGTTCCTAGAGCAAGAAGCCACAGACAGTATGCTAAGGAGGAAGAGGAGCAGGATGAAGTGGAGGAAGAGGAAGGCCCAGACCAGATGGAGACTGAGGAGACACCAGACACCAGAAACACTCGTGAGTCTCTCACTCCTACTCGGAAACGTAGCTGTGTTGGTGGGAGTGACTCTTCCTCTCCATGTTCCACTGTAGTACTGCCTTGACACCGTATATATGTCACAGTAAAGACACTGAACCAGTGTTTTCATGAAATCCCTAAATATTTAACCTTTTATGTATTTACTTAATTACGGATTAATATTGCATCCCTGGTTTCATGTTTTCCAACAATTACTGCTGTGGTGAAGCTGATGCATGCTGTATGTGTGGTGCTCACTACAAGTAATACTGTATCTCACATTAGTGGTTTTGCACTCGTATGAGATAATGACTAACTTAGTTTTAAAGTATTTTCAGAAGGTGTTGTAGTGGCATTTTTTTCCCCAAATTTCCTGTTATCACCCATTATGGGGAATTGCCTGTAGAGGCCATTATAGGTTAAGGCCTCATAACTCCCTTGAGAGGAGTGAAGCTGAACTAAAGCTCTAATCATCCAAAGCTGAAATCTTGCTCACAGAGCTTCATGTTCTATAAATTATGTAGGTCTATGTATTTAGTTTGAGTTGTTGTTTCACAAAATTGAGATGTTTATTCATTTTAAATTTGGAAATGGAGAACAAATATTTTTCCATCTAAATCTGTGACAATGGAAAACAGAGTTGCATTCTGAAAAGAGGTTGAACTGAGATGATGGAAACACAAAACCTTCAGCAAAGGCAGACACAAATGGCCTCACTCAATGATAAGAGCATTTTCACAGGAACAACCTATTCCGGACTCCTTTCATTAAAACAAACGAACCAAAGAAAACTTTACAACAGACGAAAAGGCTGCCCATGAACGCTGTGGCTTTTGTGTTATACCACAGGGCTGAATCCCTTCAGCATAGGGTCCAGTTCATCTGAGACAGCTTCTCCGCTGCCTTGTGAGTACCTTTTATTACTTCGTAGAGCAGTTTGTCTGTTCTGTAAGTGCCTTTACAGAACTTTTTAAAATATTAAAACTTGAATACATTCTTCTGTGTTTGTACATTATGATTTACATATTTTCAGTCATTGAATGTACTGTATATATTTGTGTATCCACAAACAGTGTAAATGCAAGACTTATACTTTGTAATGGTTCATTTATTTTTTGTTCCTCACAGTTCTTGGGGCCAGCAAAGAAGGACGTGTAAACCCTTTTAAGGTGAGAGCCTTCTACCAGACTGTGTTGGACTGCAGCGCTAACCCTACACAGATGTTGCCCAGAGTGTCAGACTGGAGATGGAATGAAATGCTAATCGGGTGATTTGGAGTGAGGCACAGATATCTGTGGAAGCATAGTAATGTTGTTGTTTTACAGGGAACTCCTTGAGTTTTAAAATACATTTTGGTATTGCCATTGATCAATTCTGTTCCATGTCTAGGTGTCTGGTGGTGGTAAATCTTCAAGCTTCTCTGCAGCACAGCCACGTGTGACCAGCGTCCTGGACAACATGACCAGATCCAATAGGAAATCCTCCATGCCAGGCAGTTCTACAGCCAGACAGGACAAGTCTCTTGTTCTGAAGCCACTAGTGCCCAAACCAAAGTCCAAGGTATTTCTAAGGCTAAAGAGTCCTTTGTATTAGGCTTAAAAGCAGTGTCCTTTTTTCACATCTGTGGCAGCAGATTTTGATACGCAGGTTATTATCTAGTCTCCATAGGTTACTTTGGGTACTGCCAGCCATGTATATAGTTAATTATTGTAGTTGCTATGGTAAATGAATTAAAGACATTGCATTAAAGGGACTTGTGGACAAACTGCAAAATACGTTGCATATCTTAATACAATTTGAGTAAATGCACCTGAATATCATTGACTGCAGAGTATATGGCCAGATGCATTATCATGTACAGATTCAGGTGTGTTCTTTGTTATGACTTTTAATTAGGTAAGCGGCACAAAACACAAGCAGCCAGATCTTTCTGTGACTAAAAGTGAAATTGACCTGTGTTCTCCAGACCCAGGCTACACTGTTGCAACTGAGTGCCACTAAACCAGCTCCTAAGAATCTGGAGAAGGGAAAGGACAGTGCAGCTGAGAAGGAGAGCAGTGCTGGCAGAGAGCCTCTGGTCTCTGCTGCAGAAAACACCGAAAACAGAAAGTAAGCTGTAGACCCTTTTAATGTTTAGACTGAGATTGTGCTTTGGTGCATTTGCCTTATAGTGTTTATACTCTGAGCATGAATCATTTTTTTTTCTTCATTTTCTAAAAAAGCACCATTGGAAGAATTGAACAGCCCCTTTCTTAATGATGAATTGCAGGAGGGTGTATAATTTGCATGACACTCATGTCCTGCATGTGCTGTGATTGAGGGGGTGAAGTAGTGGTCGTCTTTACTTGACTGATATGACACTTTTAGGTCACCCAAGTTTGCTGTGCTTCCAAGCTAGTTAAGTTTAAATCAGTTCAGCATTTCATGGGATTACAAGTTCTGTCGCCTCCTGCAAGCTTGCCTTTAAAATGTTCGAGTAGGTAGCTGTGTCAGCATATGTTAGCTGCAAAGGAACAGGTAAAGGTAAAGTTTCATCCTGAAAGAAAATGAAAAGCATAAATCATACACGCCATAAATCAGGCGTGTTGCACACCTGAAGAAGGCTCCACAGCCGAAAAGTTGTCCCTTTTCTTTTCAGCGTGGAATAAACCTTTAGCCTTTTCCTTTGTCTTTAAAATGTTCACTTTTTTTTCTTTACTTCTTTTTTTCAAAGAAGTAAAAACGTTGATGAATTCTGAAGTTCCCAAAATTGTGTAAGATGTACAGCAGTTTTACTGTGGTGCTTTCTTCTCCAGGCCCAAGACAGGTTTTCAACTCTGGTTGGAGGAGAACCGCAAAACAATTGTGGCAGAGAACCCAGACCTAGAAGAGACAGATGTTATCAAAGAGGCGATGGGCCGCTTCAAAGCTTTGTCTGCTGATGACCGACTGGTATGACAGGCTTCATTTTTTACACAGTACAGCTTGAACTGCAGTACACAGCTAAATGAGAACTAAAAGGAAGCTTTTTTATATTGTACAGAACACAGTGATTTTTAAAAAAAAGATTATCATTTAAATGTTTGAGCCCTAGCTCAACATTTTTGTATATATTTTAGATATTCGTACCTTTTTGTATATATTTTAGATATTCTTACAGCACCTGCAGGTTAACAGTGCCCTAAAATAGCTTAAGTTCCCTTATTATGCTAAGGTGTCAATTTCATCCTTAATTGAATGGTCAATCCCAACCCTGGTCCCGATTTGATCTCTCTCTGGAGTTAAACTTAGTATTGATTCCAACATCTTGTGAAACAGGGTGCAGACTTTTTGAAAGGAACTTTACAAAGGCAGATTATGATCTAGCATACAGTACCCTCACTGCCAAAATTTAATTTCTTTACCTGGGGGTGATACAATGTGTGAAAACAAAGACACTTTTAAACAAGCATAAACTGATTTAGGCCAGTCTGTCCGGTTGCCTGTGGTTTCCTGATAAAATGGCAGCTAGGAAAGGGCGTGCTGCATGTGGATCTTTCTTTGTTGCTTCTGATTAACGTACCGTACAGTTAGTTTCTTTTAAGTTATCACCCCATGCTTTGTTTTACCTGCGCTGTGGAAGCTTCTGATTCGGAGTGATTTTTAATGGTCCATGCCGTGTTCAGGGGAAAGCAAAGATGATCACCATCCGATTCATATCTTTTCAATCAGACGTTCATTTGAACATGATCCAAATCCTTCGTGACACGCTTTGATGGGCGACATTATCGCTTTGAGTCGTGCTGCTGATTTGAGCTCAGAACGGGGATAGGACAGTGGCGGCTTTGTGCACAGGTGGGGATGGCTTCAAGATGCAAACCTCCTCATAAATTCCAAAATGTTCACCCACCACCACACAGATGCACCAGATCAGATAACAGGAAGACCTCATTCCCACTAAATAGTTTTGCATCCCTGCCCGAGCAACAGAAACACAAACACTTACCGTCCAGCCTCTTGAAGCACCTGTTCATGACCCTGCAATGCAGAGGCCACTCAGCAGAGTGGGCTGTGACGGAAACGCAGGAGGGGTCGGCCTGCGTGGGGGTCTTTGAAGGACCCGTTGCTGGGGAACTCAGGCCACGGTTCTTGGGGACATTGTTTATTGATCTTATGCTAATGATTTGGGAGGAATAAGTGAGGAGATGGATGCTGGGACACGACATCAATTCAGGCTCCATTTGGGTGGAAGAATAGGAGTGGGAGGCATCGGGGAAAACTGGTTTCAATTGCTCTCCTGCTCAGCTGTCGATGACTCATCCGGGTTCTGTCCTGTCAAGTGTTAGTCTGCTGATAAAGAGACTATTAAAGGAAGATGCATCCTAAACTGTACTGTCAATAGCTATTAAATAGAAACAGTGGCATTTAAATGTAGATTGGGAGCTTTGTGTGTATGCAGCAGATGTACAGAATGAAGTTAAGGTTTTTTATGATTCATTTTGCTCTCTCCCTGGAAATTGATTAGCGCAAAACTGCCGCTGTTTTCCATCTTTATCCTCTGTCGGTGTGCTGCAAAAGATGTCGGTTATAAGCGTCTGTGACATTTCACATTTTCATTTGTTGCGTTTCCTTGAAGCAGGCTCTCTTGCCCCCATTTTCTATCTGCACTTTTTTCATATAAATACCGTGGGCTTACAAATTCCAGTGGCCTTGACTTCGAAAAGCAGTGAGAAAAATGTGGAATACGCCCGGAAAATGAGACCCCTAGATGATGTACAATACTGTGATTCAACTGCATGTCATGGCCCTGCCTCGTCTTATTGAACGCTTTGATAGATGTTCCCTTTCCGTTTTTTTTGTTTTTTTTAAGTCCTGGACAGAGAGAGCTAAGGGAGGGAATTCGGGAGACCTGGCAGAGTTGAAAAAACGAAAGCGGGTGGAAGGGGAGAGCGGAGAGGAGCAGGTCAGGGGAGAGACGGAGACGAATGAAAACGGCGCCAAGAAGAAGAAGCCTCTGGATGCCTCTGCCAAGCTGTCCGCCTTTGCTTTTAACAGGAGCTGAAGTTCCCAATTAATGCCTGTAACCTTCATGGCAGGCTAAAGCAGCCACTGCAGCACTGCACCTGAGTGTATTAAAGTCCCGCCACACTTTGGTCACAACTGGTTAAATAGTTTTATTCTATTTCTGGCTTTAATATTTTCAGGGATCTCTTACTGGACCTTCTAGAGAAGAAGGAACACCTTATTTTTCAGAGATACTGTAGCACAATATCTATTAATGGCTCTCAGTTCCTCACGCTCACGAATGGAGTTGGGAATGATCAAAGTTATACCCATAATCCCAGCGAACTGTAGGGGCCTTTTGCCTTCATTGCAGATGCATAATTATAAAAATCATTTTCGAACATTTGAGAACAAGGCTGTTGATTCAAACCATTGGTATCCTTAAAAAAATTTCTCAGACCATTTCAAAGGTGGTACTATAATCGATCCTGTCTTTGGGCAGAAGACAGTCAAGTATCTTTGGTAAAACGTTGAAGCTTGAAACAAATTAGTGTGTATTATGCCTCTCGTTTGCATTGTAGATAGATGTATAGAGAGCTGGCTCATTTGCTGTTAAAAAGTAAAAAAAAAAATAGCTTCTCCACCATAGATAATGGAATGTGTTATTGTGTTTAACTTTGGATATTTTTTATTATTTTACATAGCTTTGTATATTAAAATGTTTTTTAAGATCTAATGTATATTAAAATAAACTGAAAAAATATCCAGTATATGTTTCTAGATTTTTTCATTTTGTCAAGCTGAATTAACCTTAAGCCTAGAATACAACTCTGAAAACCTATTAGGAAAAATAACCAGACATAACTACGTCACTGACTAAAGTGCAGAATTGCATGTTGGTACACTTGGCAAAGACATCCTTTTCACTCTTGTTTTTGAAGATGGAATGTAATCGTTTATTTTGAATCATGTGTTCATAAACATGAAACTGGATGTGTTAGGAAAATACTGATTTATGAATCAGCTAAATTATTCTTCTGGGCAGGTCATGAAGGCAAAATGTTTTTGAGGTAACTACCAAAAAGTCAGAGTTAGTTTTTTTTTTTACCTGACCGAAGTCCATTAACCGTGAGATCAGCGCACTTATTTTACCTCGCTGAAACCCATCGGAGAGGACCTTGATATACAGCAGGGAGGAGCATCAAGCGCCACTCTCCAAAGCAAATTAGTGTGGCGTTTTTGACTCGGTGGTTATTTTGACTCGAGGCAATTTTGTTGCTGTACATTTTGTGAAATACTGTGGTCACGCAACCACTTAGTCTCAGAAATTGATTTTGCCTTTTTAGGTGTTGCTTGACGTATTTAGAAAAACGGTTCCTTCAATACAAAACTCTGTTTTATCACACTACATAATAAAAGAGAGAAACCGGAAGGGTTCCTCGGTAGCTATAAACGGTCATTCATTCATTTGGGTTCCGTACATAAAACTTACGCAAAGCCTATTTCTGTATTTTTTGCGATTTGACTGCATTAAAGACGAGTTTCTTAACCACGGAATGAATGGACTAAAGGAGTAGAATATACTCAAGTCCGAATAAACTGATTTTTCGTATATTATTTTGTAAATGCACTATTGCACTACATGTATTTAGATGAGGTGGATAAAGAGGTGGTTCCTCGATTTTATTAAATTTTAGCCGAAGAGGCTGTCTTCATCCGCTTAGATTGCATTGACAGGCGATGACGCACTCCGTGAGAGTGTCCAATGGCCACCCTTGAGGATTAGCTCGTGTTTATAAAACCACAGAGAAACAATGTGCTTTCAGCTTAAACCAGCTATCCGGGGATAGAGAGGTCTTTGGGTAGAGAGGGGGTCTATTAAGATAGGTAACACTTAGGAAAACCAAAGTGCGTAAAACTCGTTTCACGGCATACCGTGAAAACCTTTGAAGTTTCAGAGAAAAGTGACGGAGGGAAAAAAAAAGGCATCTCGTCAACTTCAAGCCATGGAGCTTTCAAAACAGCATCAACTCAGGCAAAATGAAAAGCCAGCGGCTAGTACAGCAACCAGCGCTGTGAACGGCCACTTGGAAGATAGGACGTTCATTACCAGGTCCCCGGACCACAGCCGGGGACCCCAGGTAGCACCTGGAGAGGCTAGTTCACATTCGGCATCAATTATGGAGAGCTGGAAAGAGGAGCGCACCCGAAGTGTGGAAGACAACGAGATGAGCTTGCCCAGTCTGGCCGCTGCCTACACTACTATCCTCCGGGGTCTAGGAGAAGATCCTCAAAGACAGGGGCTTCTCAAAACACCTTGGAGGGCCGCCACGGCCATGCAGTACTTCACCAAGGGCTACCAGGAGAAAATCACAGGTGAGCCGAGTTGAACTGCTGTATATAGTCATGTAAGTCGCTGCTTATGGTGGCATACTATTTGATTTCGGGCTGAAATCTAACGACACTGAGTTACGAGTTTGCTGTATCCTGGTCGGTTGCATTCTCGTTCGTTTTTGAGCAATATTCTGCTCTACTGTTGAGAAATACAGTAGTTCCCCAGAGTGAGACGTAAGGCGCTGCTTGTTTTTTTTTCCGCACTTGTTTCCAGAGTTGCAAAACTCAATAGCAGTACTACTAATACACCGCATTCACGCGTTATGTTTCATCTATGAGGTAAATGAAAACAGCCATTTCTCAGTCCAGTTTAATGACATCAATCCAAAAACCGATTACAAAAATTACCTCTCACCTGTGTATGTAAAGGTAGCAGAGAATACGATTGCAATAAAGGCATTACCTTTTTTTTTTGCTGCAGGTGAGGCTGAGGCGTTTGCGATGGTGGTGTTTACCGAGCAGGTTATTTTAACGTGAATAAAGCAGTACACCTAGCTAGCCATGTGTCTGTCTCCATGTAAAAACATTTCTGAATGACGGATGGTTTACCAGCAAGCTGCGCTGCGTACCTACTGTAGGTGTTTAGCTAGGCGTCTAGCTTACTTTTGTCGTAAAACTTCATTCACATTTTTTCTAAGCGCTTAGAATTTACACGGAAGATGCGGAAGAATTAACCGGGTTTTGAGGAAGACGTTTACAGTAATGCATTGCACAATCGCTTGCACAAGGAAACTGCTGGTGATTTTACCCTAATTACTTTTAGAAGAAGTAGAAATCTGTTACCCATTTGGAATTTAATTATGCTGTGACATTTCACTTCATGGTTGTTCAAATGACTTTTTACAAATGACTTTGCAAATGCTTTGTTCATGCAACACAGCCATCCCTTTTTAACACAAATCTTCGACCGAGGAAGCTTCGTGTTAAAAATCGCTGCCTTTAATTAATCATTCATTTAACCTTCAAAGTACGAGCAAGACGAAAGAACCTTGATGTAGCTTGTTTTGCCTCGTATAATTTTTAAAGTATTAGTTCTCTTCTGTAGACGTCTCTCATTTTTCTCCAATTATAATCTTCATGCTTTTATTAAAAATGTAGTAGGATTTCCTGAAGGATTCTTTATAATAACTACGCTACAATACTAAGTTTAATTATTGTAGGAATGAACGGCTTAAGTTGGTAGACTGATAGGATATTTCTGTAATGACTTGGTTATACAACCGATTTTTTTAGGGTTTCCATATGGCTCCTTACAGACCTCAGGACTACAACCCTGTTTGTGTTTATTCTGGTACAGCCAGCCGTGTCAAACCACTTTTCTAGCGGACCAAGGACAAGACTAATTTAAACTGTAAATATTATAACTTACACATGTAAAACATCAAAGAGAATACAGAAGATGCACAGTACAAGATCAAACATGCAACGATTGTAAAAGTGCTTTAGAAAAGGTGGTTTTTGACCATTTCTATTTTAAGTATTGTTAAAACCATTGAATTTTCAAAAATGTTAATTAAATAAACTTTAATTTAATTAATGTGAGCGCAGTTTTGTTTTATGTCTTATTATTTTTGTGCTGATCTCCTTCTGGGAATACAGTAATATAGAAATATTTTTACCAAATTTATATGGTAAATGTATGGTTGATGTTTTTATCCAAAGCAGCTTACACATGTACAGCTGGGTATTTTACATTGCTCAGGCTCCAACTGTAGTACCTCATCCTGGATTTGAACCTGCAACCTTCCAGTTGAAGGGTACTACAGTTCCCCAGTACAAATTCTACATGATAAACTTCAAGAATACCTCAAATACCTTTAGCTAATAACATCTGTCTTTAGTTTTACAAGGTTCCTGCTATAGGTTAAATACACTGCAGCCTGTTCACAGCTATTGCATAAGCTCTGCCATCTTCCTTCATCATCACATCTGGAGCTGGTTTGTATGAATTTCACTAGGGGCCTCAATTTATGGCCCCAAAAGAATGCTATTAGTTATTATCCCTTTAGAAGGTACATCTGGAATCACTAGCAGTTTTGTGAAAATGCATTTTAGCTTTCTTTCATCTTTGCATCTGCAGTGTTTTATCAAAGGAGGACAGAATAAAATACTCTGTTTGGTCAATAGTTGCAGCAAATTTAGGATGAGTTCTTTCACATCTCACTGATGGGAATTATAAATTCTCTGGCAGACCAGACTCAGGTGTTGCTCAAATAGGATTTAAGAGACCCTATTGTGCTCTCTTAAGAGGAGAGCACAGTTAGTTATTCATGTTAACTGTCATTAAAGAACTCTTTAGAGTTAATTTAGAACTCTTTAGAGTTTTAAAGAACTCTAATAGTTAGGTTTAAGTCCTTCATAAGCCTAAGTGTCCCATAAGGCTCCAATTTATCCCATATTTTGTAGTGTTAAGCATCCTAGGAGTACAAGACTCTCCTTGATTGTGATATGGTGGCCGAGGAAAAACTAGACTCACTCTCTATAATAAATAAATCTCCAACACAGAAATAAAATTTTAAAAGATCACAGGATTGTATTTTGTTCAGAGGTGCCAAAACTATTGTGTAGGCTGTTTCCTACAAAATGTGGTGGGGGAAAAAATGTCATGAGATGCCAAACAGTCTATAAATGCTTCTAATTTCATTAAAAAAAACAAGAAACAAACAGTTTTTTGTAATCATCCTTTGCACGATTCAGAACCAAGGCAATTCAAGTTCAGACTGCTGCACATCTGAATTCTGAAGGTGTCCTCTACAAATGCTACAAATGTAGTGGGACCGAATACTTGAAAACAAAATGGTAAAAGAGAGGCTGTTTAGGAGGTGAAGTGTGAGCGTTCTGAGCCCTGCTTTCCTCTTGTCTGCCTGTGAGCACGCCATGGTGATTCATTGATAACTGTGGGGCAGAGGGGGATGGAGCTCCGGGCTGGGGGGTACCGATTGCGCAATGGCGTGTGTGTGGAGATCACTGAGCTGGCAACTCCCCCCCGCCATCTCTTTTTGTCTCTTCGCACCACCGGCCGGCACAGCCTGTCAGTCAGTTGCTTCCAGAACACACCAGCAAGTGAAGAGATAGTGTAAGTCTGTTTACCTTCCAGGTACAGCATGTCCCTGTGGGGAAGACCATTTAAGATAGCTATCAGTGAAACAGAATGGGATTTGCTCTTTACCCTGGGAGTAATATATGGAGTTTCCACTTTTCTGGACTGCTGTTCAAGAAAGGAAAGTGCCATACATATATCGTATATCGTATGCAAGCTCCCTTTCTCTTACTTAGCCCTGATACAGCAGCACATTTCCAGAATGGTAAATATGTGTACTTGCTTGGAGTAAAATCCTTTGGTTCTCTTTGTTATTTGCGGGTTATTGTAGATATGAGGTGCAGACCTGAATGGGTTCTGAATGGGTTAAAAAGATGGAAATGAGTCCCACTGTTCCTAGTGTCAGGTCTTTATACAGAAGAGGGGCTTCTAACGTTCCATTTAGAAAAAGGGCAGCACTGTGGTGTGACAGTTAGCACTGCCGCCTTGCAGATCTTGGGTTCTGGGCGCTGTTCTGGACTGAGGCACCTTCTGCATACAGTTTGCATGTTGCCCCTGTGGTTGTATGTGTTTCTGCCTGGTGGTCTGGTTTCCTCCCACCCTCCGCAGACTCGATGGCACAGAACTGATGCATATAAATTGTCCCTCCGTGCATATCACATTTACATTATTTGCACCCAATTGCACAACTAGATATTTAACTGGAACAAATAGGGTGGAGTACCTTACTCAAGGGTGTAACAACACTGTCTCACCTGGAAATTGAACCCACAGCCTTGCAGTTGCAGGTCAAAAATCCCTAACCACTGTGCCACACTGCGTTGTGTATGGTGTGCCTTGTGGTGGACTGGCATCCTATCCAGGGTGTAGTCCAGCCCTACTCCCTATTCTGACCGCATGTTGCCACAACCCAGTAATAAGCTCTGTCCATGAAGGTGTATGGAATCATCAATCATGCAATCAATTGATTTAGTGGTTTACGCCCAGTTCTGTCACTTCTCCTAAGCAGTGCGTAACAGTTAAAAACAAGCGCTTCTACAAAGAAATAAACCAAGCCATGTCATTGCCTAAGAGGCTACAGAAAAACCTTATTCATTTCCTTTGGCATTTACACTGGTTATTTTGTAGTGATCACCTCGAAGAATCCAGGATGCGGCAGCTCATTGTAGATGTAATGAGAGGTCGATGTCTAAGTTGGTATCTGCTGGCTGATTATCTCATGATCACAGCCATTGTATATCTTTTTATACACCCTGTTATGAGCTGCACTACTCTTTCCTGAAGTACAGAACATTCTCTCCTTAGTCCCATTTAACACTCCTGCTGTTGTTAACCGCAGAGCATCATCAGCAGTGACAACAAACCCTGGCTTTAATTCTGACATTTGGGCAATTTTAACAGTTTCCATAGCGACTCATTGTGTGTGTGTGTGTGTGAGAGAGGTTGACGTTGTTTCGTGACTCGGGGCGGTGCTGATTTGATTTCTTGTTCTTTTTATTTCGGTGCCTGTCAGGTGAGGACTGAGGGCCTGTTTGAATAGCTTGTAAAAAGCCAGGTCGCGACAATTTCCTCTTTGAACAGCTGCTGCCCTGGGTCTATACAGGATGCTGAGCAGTGTCTGCATTCATTGCTGTAACTCATTTGGAACATCCCATATGCTCATGTATTCATATGAGAGGCATATGGAACATTTTTGCTATATTAATAATGCTGGAGAGGGTTTTTATGATATTGCATATTAAGAATATATGTACAGTATATGTAAAATAGCTTCTTTTAGTATTACACCAGCTTCTAGTTTCTAGTGTGCTTGAATTGTGAAAGTTTTCTTAAATAAATTGCCTTTTGTTTTTAATTAAAGTGGAAATGTTTCATCAGCAATGGTTTAGTGTTCTAGAAATCCTCACAAACACCCTGATGAAGAGAAATGGTCCTTTTCCATAATTCTTCAACTGGAGCAGGGTTATATTTCTGCATCTCTGTTAATGATTTTAAGCAACTAAATTAAGTAGTAGTTTTAGTTAATAGTAGGGTAGTTTTTTAATAAATTATGACAGTCATCTTTGATGTAGCATGAGGAGATATTTTCAGTAGTTTAGAGATTTAGACATTTTTGTAGTAAGCTGTTGTCTTGATTCTGTTAGAAATGTGTGTATTTCCCTCCATTTGATCATAAAGAGTTCCACAGGTGTGCTTCAAAATCTGCAGTTAACCTTCATTCTTTTTTGTATTTCTTTGAACAATGCAAGTACTGTAGTTTGATTTAATTGAAGTATAAGCTAAGATACAATATATCGATAGCGAATACCCAGGAAAATGTGAACGTACAGTACAGTTGAACATGTGCTGAGTCACTATACTCTTCAATAGCACAGTATTTCTCACCCCCCTTATCTATATTATGTGGAATGTAGGATCAGTATTGGGACGATATTTAATTTATATTCATTTTTATTTGCTTGTTTATTCTTCTAACTAATGGGTTTAATTTTGGAAAATATTTGTACCCAAAGCCCAAATTAACTAGCTTTGTTAGCTTTGTCATTCTGTATAAATGTTTTTTTTCAGAAAACAAATACAGGCTTACAGAAGAATGGGAATAAATCAGATGTTATTGTACAGAATTAAGCTTTACAAACTCCAGCCCACTAACATCCCATTCATATACGGATTGGAGATAGTGCCGTTATTACTAAAAGACTGAGGGGAGACTGTCAGCTTGCTTTGTTTCCATGGCAACTTTCTATAAAGAGAGATAGCATTGGTCAGGAAATTAAAACACTGATGGCAGGCTGCAGAGGTGGAGTAAACAGATAGGTTTTATTTATACGATGATAGGGGCTGGAAAAGGCAACAACAATAAGAAAATAAAACAAGAGTATGTATGGAAAGGGCAAAATATAATTACCCAGACTGTTTGCACTTAAATAAGGCTGGAAAAGGAAGTGAGAAAAAAAATGCAGTCTCACCACATCACTGACCTGTATTGCAGTAACTGCAAGAGTTTAATCCAGGACTCTTGCAAACAAATGCAGATAAATCTGTATAATCTACAAATGAAAACAACTGGGAATTCAGGAGCTAGGTTATCACATTGGAATTCTAAAGTGAAACATGTTCAGATGGCTACATGGAGATATCGCTACATGGTTCATGTGAATGTTGATATTTTAATCTTCACCAGTGGAATTACTGTCTCTGTTTGAAGCCTGGTTAATTTCCTTTATGAAATCAGCCAATATGTTCAAAGAGCAAAATGCACTCATTGACAGAGAGTGTAACTATGAGTTTTAAAATTCATTGTTGCACTACCCAGCTTATTCATTCAAATTCTGTAATGACACGGGTCCACCTGAAATGTGAAGCACCCACTGGATGCAACAAAAGTTTGTCCCATCAGTGATGTTTCTTCTCTTAACTAACCCTCTCTTCCTCACAGATGTGCTGAACGATGCCATTTTTGATGAAGATCACGATGAGATGGTAATAGTGAAGGACATTGACATGTTCTCCATGTGTGAGCACCACCTTGTGCCCTTCAATGGCAAGGTAAGCATGATCACTCCTCCTGTTCTAGTTCTCTCTGTGTCTCTGAGAATGGAAAAACGAAAATCTTTTGTTAGGAAAACGATGCCTTAGTTAAAGGAATATAGGTACCTGTAATTGTGAGGTACTGACCAACAAGCCAAAACAGCTGAACCAGTTGAATTGCTTATATGATTGAAGTCTCCCCACTGCATACTGTACAACATATTAGTATGTTAACGAATGATATGCATTCATAGACAGTATTCCTGCATTGTATTATCTGAGCCTCTCTGCATAGTGCAGGAAATGTCTGCTACATGAGTATTTGAACAAATTATTTCGTTTCATAGGAAATCTCAAATCGATGACAGATATATTTTGAAAAGAATGTCCAAAAAGAGATACTATGGCCCCTGCTGCTAAATCTCAGTGCTACAGCAATTATAGAAGTTACCCTTCAACATCAACTCCTGTAGCTACAGCAGAAATGGTGGCTCTGTGGCTAAGAATCTGTATATGGCCAATAAAGTGATCTTATCTCTTATCTTAAATATAGGAAGCTTCCATGTAAACTGTTTCATTATGAAATTGTGTCATAGATACATTATGCAAGCAAACCTGTCCCAAAGATAGACCTTTGAGAAATAATAGACTTTTATGAAGCTTCAGCAGAAGCTTTTCAGCAGATTCCTTAATTTGTGCTGCAGTTTTCATGACGTTGATGTACTGAATTTAACATGGAATTTCATGGAGAACTGTTATGAGGCATATCACACTGTATCTTGACTGTTAAATCATTGTTTTGCTTTCATTTTCTTACCAGCAGCAGATATTTGTGTTTGCTAACAGAGCAGGGTAGTGCTATAAGGTCTTAAGGTTTGTATTATCGAAATCACATTGCTACACAGGTGATGGAAAGACTCTAGATTCCATCTCTAAATATCCGATATTAACTTGGTCAGCAATGTAATGCTGCCAGCCAAGGAACACTTTACTTCACGGAAGTAAAATATAGCAAGGAAAGATTACGTCAGTTGAAATATCTCCACCAAAAGGTTCTTTCAAAATTCACTCACTTTGACTCAAGCGGTGACTGATTTCATTCTCAGTTTTTGACATTTTAATACCCCCAATCCTCCTCATCTTGCCATTTAAGACAAAAGAGAAGCAATCGATCAATTTCAGCATGTAAATAGCCTTGATGATAGCAGGAGCCATTGATCAAAACACCAGAGGAAAAGGTTTTTCTGCAATTCTGTTTGTCAGCTACCGTCAGGCGATTCCTGTCTGACAACTCCTGCCTCCTCTCCCTCCTGCTGATAGCTCCCTGTCGTCACCAGCGTGGCCTTATCTCCACATCTGTTTACCTCGCAGCTCCAGGAACAAGATAATGACTCACCAATTTCTCCAAGAGTCTCATTTTTTCATTTTTCATTCATGTCTAGCAGAGGGTTGGTGTCTCATTTAGCCTGCAATATTGTGTTAACCCATTAGTGCCTGTCATTGCTAGTAATATAATAAGTATATGCTGTATATTATATAGTGATATAATATTTGCTATTATATTTAACATATTTGAAAATATATATATTATATTTTAAATTTAGACAGAGTTTAACATCATAATTGCACATCACCATTGTTATTCAAGCAAAAATTTCATTCTGAACAAAGATTTTCAGCAAAATGGCTTATCTATTTAAGGAAAAAAAGTGTTTTATAAATGCGGAATACTCTATTAGCTATCTTAATGTAAACGTCAATCATAATACTGGTTTTCATAGACAATGGACAATTTTTAATTTATAACGCATTCTGCTAGTGAAAGCAGTTAGTCTACATACTTGTAAGTCTGTGGTTTCTGCATTAGGGCTAGTCATGACATTTTCTGAAATGCTGCCCTTCAAGGTACTGGAATTTGAAAAGTGGTCGTTTTTCAGGAATAACCACTTGAGCAACGAGTTAGCCCACCACTCTATTGGATTCTGTATTGTCCTACAAAAACTGTGTCTAAAAACATATCTGTGTGCTTACAAACACGAACATTTAAAAATAAAGAGATCAGCTGGAATAGCCTTCGTATTTAGATAATTCATTATTTTTCAGAAGCTAGTAGTTTTAAGACTGGTTTTAAGAAACGAATTTGTGGCCATGCTAAATATGCACATTTAGGGAAAGAGGCCTTTCTTTGACTATTTGCTGTAAATGGACTGATTTCCTATATCTTTGATTTTGTTGTCACCCTGCTGTAGCCTTTGAGAGCCAAAAACAGTGGACTTGGCCAACTGCATCGCTAGAAATATTCAAGACAGTCCCTACTCGATAAAAGACAATGGACAGCAATAACACTTTAAGAAAAAATAATTGGAGAACATTAATGAATGCAATTAGTCATGGCAACAGTTAAGTTTTGTGCTTTCCTGTGAGTTATCACAACCAGGCAGCTTTAACTAGAAAAGAGCAGGGGAAAAAAGATAACTGCCCTGCATACTGCCCTTTTTTGTGGACTGTCTAATCAAATTGCTGTTGACATTTGAATGGAGACGCAGAGAGGGGGAGAATCCCTAGGAGGCAGACCTCAAGTATTTAACTGTTGAGGAGCTCATGGCAGCTAGTGCAGCAGACACCTTTTTGCTTTGTGAGAGTTGTCTAGGCCATCCTCAGGCTTGAGCAGGTGATAATACTGTATTCATCCCTCCAGCACTGCCCAGATTCACTGTATCTTCTTCACAGACTGTTGATCACAAGGCTTGATACCCCTACTGCACATGAGCCCTAGAAGAGGCAGCTTCTCTAACTCACAAGATACTCTTATTTTATAAGGCCTGAGTAAACAGAGCAAATGCACAGCTGTAACACACGCAAAAAATACCTAATAATAAACTGAGGTGAAAATACTCTGAGGGAGGCCTTTTGTGTTCTACGGCATTAATAGGACTGTGCAGAGATACAAGATTTTATAATTAAATGTGATGTAAAACTGTTTATTACACAACTGGCCCAATATGCTTAATTATTTTTTATACAGGTTTTTTTTTCTGAACAAGTGAAAAAGAGTAATGTGCCAGTTTTTTTTTTCTATCGGTACAATTGGTTTATGTTGATGTAACAAAGGTGAATTTTTAATTTTTCTTTCCCTCAACTTTATTGCTTCATATTTTAACATAAAACGGGAGAACACATAAAAAGGGAATAGGAAATTAACATTTAAAAAGCTCTTCATTACAGTGACATCCATAGAAACATAGTGGAGAGTTAGAACTGTATTGTAATTACTAGTATTAGTATTGTAATTCTGCTTAGAGAACTGATGAACTGTTTGTGAAGTAGATTCCAGATGATACATGTTACACAGGCTTTCTGAGCTTAACTGTAAAAAAGAGACTGCCCGACTTTCTAAGCTCTCTAATTCTCAATAAGCAGACAGGTTCAGTTACGTTCTTCCCGTGCATCTCATATCCCATTAATAGGGAAGGTTTCCCCTTGAACGTGTTTTCGTGTTTTCCAGGTGTCGATTGGATATTTGCCCAACAGAAAGGTGATACAGTAGGTGTCAGCAAGCTGGCCAGGTAACGAGATGTGGCTGTGGCCTGTACGTGCTTAATCACATACAGGCCTTCTGACCTCAACTAACTCCCTCCCCACCCCCACCAAATAGGCAGTAGGTGCTCTCCCTTCCAGTCTTGATCTGCAGGTGTTCCCATGGAACCTACTGTGCATTTTCCTTACCCTGTACACAAGCACATGTGCCATTAGTAAATTAATAAACTCCAAGTAAGAGGTCCACCCTTTTCAGTGCGGTAACTTCTGCTTTTAGAAATCGGACTTGTTACTGATCACAGGTGCCTTATGGGATGTGAGACATGGGTATCTAGGAACTTTCAGGGTGTCTTTGACAGCTGCGAACGAGCTTATGATTCAAACTGTGCATTTAAACAGCTTGGACTGCATGATGTAAATAGAAGGTAGTTCAGTGCTTATCTTAAGATCTGGTCACCCCTTCAACTTTTATTTTCTGGTTGGCTCCTCAAGCTGTGCAACTGCTATACAGTATATCCCTGAATTGTGCCAACCTTGTAGGACAAAGTGGAAGGATTTGTGTTGTCTAGATATGTACAGTATATACAGTAAATAGGTGACAAGGATTTAATATAACCACGCGGTTCATTTAAGCTTGAAGATAGTATTTTTCCAGAGTTGGTGGTTTCCCAGACATGGTAAATTCTGTTTTTTTGTAGGATCAGACTGCACCATGATTATTAGCACCCCGATAAATCCTTCTAATTGCTAGTGAGCGCTGAAGACAAGCCAGTAACTTGTTCCCATTAAAAAAAACGTTCCCTGAACACTGCAGTAGAAATTAAAGAAAACAAGTGATTGTGTATCATATAAAGTTACCATTTAAAAGGAGGGATATTGTTAGAAATGGCTGCTCTGACTTTAGGCTTGAAATGACAGCTGAGGCAGCACCAGGTAAGCTAAAACATTAATCCAATGCAGATTTTTGAGAACCGAACACCTTTAAGACCATGGAACAAGAATATAGACTGAAGCGATTTGAGAAAACATTTCCCCAGTTCTTTCTCCTGCTTCTCTTCTGAGATGCGGTGTTGGCAGCATTTTCATCCAGTCTCTCTGAAAGCTTTGTGTTCAAATATATTGTTAGCCCTTCCCTGAAGAGCTGCTGTAAGTGTCTCTCATTCTTCCCCCTGGTGCCTCCGTTTAGCTGGCCCTGTATCTTTCCCTGTCTCCTACAGGTGCACATAGGCTACCTCCCCAACAAGAGGGTGCTGGGCCTCAGCAAGCTGGCCAGGTACGTCGTACTACTGTATGTCTGCTACACCCAGACCACTCTCCCTATCACTATCATCGCTATCATCCCATCTGATTCTGTCTGGCTCAATGAATGCACTTTGTCAGATTGATTTACAACCATTGACAGCTTGATAATTTGTCCTTTGACACAGATGGCATGCTTTATTCTTCACACACCCCTAGTCTACAAAGACCTTTTGCTTTAAAAGACCTTTTGCTTTCTGCATCCTTTGCACAGGGTGTATCCGAATAGTTTATATTTATATGTAAATAAAAATTACATGCAATTAATGGTATAAAGAAGAAAGAATAAGAAAATGAAGAATGAGGTATCACTTTCCAATTATATTATGAAATTAATATGTTAACCCAGAAAACTGCAGATGAAGAATTCAGTGGTGAGTGGTATAAACAGTACAATATCTATCAGGACCATCCTTGAAAGCAGATGATTAAGACATGAAGGGCTTGTGAGCAGTGAGTCTTCTCTGGCCCTTGCTGATGTTGTCTGAAAAGAGAGCTAAGTGTCTGTAAGATGATTAAGTGTGATGTGCCACTGACTGGGGTGACTGATCCAGTCTGACCTCAATACAAGGCTTACCCCTTTCTCTGTGACTTGGTGAATAGTATCACCCACTCCTTCGCCTCAGACACAGTCCCACTTGTACAACTTGCTGCCAGGATGTATTTGTGTGGCTGGAACTACCTGGGCTACCTGCACAATTGGATGTGAGGGGACACAAATATATAAGTGCAATGCAATGTTTAAATGCAAAACTGTCTTTGTCTGGTCTTCTGAATTATACTTACAAAGTAAACAGCAGTACCTCTTTTTATCCTGTGGCAGCCTGTGACTTGATCTTTCATGATTACGAAGAAGAAGAAGAATAAACTTTATTTTATATAGCGCCTTTAAAGGTGGCTTCTCAAAGCGCTTTACAGGATGACAATAACAATAAATAAGAAGAATACACAAGATAAAACACAATTACAATATATAGAGGAGACCGTGGATGGTGGTACTAGGAAAAGCAGAGGGGTGAAGAGTGGAACCAGCTAAGTAAAGTCTTTTCTGAAGAGGGTTTTGAGTCTGGATTTGAAGGAGTTTAGAGAAGGTGACTCTCTGATATCCTTGGGGAGAGAGTTCCAGAGCTTGAGAAGAAAGAGATTACAAAATGGATAATTGCAAAGAACACAATTATACACAAGAGCCTGACAGAACTTAGAAACACTTAAATTACAATTAAATTGCATGGCGCATTAAAGCGAAATGCTAAATACTTCTCTACAAGTGACAAAGTCACACCATTTTCAAATTAAATTCGACAATATTTTATCTACTGCTTCGTGTTTCAAAGAGTTCCTAATCCTCCTCTGACATTTACTGCTGTATCAGGAAAGCTGTCCTCTTACATTGTCATTAGACTACAAACGTGGTGGAGCCAAATATGAGCCAATCTGCTGTGGAAAGAGTAAGGGTCAGGAGATAACCGAGCAGGCAGTGGGTTTGACCAGTTCTAGTCTGAAGAATGTGCTCTCAAATACCTGTCACAAATGACCATCTTTAATTTTACAGAAAGGCTGTCTTATAACTGAATGTTTTAAAGGTAGTAGGGAACAATAGTTTTTAATGTCTTTTCATACACTCCCAGCTGTACCTACAGTATGCGTAAGGTTCACTTGTATTTTAAATCTGATTAGACAAGCTTCTGTGTTTCCAAGGATCAGAATTAGGCAGTGCAAGTCTTCTAGTCCTTGTTTGTTCTTGTAATCCTGTTTGTGTCTGTGTGTTTAAAATCCACTTGTTTTGCTGTAGAATAAGCAATTAAACTTTTTTTCTTCTTCCAGGATTGTTGAAATTTATAGCAGACGATTACAAGGTATTTTTTTCTTTGGAACATTATTTGGGCTTGTCTGTTTTATGCTTCTGTATTCTTATTGTGTGTTACTGTCATAAAATACTGGCCTGTTTATGATTTTGTAAAAATACCAGGCACTCAGTGGTTGTTGTTTGAGTTTAATTAAAATAGCCAAAATGAGCTGATTAAGAATCTGTGTAAACAGAACAGCAATTCAAAAATGAACTTCAAAATGATTATAATTAACAGAAGAACAACAAAATGTAAGACTATGTCCTGCTTGAATCCTGATTTTACAAGGTTTGAATTTGAAGCATGCCTGAGATTTGCTTCAAAAATCAGAAGACTAGTCCAGACAAATGATGAAACTGGCTCTGTGATGGACAGACAATGTCCCAGAAGGCAAAGGGTCAGAACTCTGCCCCAGAACTCTCATGACTGTCTCATGTATACAGATTAGATTTAAGTCTGATCTATGCAGATCTATTTTCAGACAAATTTTGAAGTAACTGCATAAAATAAAATAATCAGCAGAATGACTGTAGCTCAAATCATTTTCTACTTGAAAATGATCTGCATACTCGGAGGCCAAAGTGTTACGTTGACTTTGAGTTGTTCAGGCCAACTGAAGAGGCAGAGGAAGTCTGATGACATGAGGAAGATTCTTCTTTTAACACAAGAACACCTTTGGTGTGAATTTGCGAT
Source organism: Atractosteus spatula (assembly GCF_055471065.1). NCBI lineage: Eukaryota > Metazoa > Chordata > Actinopteri > Semionotiformes > Lepisosteidae > Atractosteus > Atractosteus spatula. Next base: position 14,091,593 of record NC_142714.1, read on the forward strand.
GAACTGCTTAGTCATAAATTAACAATGTGGTTCTGCCAAAACCGGTTTCATTCCTGAAAGCCAATCCAGATGTGTCGATTCTTCCAGAATAACAATGTAAGACCACAAAGTACTAGGATTACAGTGGCACAACTTTAAGAAAACATGTGGAGGATTTGATTAGTTTTGGGTGGCTTTTTTCCTTATGTGAGGCTTATAGAACATCTTTGGAACTGGCAACAAAGGGAGTCAAACACAACTGCCCAACCTTCACCAGCTGGTGAAGAGTGGCGGGACATCATACAGCAGTCTATCCAGAGGCCTGTCAGGTCTATCAACACTTATTAATGCAAGACTGCACCAATACTGAGGAACACCTTATGATATCATGATTCTTTCATCTGTAGTTTTGTTCAGATTGTCTGTGATTGTTTGGATCTCTACAGTACATTTAAAATATTTAATCCATTAGATGTGAATTTTCCATTTCTATTGTAGATGATTATCAGTATTAATTCACAAGTGAAACAGAACAGTGACCTTCAAGTGTTTATTTTAAGTAATATCCATGCAGCAAAAAAGTTAAGGTCAGCTAAGAAAAAGGCTTCATGAATTCTTTTGAAGTAATGTATCGCAAAACACCTACAGACGACAGCTCCCACAGAACTTATTGAATGAAAACAGAGAAAACAACAATGGTATCTGCACCAGATTCATAATTTTGACTGGACTTCTTTTGTTAAAATTAGAAATGCTGTGGAGGTGATGGGTAGCTTTAGCACCTTTTACACATTCTGTATCCCATCGCTGTGCATTGTCATCACTTCCACGGCTGGTATACAACGACAGATCATTAAAGATATCAGAGGGGCACACGTTCAGGAGTTCAAAGACATAAGAATGACAGTGTTTATTTCTGTCTTTCTCCGTTTCAAGTTCAGGAGCGGCTGACCAAACAGATTGCTGTTGCCATCACTGAAGCACTGCAGCCTGCAGGAGTGGGAGTTGTCATTGAAGCCACGTATGTTTGACAGTGCCTATTGCTGTATTTCAGATTTTCAAACAGTCATTTTACACATATTTACATGTAAAGGTGCTCCATCTGTGTGCAGCATATTTATTATCCAGCTACTGTGTACAACATTTTGAACATTAGAATTATATGATTTACATGATGCCAGTAACGTATATTTTAAAATACAATAATGAGTATAGGAGAACAGTATATTCAGCCATTAATTTTCCTGTTTAAAGACGTCGTGTCTCTGTCTTCAGTCACATGTGCATGGTGATGAGAGGCGTCCAGAAGATGAACAGTAAGACAGTGACCAGCACCATGCTGGGGGTCTTCCGTGAAGACCCCAAGACCAGGGAGGAGTTTCTCACCCTCATCAAAAGCTGAGTCATCCCGGTACTTTTGCCAAATACCACCTCTCAGAACACAGCACCCCTGCCAGACCGCCTCTCCGGGACAGACCCAAAACAAGGCAGAGTTCCTGAGGCCAATCTGGACGATAGCATTCTTTGACCAAAACATTTCTCTCTGAACCATCGTCATCATGAATCATCATCATCTCACTGCCCAGCTCATTCTTTCTTCAAATCCACATTGTGCATCTAAAGCGATCTGAGGTTTTCTTATGTGAAGTGTGTCTCTGTCTTAAATCTT